>NC_029781.3:52736988-52761739 GCF_000817695.3 Arachis duranensis
TGGCGTTTAACTCCAGACAGCAGCATGTACTTGGCGTTCAACACCAAGTTACGTCGTCAATTTCCAAATAAAGTATGGACTATTATATATTGCTGGAAAGCTCTGGATGTCTACTTTCCAACACCGTTGAGAGCGCGCCAATTGGAGTTCTATAGCTCCAGAAAACCCATTTTGAGGGTAGGGAGGTCAGATTCCAACAGCATCAGCAGTCCTTTTGTCAGCCTTTTTCAGAGTTTTGCCCAAGTCCCTCAATTTCAGCCAGAAATTACCTGAAATCACAGAAAAACACACAAACTCATAGTAAAGTCCAGAAATGTAAATTTAACATAAAAACTAATGAAAACATCCCTAAAAGTAGCTTGAACTTACTAAAAACTACCTAAAAACAATGCCAAAAAGCGTATAAATTATCCGCTCATCAATGCTGTACCAATAGATATGTCGGCTGGGGTGCTGCTGGTGGTGGTGGTGCAATAGGTGCTGCTGGCACTGTAGACGGCCCTACTGTAGCTGAAGAAGATGATGGTCCAGGTGTCGCTGCTGCTGAAGCTCTAGCTCTAGATCGACGCCGGGATAGAGGCTTCTCATTCACCCAAGTCCCTCACGGAACAAGGGTCTCCTTTCTGTGGACAGGGGGTAGGGACACGTCATCTGCTTTCCATGGAGCACCGGCTCGCTGAGCCATCTCATTGACCAACATCGGGAATGGGAGTATGCAACGAACATGGGCTCACCACATAAATCTCCTGATCAATCGGGGAAAGTACACCTCCTTCCCTTTTATAATACAGCTAATCAGGACGAGCATGTCCACCGGAATCTCAGTAAAATGTGTGGTTGGCATGACATAATAGGCTAAGATCTGCTGCCATGTCCTGGCCTCCCTCGTCAGATGAACAAATAGCATCCCCTTGGGTCTCTTGTTATTAGAATCCATCTCCCAAGGGGCATCTGGGGTGGCAACTATACTCCGCAATGCATCATAGTCATATGTCATACAGTATAACTCCACCTCAGCCTGCATAAAGGCATCTGTATCACTGGTCTTAGGCAAGCAATGGAGTGCATCCTCAATATCAGCTTCTGTGATCAATATCTGTCCGCCTCTTAGTTGAACCGAGTTAAGGGTCGGTCTGAAGAAATTACAGTAGAACTCATGAACCCATGACGTGTTCACCCGAGTCAACTCCCTATCAACAAAAGAGAGGCCCATCCCCTCAATACGGGTCTCAATGGATCGCCTCAAATCGGCAGGAATGGCCAGCTTCATCTCTATGTTGAGATTCTTTTGCCGATAGGTCGGAAGGCAGAGCTCACAGTACAGGTTAGGAAACATGTCCCCATCAGCAGGAGGTAGTAGCTTATCTGCCTTCTCCTTCTCAAAAAGATGGTTTTTGGCATAATCGGAGAAGGGAGAGGCAGTGGAGGATTGAGACTGCTTCCTCTTTCTAGAGGTAACCTTTGCTTTTCCTCTATCAGACATCCTGAAAAACAGATATGACAGGATAAAAATAATTAAGCCAAGTAGAGGAATCGAAAGCAAGGATTGACATATTCATGAAGTGAGTTAAAGAAAGGAATCCTTGGAATGCAAGCAACAAAAATCAGAAATCAATCAAAAATAAAAACCAAGAGATCATGCAATAAAAGTAGAGTGGCTGTTTGTTAAGCAACAATAGTCATCGGGCCTCAAAGAATGTGTAAGGGCTAAAGTTAAAACTAAAAAAACAAGGCGAAAGAGTCTACTGAGTTAAAAGTTAGAAAAGCGGTTAAGAATTAGTGGCATGACAAATATGGGACTTAACCAAGAGAAGCTTAATAAGTATAGAAAACAAGCATACTCACATTCATGAGGATGATGCAAGCCATTGATGATGAAATATGAATTTGTATAAAAGCATATAATAGGAAGACAAGTCATCATCAATGTCATGGTCACTAAGTTTGTAATAATTGGTGTTGAAAGATGTGAAACAAGTACTTGGTGTGACCAAAAAGAAGTTGAAAAAAATTTTGAATTAAAAGGGTCACACTAGTGGAAGGTACCAAATATTACAAAAGAATGAACCCTATTCAAGAAAAATACAAGTTAAGATCAAATGGTGAGCTTAGCATTGGCTTCATTAGTCAAGTAAGTTGAAAATTAAACCTTGACCAAGAAGTCATAAGGCATTTGACTGAACTTGAAACGTGAAGACACACAAGAAGGTTCAACTTGACTAGTTAGGCAAGGTACTATTTGATGCAGAATTCCGACAAATAGTTCCTTGAACTAACCTTTTTCAATGCGTATTAACGGGAATCAAATTAAAAACGGAAATGCCGACCAAATTAACCAAGGAGTTGAACTTGGTGTAAGTCAAGTAAATCTCAAATTCAAAAATGTCAAGTTCAATACCTAGGTTGCAAGTGTAAGAAGGGTACAATTTCTAAAAGTTTTGGCAGCATTCCGACAGTAAATCGGATGTTCCCAGACATCAAACAGCAGCAATATCAGTGTCATATGAATCCAAAAAAGCATCAAACATGATATAAGCAGGGATTGAATATACAAGTAGGAGACATAATTGATATCAGCAGGGCAGCAGTGAAACAGATCACATGAAACAGAAACAGCACAGCAGTGACAAGAATGCACAGAACATCATACCAACATCATTCAGCAAAGCAAATTACATTCAGCTATGTCGGATAATCATGAACGGAGCACTTATCAGGCCTAGAATCCTCTAACCACAACCTAGCTACCTAACCACATGCATTTCTATCTAGCCTAAGCAAACAAAATTAAATGACTAATCTAAGTAAATAGAATTAATAGCAGAAAAGCAAAATAGAGCAGGAGGCAGGGAGACCTGGAGGGTAGCAGAAATAAAATTGGAAGAAGAGTGGTGAATGGAAGCAGTGCCACCCAAGGACGGCGGCAGCTTGGTGGCCCGCGGTGGCGCTGGGAGGCTGACGACGGAACAGTGGGGCATGGCAAAGAGGTTTAGCTCCTCTCTGTTGAAGCGATGAGAACTGAGGGAGGAAGTGGAAGAAAGTGGGTTCAGAAGACGGGGTGGTGAATGAGAGAGGGCTGCCGGCGGTAATGGGGGAACCGCGGCGGTTGGTCTGGTTGGAGCCAAGAGAAGAACGGGACACAAAATATCAATGAAGCTTAGCTCCAATTAGATGAGCGGGACTTGTAGCTTTTTGCTTCTGAACAGTTTTGGCATCTCACTTTATCCATTGAAGTTTAGAATGATTGGAATCCATAGGAACTCAGAATTCAGATAGTGTTATTGATACTCCTATTTCAGTATGTTGATTCTTGAACACTGCTACTTTATGAGTCTTGGCCATGGCCCTAAGCACTTTGTTTTCCAGTATTACCACCGGATACATAAATGCCACAGACACATAACTGGGTGAACCTTTTCAGATTGTGACTCAGCTTTGCTAAAGTCTCCAATTAGAGGTGTCCAGAGCTCTTAAGCACACTCTTTTTGCTATGGATCACGACTTTAACCACTCAGTCCCAAGCTTTTCAATTGGACCTTCATGACACAAGCACATGGTTAGGGACAGCTTGATTTAGCTGCTTAGGCCTGGATTTTAATTCCTTGGGCCCTCCTATCCATTAATGCTCAAAGCCTTGGATCCTTTTCACCCTCGCCTTTTGGTTTTAAGGGTTATTGTCTTTTTTCTCTTGCCTTTTGATTTAAAGAGCTTTTAGCTTTTTCTGCTTGCTTTTTCTTTTTTCTTTATTTTATTATTTTTTCGCAAAATTATTTTTTCTTTTTTTTCGCAAGCTTCTTCTTTTTCACTGCTTTTTCTTGCTTCAAGAATCAAATTTATGATTTTTCATATTATCAATAACATTTTTCTTTTTCATCATTCTTTCAAGAGCCAACAATTTTAACATTCATAAACAAGATCAAAAACATGCCCTGTTCAAGCATTCATTCAGAAAACAAAAAGTATTGCCACCACATCAATATAATTAAACTAATTTCAAAGATAATTTCGAAATTCATGTACTTCTTGTTCTTTTGATTTTAGAAACATTTTTCATTTAAGAGAGGTGATGGATTCATGGAATTATTCATAGCTTTAAAAGACATAGACACTAGACTCTAATGATCATGTAGTGAAGACACAAACATAGATAGAACATTAAGCATGAAAATCGAAAACAGAAAAATAAATAGACAAGGAGATTAAGGAATGAGTCCACCTTAGTGAGGGTGGCGTCTTCTTCCTCTTGAAGAACCAATGGTGCTTTTAGACTTCTCTATGTCTCTTTCTTGCCTTTGTTGCTCATCCCTCATAGCTCTTTGATCTTCTATAATCTCATGGAGAATGATGGAGTGCTTTTGGGTTGAGCTTAAAAGGGACCTCAGGGATCACCTTCTTCTTGGACACAACTTCATAGAAGTGGTCTTGATGGACCTTTGAGATGAATCTCTCCATCTCTCATGACTCAGAAGTAGAAGTAATTGTCTTCCCTTTCCTCTTTTTAGAGGTTTCTCTGGTCTTAGGTGCCATAAATGGTTATGAAAAAACAAAAAGCAATGCTTTTACCACACCAAACTTAAAATGTTTGCTCGTCCCCGAGCAAAAGAAGAAAGAAAGAAAGAAGTAGAAGAAGGAGAAAGTGGAGGAGATGGAGGTGTGTGAATGGGTGGGTTTAGGAGGAGAATGGTTTGAATTTGAATGGTGAGGTATGTGGGGATCCTGTGGGGTCCACAGATCCTGAGGAGCCAAGGATTTCTCATCCCTGCTCTATTTGGGCGTGTACACGCCTTAGAGTGCAATTCTGGCATTTAAACGCCAGTCTGCTGCCCTGTTCTGGCGTTTAAATGCCAGCTTTTCTTCCTGTTTTGGCTTTTAGACGCCAGCTTTTCTTCCTGTTCTGGCATTTGAATGCCAGCTTTCCTTCCTATTCTGGCGTTTAAACACCAGTTCTCTGCCCTGTTTTGGCGTTTAAACGCCCAGAAAGGTGCCAGACTAGGCGTTTAAACGCCTATTTTGCTACCCTTACTGGCATTTAAATGCCAACAAGTTCTTCCTCCAAGGTGTGCTGTTTTTCGATCTTGCTTTATTTTTATGAGTGTCTTTGTGACTTTACATGATCATCAACCTAAAAGAAAACATGAAATGTCATAGATAGAATAAAATTAGATAAAATAACATTGGGTTGCCTCCCAATAAACGCTTCTTTAATGTCAATAGCTTGACACTGAGCTCTCATGGAGTCTCACAGATGATCAGAGCATGGTTGAGATTTCTCAACACCAAACTTAGAGTTTGGCTGTGGCCTCCTAATACCGAACTTAGAGTTTGAATGTGGGGGCTTTGTTTGAATCTGTACTGAGAGAAGCTTGTCATGCTTACTCTTCATGGTTACAGAGGGAGAACCTTGAGTCTTTACTACAAAACATTCTTCATTCACATGAAGGATCAACTCCCCTCTGTCAACATCAATCACAGCTCTTGCTGTGGCTAGGAAAGGTCTCCCAAGGATGATGGCTTCATCCTCATCCCTCCTAGTGTCCAGGATTATGAAATCAGCAGGGATGTAAAGGCTTTCAACCTTTATCAATACGTCCTCTACCAATCCATAAGCCTCTTTCATAGATTTATCTGCCATCTCTATGGAGAATTTAGCAGCTTGTACCTCAAAGATTCCCAATCTCTCCATCATAGAGAGTGGCATCGTGTTTATTCCTGATCCCAGGTCACACAGAGCTTTCTCAAAGGTCATGGTGCTTATGGTACAGGGTATTAGGAATTTACCAGGATCCTGTCTCTTTTGAGGCAAAGTTTGCTGAACCAATGTATTCACTTCATTGGTGAGCAAGGGAGGTTCACCTTCCCAAGTCTCATTACCAAATAATTTGGCATTCAGCTTCATAATTGCTCCTAAGTATTGGGCAACTTGCCCTTCAACAATGTCTTCATCTTCTCCAGAAGATGAATAATCATCAGAGCTCATGAATGGTAAAAGAAAGTCTAATGGAATCTCTATGGTCTCTGTATGAGCCTCAGATTCCTTTGGTTCCTTATGAGGGTATTCCTTATTGAATGGTGGACGTTCCTTCAGGTCTTCCTCATTGGGATTTCGTCCTCCTCCTTCCCTATGGTTTCGGCCATATTGATCATATCAATGGCCTTGCACTCTCCTTTTGGATTTTCCTCTGTATTGCTTGGGAGAGTGCTGGGAGGAGTTTCAGTAACCCTTTTACTCAGCTGGCCCACTTGTGCCTCCAAGTTTCTAATGAAGGAACTTGTTTCAGACATGAAACTGAAAGTGGCCTTAGATAGATCAGAGACTAGGTTTGCTAAGCTAGAAAGATTCTGCTTAGAATGCTCTGTCTGTTGCTGAGATGATGATGGAAAAGGTTTGCTATTGCTAAACCCGTTTCTTCCACCATTGTTGTTATTGAAGCCTTGCTTCTGTGGATCCTTCCATGAAAAATTGGGGTGATTTCTCCATAAAGGATTATAGGTGTTGCCAAAGGCTTCACCCATGTGATTCACCTCTGCCATTGCAGGATTCTCAGGATCATAAACTTCTTCTTCAGAAGTTGCTTCTTTAGTACTGTTGGATGCATTCTGCAATCCATTCAGACTCTGAGATATCATATTGACTTGTCGGGTCAATATTTTGTTCTGAGCCAGTATGGCATTCAGAGCATCAATTTCAAGAACTCCCTTCTTCTGAGGCATCCCATTACTCACAGGATTCCTCTCAGAGGTGTACATGAATTGGTTATTTGCAACCATGTCAATGAGTTCTTGAGCTTCTGCAGGTGTTTTCTTTAGGTGAATGGATCCACCTGCAGAATGGTCCAATGACATCTTAGAGAACTCAGATAGACCATCATAGAATATATCCAAAATGGTCCACTCTGAAAGCATGTCAGAAGGACACTTTTTGGTCAGCTGCTTGTATCTTTCCCAAGCTTCATAGAGGGATTCACCATCTTTTTGTCTAAAGGTCTGAACATCCACTCTAAGCTTGCTCAGCTTTTGAGGAGGAAAGAACTTGGCCAAGAAGGCTGTGACCAGCTTATCCCAAGAGTCCAGGCTATCTTTAGGTTGTGAGTCCAACCATGTTCTAGCTCTGTCTCTTACAGCAAAAGGGAAAAGCATAAGCTTGTAGACTTCAGGATCTACTCCATTAGTCTTAACAGTATCACAGATCTGCAAGAACTCAGTTAAAAACTGATAGGGATCTTCTGATGGAAGTCCATGAAACTTGCAGTTCTGTTGCATTAGAGAAACTAATTGAGGCTTTAGCTCAAAATTGTTCGCTCCAATGGCAAGGATTGAGATGCTTCTTCCATGGAAGTTGGATTTAGGTGCAGTAAAGTCACCAAGCATCTTTCTTGCATTGTTATTGGGTTCGTTCATAGTTGTTTCTTGGGCTGCCTCCTTTTCGAAAATTTCAGTGAGGTCATCTTCAGAGTTTTGTGCTTTAGCTGCTCTTAGCTTCCTCTTCAAAGTCCTTTCAGGTTCAGGATCAGCTTCAACATGTATGCCTTTATCTTTGTTCCTGCTCATATGAAAGAGAAGAAAGCAAAGAAAATATGGAATCCTCTATGTCACAGTATAGAGATCCCTTTAGGTGTTAGAGGAAAATAGGAATAGAAGAAGGAGGTAAGTAAGGAAGAATTCGAAAACACAAAGAAGGAGTGAGTCCGAATTGACAATGGAGGAGGAATGTTAGTGTTTAAATAGAAAAAGATAAGAGGGGGAGAAAGAATTTTCGAAAATAAATTTTGAAAAATTGGAAGTAGTTTTCGAAAATTGAAGTGAAAGAGGTAGTTAGGTGGTTTTGAAAAAGATAAGAAGTTAGAAAAAGATTTTTGAAATTATGGATTTTAAAAAAGATATGATTTGAAAAAGATATGATTTAAAAGATATGTTTGAAAAAATAAAAATTAAAAAGATTTGATTTTTTAAAAAAATGACTTGATTAACAAGAAACTAAAAGATATGATTTTAAATTTCAAATATTGAACCTTTCTTAACAAGAAAGTAACAAACTTGAAATTTTTGAATCAAGATTTTTGAAAATTTTTTAAAAAGATTTTAATTTTGAAAAGATATGATTGATATGAAAAGATCTGGAAAAGATAAGATTTTGAAAAATTTTGAAAAATTATGAAGATTTGAAAAAAATTGGATTTGAAAACAAAATTCCCTCCTAATGTCTTCCTGGCGTTAAACGCCCAGGAGCTGCATGTCTTGGGCGTTTAACGCCCAATTGCTGCACATATTGGGCGTTTTGAACACCCAGCTTTTTCTCTGCAAATCCTCTGCTTTCTGTTCTTGGAACTTCATTTTGCTCTATCCTTCATTCAGGAAGATATATTTTCAATTTTGAAAAACAACAAAATGAGTCAAAACATATAATTCTTGGATCAAAACACAAGATATATGCAAGAACATTATTAATGTCAAGATGAACACCAAGAACAATCTCGAAGATCAAGATGAACATCAAGAACTTAGTTTTCTTATCAAAGAAAACATGCAAGACATCAAACTTAGAATTTTCTCATGTTTGGGCCATATGCTTGCAAGATTGCATATGTAAAACATCATGCAGTGCAAAACAAGAAATCATGAAGATCAAACAAGGCAATTCATCAAGAATAGCTTGAAGATCATCAAGAACATTATACATGTTTTTCGAAAATTGCAAGACATTTAAAAATTATGCAATCAACACCAAACTTAAAGTTTGGCACTAGATTCAAACAAGAATCATGAAATATTTTTGGATTTTTATAATTTTATGATTTTTTTGTATTTTTTCGAAAATTATTTTGAAAAGAAAATTAAGAAATTCAAAAATTTTTGATAAGAATTCCAGGAATCGTGTCAATCTAAAGCTTGATGGCCAGCCAAGCTTCAGCATATCATTATGAAACTCTAGAATTCATTCTTAAAAATTCTGAAGAACATGATAAAATAATTTTTTTTAAAACCTTTCAAAAATAAAAAGCCTTAAAAATAAAATTACCTAATCTGAGCAACAAGATGAACCGTCAGTTGTCCAAACTCGAACAATCCCTGGCAACGGCGGCAAAAACTTGGAGCATGAAATTCTGATCATCAACAATGGCGCCAAAAACTTGGAGCTCTCAAACGTGAATCACACTTTGTCACAACTTTGCACAACTAACCAGCAAGTGCACTGGGTCGTCCAAGTAATACCTTACGTGAGTAAGGGTCGATCCCACGGAGATTGTTGGTATGAAGCAAGTTATGGTCATCTTATAAATCTCAGTCAGGCAGGTTCAAATGGTTATGGTAGTTTGATAACAAAAAGATAAATAAATGATAAAATAAGATAAAGAAACTTATGTAATTCATTGGTGAGAATTTTAGATAAGTGTATGGAGATGCTGTATTCCTTTTGAATCTCTACTTTCCTACTGCCTTCATTCAATCCTTCTTACTCCTTTCCATGGCAAGCTGTTATGTTGGGCATCACCGTTGTCAATGGCTACATCCTGTCCTCTCAGTGAAAATGTTCCAAAATACGCTGTCACCGCACGGCTAATCATCTGTCAGTTCTCGACCATGTTGGAATAGAATCCAGTAATTCTTTTGCGTCTGTCACTACGCCCAAAACTCGCGAGTTTGAAGCTCGTCACAGTCATTCAATCCCTGAATCCTACTCGGAATACCACAGACAAGGTTTAGACTTTCCGGATTCTCAAGAATGCTGCCAATGGATTCTAGCCTATACCACGAAGACTCTGATCCTAAGGGGTTGAAGGCTCTGTTGTCAGGAGAGGCAATCAATCACGCATGAGCCAGGAATCCAAGTGATACACACTCTAGCCTTTTCTTGTAGAACGGAAGTGGTTGTCAGTCACGCGTTCATAAGTGAGAATGGTGATGAGCGTCACATAATCATTACATTCATCATGTTCTTGTGTGTGAATGAGTATCTTAGAATAAGAATAAGCATGAATTGAATAGAGACTAGTAGTAATTGCATTAAAACTCGAGGTACAGCAGAGCTCCACACCCTTAATCTATGGTGTGTAGAAACTCCACCGTTGAAGATACATAAGAACAAGGTCCAAGCATGGCCGAATGGAACCCCCCTAAATGGCATATGAATTTGAAACTAGGGAAAAAAGACCTGAACCAAAGATAGATATACAATAGTAAAAGGTCCTATTTATATTGAAACTAGTTACTAGGGTTTACAGAATAAGTAATTGATGCAGAAATCCACTTTCAGGGCCCACTTGGTGTGTGCTTGGGCTGAGCCTTGAGCTTTTACACGTGTAGAGGCTTCTTGGTGTTGAAACGCCAGCTTTTATGCCAGTTCTGGCGTTTTGACTCTAACTTTTATGCCAGTTCTGGCGTTTTGACGCCAGAAAAGGGCAGAGAGTTGGCATTTTGACGCCATTTTACGTCATCAAAACTTGAGCAAAGTATGGACTATTATATATTTCTGGAAAGCTCTGGATGTCTACTTTCCAACGCAATTAAGAGTGCACCATTTAGAGTTCTGTAGCTCCAGAAAATCTACTTCGAGTGTAGGGAGGTCAGAATCCAATAGCATCAGCAGTCCTTTTTCAGCCTCAGAATCAGATGTGTGCTCATATCCCTCAATTTCAGCCAGAAAATACCTGAAATCACAGAAAAACACACAAACTCATAGTAAAGTCTAGAAATATGAATTTTTCATAAAAGCTAATAAAAACATCCCAAAAATTATCTAGATCTTACTAAAAACTACCTAAAAACAATGCCAAAAAGCGTATAAATTATCCGCTCATCAAAAGCCATAACTCTAAGAAGTGGGAAGGTTGTAGAGGAAGGAACCCCAAGTAAAGATAATCATGAAAAAGTTCCATCAAAGCATGAAAACGAGGATGAAGAGGAGATCCTAGCTTCACCTCCACCAAAACCAGTCTTGAAGCCTTATGTGCCAAAGGCACCATACCCACAAAGACTGAGAAAAGATGAGAAGGATGGCCAGTTCTCTAAGTTCTTAGAGATCTTCAAGAGGATCCAAATCAACATACCATTTGCTGAGGCATTAGAACAAATTTCACTCTATGCCAAGTTCTTAAAGGAGCTTTGATGAGCGGATAATTTATACGCTTTTTGGCATTGTTTTTACATAGTTTTTAGTATAATTTAGTTAGTTTTTTAGTATATTTTTATTAGTTTTTAATTAAAAATCATATTTCTGGACTTTACTATGAGTTTGTGTGTTTTTCTGTGATTTCAGGTAATTTCAGGCTAAAATTGAGGGACTTGAGCAAACATCTGATTCAGAGGCTGACAAAAGACTGCTGATGTTGTTGGATTCTGGCCTCCCTGCACTCGAAATGGATTTTCTGGAGCTACAGAAGTCCAAATGGCGAGATCTCAATTGTGTTGGAAAGTAGACATCCAAGGCTTTCCAGAAATATATAATAGACCATACTTTGCCCGAGTTTAGATGACGCAAACTGGCGTTTAACGCCAGATTTTTGCCCTATTCTAACGTTAAACGCCAGAAACAAGTTGCAAAGCAGAGTTAAACGCCAGAAATAAGTTACAAACTGGCGTTCAACTCCAAGAAAGATCTCTACACGTGAAAGCTTCAAAGCTCAGCCCAAGCACACACCAAGTGGGCCCCGGAAGTGGATTTCTGCACTTAGACTTATTTCTGTAAACCCTAGTAACTAGTTTAGTATAAGTAGGACTTTTTACTATTATATTTTCATCTTGGTATCTATCTTTGATCAGTTTTATGCGATCTTAGACTTTTTTGAAGGCTGGCCATTCGGCCATGCCTGGACCTTGTTCATATGTATTTTCAACGGTAGAGTTTCTACACACCATAGATTAAGGTGTGGAGCTCTGCTGTTCCTCATGAATTAATACAAAGTACTATTGTTTTTCTATTCAATTCAAGCCTATTTCTTCTCTAAGATATCCATTCGCACCCAAGAACATGATGAATGTGATGATTATGTGACGCTCATCACCATTCTCACTCATGAACGCGTGCCTGACAACTACTTCCGTTCTACATGCAAACAAGCTTGAATGTGTATCTCTTAGCCTCCTGATTCACGATCAGAGTCTTCGTGGTATAGGCTAGAATTATTGGCGGCCATTCTTGAGATCCGGAAAGTCTAAACCTTGTCTGTGGTATTCTGAGTAGGATCTAGGAAGGGATGGCTGTGACGAGCTTCAAACTCGTGAGTTCTGGGCGTAATGACAGACACAAAAGGATTACTGAATCCTATTCCAGCAAGATCGAGAACCGACAGATGATTAGTCGCGCGGTGACAACGCATTTTGGACCATTTTCACTGAGAGGACGGGATGTAGCCATTGACAACAGTGATGCCCAACATACAGCTTGCCATGGAAAGGAGTATGAAGGATTGGATGAAAGCAATAGGAAAGCGGAGATTCAGAAGGAGTTAAGCATCTCTATATGCTTATCTGAAATTCTCACCAATGAATTACATAAGTATCTCTATCTTTATTTTATATTTTATTTATCTTTTAATTATTAAAACTCTATAATCATTTGAATCCGCCTGACTGAGATTTGCAAGATGACCATAGCTTGCTGCTTCAAGCCGACAATCTCCGTGGGATCGACCCTTACTCACGTAAGGTTTATTACTTAGACGACCCAGTGATGCCAGGGCATCTTGGCTAGTTTTACTAGCCATTTTTTGTATGCTTTAGGGTGGTTTCATGCATTTTTCTAGGAAATGAGCAAGTATTTAGATGAAAATGCATTCACACCATGATTCAAGCAAACATTGTGAATTTTGAATGATTTCATGAGAATTATGCATGAATTGAATGATAAAATGGATGATGCATGATCCCATGATTAAGAGCAAGACTTTGATGCACTTTGTTTGATTGATTTTAGGTAACAAGAAGAAGAGAAGAGCCACGTTATTGGCTACGTTAGTTACACTAACGTGGAAGGAAGGAAGCCCCAACATTAGTGAGAAAAGTTAGTGGCATTAACTTTGAAGAAGGAGAGCATGGAACATTAGCAGGGAAGACCCACGTTAAGAGTCACGTTAGCTACACTAACGTGAACTCTAACGTAGGGACAAAAGGCACCAAGCAACATTAATGGGGAAGGTGAGCCCCAATAACGCTTGCGAAAGGGTTATATGCCAACGTTAGTGGAAAAAGTGAGTGCCACTAACGTTGGCGAAGCAAAAAGACCCACGTTAACAGCCACGTTAACTAAGTTAATGTGGTAGTTAACGTGGAAGGAAAGGGAGATGCCAACGTTAGTGGAAAAAGTGAGTGCCACTAACGTTGGTGAAGCAAAAAGACCCACGTTAACTTCCACGTTAACTAAGTTAACGTGGTAGTTAACGTGGGCAAAAGTCCCACCTGGCAGCCTGACCATGCCTTCTTTAAACATGCATAACTTGAGCCACAAAACTCCAAATGAGGTGATTCTAGTGGCAATGGAAAGTAGGATTCTAGAGCATTCCTAGCATATATAGCACTACATGGTTGACACTAAATTTGAGGGAGAAAATCTACCTCGAAAGTGCAAAGATGAACATGGTATCAACCTGTAGTAAGGCCAACTGACCTCTTCACCTTCCAAGAAGTGTAACTCGAGTTGTAGAGCTTTAAATGATGCGCTTTTAAATGCGTTAGAAAGTAGACATCCAGAGCTTTTCAACAATATATAATAGTATGGGGTGGACATTGATTTTGAGCTCCATAACCTGGAAATATTAAGCCCCTGGTCGCTAGCGTTATCGGGACTCATGTTTTCCATTAACGCTAGCGACTATGCCAGCGACCATGTCCACTTCAAAGGAGCATAACTTGAGTTATAGAGATCCAATTGAGTTGATTCTAGTTGCATTAGAAATCTGACATTTAGAGCTTTCCAAAGATATATAATACTCTATACTGGGCATGAAATTGGAGCACAAAGAAGGGGCATCTTTTAAGCCCCAAAAACACCAACTGGGCAGCAAGTGCAACGTTAGCCACAATAACTTTAGCACTAACGCCACACTTGTAGCGTTAGTGTGGCTAACTTTAGCACTAACTTTAGCACCTGGACCTCAACTTGATTTACTTTTCCACCCTCAAGGAAGCAAGCCCACAAGTGTCAACCAATCAAGGCCACAAGAAGCATCTAGAATAGGAATTTTTATTTAATTGTAATTTGCTTTTAATTTCATTTTGTAATTTAGGAGAGCCTATATAAAGGCCTTAGTTTTTACATTGGACGGATATTCTGAAAATAGGGGATTGAAGAGGGGTCTTCGGACTTCCTCCCCTCACACACTTTTCCTTTTCTTTCTTTTCTTTGTACTGTTCATTTATGAATTTTGAAGTTTTCATTTTAGTTTTAATCTTCATCTTTACTTTTATGCACTTTCTTTCTTTTCTATTTTGGTAGAGCAATGATCAACTAACTCTTTTCATTGGGTTAGAGAGCTCTATTGTGATTCAATGGATAAATGTTAGTTCTTATTCTTCTTCTTCTTTCTTTTCTCTTGATTTTACTAGAAAGCTTTCGATCTTCATCCAATTGGGTAGTTATCTTGGAAAAGAAGCTATTCATACTTGGATCTCTTCTGAACCTTGAAAGAGGAATGAAGAGATCATGCTAGAAATGCTTTCTCATGCTGGACCAAATTGGATTTGGATGGGTATGTGACTATAATCCTACCAACACTTGATTTGGGAAATGCATGTGGTATAATCAGTGACCATACTTCATCTCTTCTCATGAGCAATTGACCAAGGAATTGGCTATTGATCAAGATTTGAGATATTGAATTACCAAGAAATTGGAATTCGATCACTTAAGATTGCCAAGGAGATCAATGAATGCATTGATTGAGAAATAGATGAGAATGAACTTGAACTGGAGGATTGCAATATCTCCTTATCCCAATGTTCATTTTATTTTTAGTTCTTACATTTACTTTTCTTGCCATTTTACTTTTCTACACTTTATTGCTTTCTTTACTTTTCTATCAATTTACAGTTCCCTGTTGCTCATCATCCAAATATGAACCGTCTAACTAGGATAATCAATTAACCATTGATTGCTTAATCCGTTAATCTCTGTGGGATTCGACCTCACTCTTTTGTGAGTTATTACTTGACGATAATTCGGTATACTTGCCGAAGGAAAATTTGTTGAGAGACAAGTTTCCGTGCGCATCAAGTTTATAGCGCCGTTGCCGGGGATTAATTGTGATTAACAAACTACTAGTTGATTGATTTACTAGATTAGACACTTTTCTTTTGTCTTTGTTTTCTTTTGTTTCTTTATTTTCTTTTGCTAAGTAACTGTTTATGATATGCCTCACTAGGAATTTCCTCATCTGTGACAATGGAGATTCCAATTTCTTTTGGTGATTATTGTTTGAGACAGAGCTTTCTGCAGGAAAGAAAGGAGCATCCATCATATTTTAGTCAATCAAATTTCATGAGAAACTCTCCACCACCACATAATGATTCACTTTACTATGCTCATGGTGGGTGGGAGTATCAAGAACATGAAATGGGGTGCTTCCCAGGATCACAAAATAGTCCATATTTTGATGACTTTGATCATTACTCAAGCTGTGCCTGGGAAGATCATAATCAAAGAGATTTCACTCATTCAGACCCCATTCATCAAGAGCCATCACCTCTCAATTATACAACCTCACCTCCAAGTTTTACATGCCTAAATTCTTCATCATTTGAGTATGTCTCAGCACAAAAGTCTTTCCCAAATCCATACAATTTATTTCACCATCCACAAAACTCAATCCACTACCCACAAGAGTCATACCACTTTCAGAACACACAACCACAAAATAACCAATTCCATTTACAAGCCAACCCTGCCCAACCATTACAACCTACCCAACCGCCTTTAGATAGACTTGCTAGGATGGAACTCATCATGGAAGAGCTCAAAAAAGGTAGAGAAGAAGAGAGACTCATTAGGATAGAGCTCCTCCTTGAAGAAATAATAAAGACAAACGAAGAGGAGAAAATAGCAAAAAAGGACCATGAAGAAAAATTGAGACAGAATGCACAACTCTATTCTGAAGAACAATTCATTGAAGAGCTGAGATCACAAAGAGAAACCACTCCACTCTCTCCAGAAACAGAGGAGTTCATTCAAAGGTCAAGAAAAAGGGAGGAAGTCAATCAAGGGAGCCCACACTCCAATGAAACAGAGAGTTGCATAGAGGGTGAGTTCATTGAACCACCAATTCAAGAAGTTCTTGGTGAAGAGGATGCTCCAACCATCATACAATACCCAAATCCTGAAATCAAGGTAGTGAAGGCAATCAACATGAGCACTAAAAAAAGGATGGTGACCAAGAAAAGAAAGACAATATCCATGAAGAAGAAAAGGTCAACCAAAAGCCATCCCACCCCTACCCCAACAAGCAAGTATACTCAAGCTAACAACAAAAGAAAGCTTGTTGGGGAGAGGCACTCAAAACAAGGGGCATTAACTGGCTCATCTTTCCTCTTGAGGTCATTCCTCTTAACAAACTGGAAGAAGAGGAAGAAAGTCATGAACAACATGTCAAGCTAATGACATTAAAAGAGCGCTTGTTGGGAGGCAACCCAATCGTAGGTAACATTTTCTTTCCTTGCATAGTTTACTTTGAATAATTTGACATATGATTGCATTCTAAGTTTGGTGTTGCCATGCAACAAAATGATTTTCAATCTTCATTGGGTACTTGCAACATTCTAAATTGACAGTGGCACACTAAGTTTGGTGTTGCCACTTAACTTTCATGCAAAGTACCATGCCAACACCACTTATTAATACAATCACATTGTCTCTGTTTTACTTCTTATGCTTTTATTGTGATCCATAATCTTGCTTGCTGAAACACATGCATACTCACACTTTATTTTAAGATATTCATGATCCATCATAAACCCCATCACCATTGTTTCGCTTGTTGCTTGAGGGTAAGCAATCATTCTAAGTTTGGTATGGGAAGGAGAAGAATAGGAGGAAAAGGGCAACAATAATGAAGATAAAATACAAGGTGGTAAAGTTCCTTTCTCCTCTTACTTATTTCCAGCACTTTAATTTGCATGATTGTCTTCTATTTTCTTTGTATGCATGTGTGATTACTCCTTGTGAATAAGCATAATTTGATATTTGATTTAGAACATGTTGCTATGATATCATGATTATCATCTTGAATTTTACTTGCACCCAAAAATCTCTAAGAATGCAACAAGGAAATCATTCTTTTGAAAGGAAAATGTTGAAGAATTTTATAAATCTTGGGGCAAGCAAAAGATTAAGAGAAGTGGAGGTTCTGATTGTATGATTGTGTATTGAGGTTGCATGTTTGTGAAAACTTGCATGGGAGCTCATAGATAGGAAATGAAGTTTAGAGAAGTATTATGGAATTTCTCAAACATCTATTGATTCAAGAAGCAGTAACAAAAGAAAACAAAAGAAAAAGAAAAACAAAGAACAAGCCCAAGGCTCTGAGCATCAATTACTAGGACGAAGAAGAAAGAAACAAGAACTCAAAGAGTTATTGTCCTAGTTAAATGCTTGTGGTGGATTTGTATCAAAGAGAGAGGCTTGAGCAAGTAAATCCTAAGGGGTGCTTCAACACCTAATACCTTAGACCAATTGGTTTGGGAGTATTGATTGAAAGCTTATCTTAAAAAGCCGCTTTGATACATGACACCTAGAGTCGAGGTCAAATTCCAAAAAAGAAAGAAAAATGCTAGAAAATAAGTGCTGTTTCAAGGTGACAATCTATAAAGAGATTTCCATAATATCATTTGAATGAAAGTCCTAAGATCTATGACTTCCAAAATGTAAGGACTAATGAGCACTGGAATCCTTGCATAAACATACAAATTAGAGTTCACCCCACTGCCACTTATTCACTTCACCCACTAAGGCATCATAAGCAATTCTTCAATACATTTCAATTAAGAGAATTCTTTGTGCATAGTTCTTTTCTTGCTTGGGGACAAGCAAGATTTAAGTTTGGTGTTGTGATGCCAGGGCATCTTGGCTAGTTTTACTAGCCATTTTTTGTATGCTTTAGGGTGGTTTCATGCATTTTTCTAGGAAATGAGCAAGTATTTGGATGAAAATGCATTCACACCATGATTCAAGCAAACATTGTGAATTTTGAATGATTTCATGAGAATTATGCATGAATTGAATGATAAAATGGATGATGCATGATCCCATGATTAAGAGCAAGACTTTGATGCACTTTGTTTGATTGATTTCAGGTAACAAGAGGAAGAGAAGAACCGCGTTAGTGGCTACGTTAGTTACACTAACGTGGGCACTAACATGGAAGGAAGGAAAGCCCCAACGTTAGTGAGAAAAGTTAGTGGCATTAACTTTGAAGAAGGAGAGCATGGAACGTTAGCAAGGAAGACCCACGTTAAGAGTCACGTTAGCTACACTAACGTGAACTCTAACATAGGGACAAAAGGCACCAAGCAACGTTAATGGGGAAGGTGAGCCCCAATAACGCTTGTGAAAGGGGTTAGTGGAAAAAATGAGTGCCACTAACGTTGGCGAAGCAAAAAGACCCACGTTAACAGCCACGTTAAGTTAACGTGGTAGTTAACGTGGAAGGAAAGGGAGATGCCAACATTAGTGGAAAAAGTGAGTGCCACTAACGTTGGCAAAGCAAAAAGACCCACGTTAACTTCCACGTTAACTAAGTTAACGTGGTAGTTAACGTGGGCAAAAGTCCCACCTGGCAGCCTGACCATGCCTTCTTCAAACACACATAACTTGAGCCACAAAGCTCCAAATGAGGTGATTCCAGTGGCATTGGAAAGTAGGATTCCAGAGCTTTCCAAGCATATATGGCACTACATGATTGACACTAAATTTGAGGGAGAAAACCTGCCCTGAAAGTGCAAAGATGAACATGGTATCAACCTGTAGTAAGGCCAACTGACCTCTTCACCTTCCAAGAAGTGTAACTCGAGTTGTAGAGCTCCAAATGATGCGCTTCCAAAAGCGTTGGAAAGTAGACATCTAGAGATTTCCAAAAATAAATAATAGTATGGGGTGGACATTGATTTTGAGCTCCATAACCTGGAAATATTAAGCCCCTGGTCGCTAGCATTATCGGGACTCACGTTTTCCATTAACGCTAGCGACTATGCCAGCGACCATGTCCACTTCAAAGGAGCATAACCTGAGTTATATAGATCTAATTGAGGTGATTCTAGTTGCGTTAGAAAGCTGACATTCAGAGCTTTTCAACGATATATAATACTCTATACTGGGCATGAAATTAGGGCACAAACATGAGGCATCTTTTAAGCCCCAAAAACACCAACTGGGTAGCAAGTGCAACGTTAGCCACAATAACTTTAGCACTAACGCCACACTTGTAGCGTTAGTGTGGCTAACTTTCGCACTAACTCTAGCACCTGAACCTCAACTTGATTCACTTCTCCACCCTCAAGGAAGCAAGCCCACAAGTGTCAACCAATCAAGGCCACAAGAAGCATCTAGAATAGGAATTTTCATTTAATTGTAATTTGCTTTTAATTTCATTTTGTAATTTAGGAGAGCCTATATAAAGGCCTTAGTTTTTACATTGGACGGATATTCTAAAAATAGGGGATTGAAGAGGGGTCTTCGGACTCCCTCCCATCACACACTTTTCCTTCTCTTTCTTTTCTTTGTACTTTTCATTTATGAATTTTGAAGTTTTCATTTTAGTTTTAATCTTCATCTTTACTTTTCTGTACTTTCTTTCTTTTCTATTTTGGTAGAGCAATGATCAACTAACTCTTTTCATTGGGTTAGAGAGCTCTATTGTGATTCAATGGATCAATGTTAGTTCTTATTCTTCTTCTTCTTTCTTTTCTCTTAATTTTACTAGAAAGCTTTCGATCTTCATCCAATTGGGTAATTATCTTGGAAAAGAAGCTATTCATACTTAGATCTCTTCTGAACCTTGAAAGAGGAATGAAGAGATCATGCTAGAAATGCTTTCTCATGCTGGACCAAATTGGGTTTGGATGGGTATGTGACTATAATCCTACCAACACTTGATTTGGAAAATGCATGTGGTATAATCAGTGACCATACTTCATCTCTTCTCATTAGCAATTGACCAAGGAATTGGCTATTGATCAAGATTTGAGAGATTGAATTACCAAGAAATTGGAATTCGATCACTTAAGATTGCCAAAAAGATCAATGAATGCATTGATTGAGGAAGAGATGAGAATGAACTTGAACCTGAGGATTGCAATATCTCTTGATCCTAATGTTTATTTTATTTTTAGTTCTTACATTTACTTTTCTTGCTATTTTACTTTTCTGCACTTTATTGCTTTCTTTACTTTTCTGTCAATTTACAGTTCCCTGTTGCTCATCATCCAAATATGAACCGTCTAACTAGGATAATCAATTAACCATTGTTTGCTTAATCCGTTAATCTCTGTGGGATTCGACCTCACTCTTTTGTGAGTTATTACTTGACGACAATTCGGTATACTTGCTGGTTAGTTGTGCAAAGTTGTGACAAAGAACTAAGATTATGAACGTGCGTATTAAGTTTTTGATGCCGTTACCAAGGAATGAACGATCACGATTTCGCATACCAAGTTTTTGGCGCCGTTGCCGGGGATTGTTCGAGTCTAGTGTCAAATTTTGAGTTTGGTGTCAATTGCATACTTTTAATTTTTCTTTAAAATTTCAAAAACTCATGCATGTGTTCTTCATGATCTTCAAGTTGTTCTTGATGAGCTTCTTTGTTTGATCTTTAATTTTTCATGTTTTGTGTCATTTCTTGATTTTCATATGCATTTTTAATTTGTTAGTGTCCAAACATTGAAAATTTCTAAGTTTGGTGTCCTGCATGCTTTTCTTTTCTTAAAAATTTTCAAAAATAAGTTCTTGGTGTTCATCTTGACATTCAAAGTGTTCTTGGTGTTCATCTTGACATTTAAAGTGTTCTTGTATGCATTAGTTGTTTTGATTCATAATTTTCATGTTTTGAGTCTTTTTATTTTTTTCTCTTTCATCATTAAAAATTCAAAAATCAAAAAAATATCTTTCCCTTTTTCTCTCATAAATTTTCGAAAATTTGAGTTGATTTTTTCAAAAAATTTTAAAATTTAGTTGTTTCTTATTAGTCAAGTCAAATTTTCAATTTGAAAATCTTATCTTTTTCAAATCTTTTTCAAAAATCAAATCTTTTTCATTTTTTTCTTTCATAATTTCGAAATTTTCAAAATTTATTTTCAAAATCTTTTTCTTATTTCTATTTCATATTTTCGAAATTAATGCTAACAATTAATGTGATTGATTCAAAAATTCTAAGTTTGTTACTTGCCTAGTAAGAAAGGTTCAATCTTTAAATTTTAAAATCATATCTTTTTGTTTCTTGTTAGTCAAGTAATCAACTTTAATTTTCAAAATCAAATATTTTTTAAGTTTTTTTTTCAAATCTTTTTCAAAATAAATCTCAATCACATCTTTTTCAAAATCAATTTCAAAATCTTTTCTAACTTCCTATCTTTTCAAAAGTTGATTTTCAAATCTTTTTCAATTAATCTTATCTTTCTGTTTGATTCTTATCTCTTTCAAAACTACCTAACTAATTCTCTCTCTCTAATTTTCGAAAACTCTTCCCCACTTTTTCAAAATTCCTTTTTAATTAACTATTTGTTTTAAATTTTAATTTAATTTAATTTAATTTTTCTTCTTAAAATTTTTGAATTTTAACTTTAATTTTAAATTAAAAAAATATTTTTATTTTATTTTATTTAATTTTTGAATTCTTCTCTCTCATCTCATTCTATTTATTTATTCATCTACTAACACTTTCCTCCCACTCAAAATTCGAACCCCATCTTCTATGTGTTCGAATTTTTCTCTTCTCCTTCTTATATTCTTCTCTTCTTATACTTGCATAAGGAATCTCTATACTGTGACATAGAGGATTCCATATTTTCTTTTGTGTTCTCTTCTTTTTCATATGAGTAGGAACAAGGATAAGAACATTCTTGTTGAAGCTGATCCTGAACCTGAAAGGACTCTGAAGAGGAAGCTAAGGGAAGCTAAAGCACAACTCTCTGGAGAAAATCTGACAAAAATTTTCAAAAAAGAAGGAGACATGGCCGAAAATAATAACAATGCAAGGAAGATGCTTGGTGACTTTACTGCACCAAATTCCAACTTACATGGAAGAAGCATCTCAATCCCTGCCATTGGAGCAAACAATTTTGAGCTAAAGCCTCAATTAGTTTCTCTGATGCAACAGAACTGCAAGTTTCATGGACTTCCATCAGAAGATCCTTTTCAGTTCTTAACTGAATTCTTGCAGATCTGTGACACTGTTAAGACCAATGGAGTTGATCCCGAGGTCTACAGGCTCATGCTTTTCCCGTTTGCTGTAAGAGACAGAGCTAGAATATGGTTGGACTATCAACCTAAGGATAGCTTGAACTCTTGGGATAAGCTGGTCACGGCTTTCTTAGCCAAGTTCTTTTCTCCTCAAAATCTTAGCAAGCTTAGAGTGGATGTTCAAACCTTCAGACAGAAAGAAGGTGAATCCCTCTATGAAGCTTGGGAGAGGTACAAGCAACTGACCAAAAAGTGTCCCTCTGACATGCTTTCAGAATGGACCATCCTGGATATATTCTATGATGGTCTGTCTGAGTTATCAAAGATGTCACTGGACCATTCTACAGGTGGATCCATTCACCTAAAGAAAACGCCTGCAGAAGCTCAGGAACTCATTGACATGGTTGCTAATAACCAGTTCATGTATACTTCTGAAAGGAATGCTGTGAGTAATGGGACGCCTCAGAGGAAGGGAGTTCTTGAAATTGATGCTCTGAATGCCATATTGGCTTAGAATAAAATATTGACTCAACAAGTCAATATGATTTCTCAGAGTCTGAATGGATTGCAAGCTGCATCCAACAGTACTAAAGAGGCATCTTCTGAAGAAGAAGCTTATGATCCTGAGAACCCTGCAATAGCAGAGGTGAATTACATGGGTGAACCCTATGGAAACACCTATAATCCTTCATGGAGAAATCATCCAAATTTCTCATGGAAGGATCAACAAAAGCCTCAACAAGGCTTTAATAATGGTGGAAGAAACAGGTTTAGCAATAGCATGCCTTTTCCATCATCCACTTAGCAATAGACAGAGAATTCTGAGCGGAGTGCATCTAGCTTAACAAATATAGTCTCTGATCTATCTAAGGCCACTTTAAGTTTCATGAATGAAACAAGGTCCTCCATTAGAAATTTAGAGGCACAAGTGGGCCAGCTGAGTAAAAGAGTCATTGAAACTCCTCCTAGTACTCTCCCAAGCAATACAGAAGAAAATCCAAAGAGAGAGTGCAAGGCCATAACCTTGCTTGGTGTGGCCGAACCCAGAGAGGAGGAGGAGGACGTGAATCCTAGTGTGGAAGACCTCCTGGGACGTTCACTGACCAATAAGGAGTTTTCTTTTGAGGAACCAAAAGAATCTGAGGCTCATCTAGAGACCACAGAGATTCCATTGAACCTTTTTTTACCATTCATGAGCTCTGATGACTATTCATCTTCAGAATAAGATGAAGACATTGCTGAAGAGCAAGTTGCTCAATATTTAGGAGCAATCATGAAGCTGAATGCCAAATTATTTGGTAATGAGACTTGGGAGGATGAACCTCCATTACTCATCAAGGAACTAAATGCCTTGGTTCAGCAAACTCTACCTCAAAAGAAACAGGATCCTGGTAAATTCATAATACCCTGTAACATAGGCACCATGACCTTTGAGAAGGCTCTATGTGACCTGGGGTCAGGCATAAACTTAATGCCACTCTCTGTAATGGAGAAACTGGGAATCTTTGAGGTACAGGCTGCCAAGTTCTCATTAGAGATGGCAGACAAATCAATGAAGCAGGCTTATGGACTAGTAAAGGACGTGTTAGTAAAGGTTGAAGGCCTTTACATCCCTGCTGATTTCATAATCCTAGACACTGGGAAGGATGAGGATGAATCCATCCTCCTTGGAAGACCCTTCCTAGCAACAGTAAAAGCTGTGATTGATGTGGACAGAGGAGAGTTGGTCCTTCAACTGAATGAGGACAACCTTGTGTTTAAAACTCAAAGATCTCCTTCTATAACCATGGAGAGGAAGCATGAAAAGCTTTTCTTACTGCAGAGCCAACCAAAGCCCCCACAGTCAAACTCTAAGTTTGGTGTTGGCAGGCTACAACCAAACTCTAAGTTTGGTGTTGAACCCCCACATTCAAACTCTAAGTTTGGTGTTGGGAGGTTGGTGGATGAAATTGTGATCACTATTCTTTGATTTGCATTCATTGTAAAATTATGGAATTTAGAAATTGGCACAAGTGGACACAACTCCGTTCAACTAACCAGCAAGTGTACTGGGTCGTCCAAGTAATAAACCTTACGTGAGTAAGGGTCGATCCCACAGAGATTGTTGGTATGAAGGAAGCTATGGTCACCTTGTAAATCTCAGTTAGGCAGATTAAATTGGTTTATGGGTTTTCGAAAATAGAAATAAGAAAATAAATAATAAAAGGGATAGAATACTCATGCAGATTCATTGGTGGGAGTTTCAGATAAGTGAATGGAGATACTGTATGGCTCAAGGACGCCTGCTCTCCCACTGCTTCAACTCAATCCTTCTTACTCCTTTCCATGGCAAGCTGTGTATAGGGGTTCACCATCAGCGGTGGCTACTTTCAATCC
>NC_029781.3:52761877-52763056 GCF_000817695.3 Arachis duranensis
TCCTACTCGGAATACCACAGACAAGGTGAGACTTTCCGGATCCTCATAAATGCCGCCATCTATCTAGCTTATACCACGAAGATTCTGTTGGGGAATCTAAGAGATACGCATTCAAGCTCTGTTGCATGTAGAACGGAAGTGGTTGTCAATCACGTGCGTTCATAAGTGAGAATGATAATGAGGGTTATCTAACTCATCACATTCATCATGTTCTTGGGTACGAATGAATATCTTGGAATAAGAATAAGAGAGATTTGAATAAAAGAGAATAGAATTGCATTAATACTTGAGGTACAGCAGAGCTCCACACCCTTAATCTATGGTGTGCAGAAACTCCACCGTTGAAAATACATAAGTAAAAGAGGTTCAGGCATGGCCGAATAGCCAGCCCCCCTAACGTGATCAATGATCTCTTAAGATGAGGAATAAAACAAAACTGAGACCAAAGATGAAATGTGGTCAAAAGACATCTAATACAATAGATAAATGTTCTATATATACTTAGACTAGCTCTTAGGGTTTACATGAGTAAGTAATTGATGCATAAATCCACTTCTGGGGCCCACTTAGTGTATGTTTGGGCTGAGCTTGATCAATTCACGAGCTGAGGCTTCTCTTGGAGTTGAACTCTGAGTTATGATGTGTTTTGGGCGTTCAACTCCGGATCATGACGTTTTTCTGGCGTTTAACTCCAGACAGCAGCATGTACTTGGCGTTCAACGCCAAGTTACGTCGTGAATCTTCGAATAAAGTATGGACTATTATATATTTCTGGAAAGCTCTGGATGTCTACTTTCGAACGCCATTGAGAGCGCGCCAATTGGAGTTCTGTAGCTCCCGAAAATCCATTTCGAGTGCAGGGAGGTCAGATTCCAACAGCATCAGCAGTCCTTTTGTCAGCCTTCTTCAGAGTTTTGCTCAAGTCCCTCAATTTCAGCCAGAATTTACCTGAAATCACAGAAAAACACACAAACTCATAATAAAGTCCAAAAATATGAATTTAACATAAAAACTAATGAAAACATCCCTAAAAGTAGCTCAAACTTACTAAAAACTATATAAAAACAATGCCAAAAAGCGTATAAATTATCCGCTCATCACAACACCAAACTTAAATTGTTGCTTGTCCCCAAGCAACTGAAAATCAAATAGGATAAAAAGAAGAGAATATACTATAAA
>NC_029781.3:52764294-52765031 GCF_000817695.3 Arachis duranensis
AGGTGAGTGAGGGGAGATGGATTCAGCTTGTAAAGGTAGGTGGGGTGTATGGGGAAGAGTGGATAGATGTAGGTGGTGAATGAAAATAGAAGGGATGACCATGAATGGAAAGAGAGAGGGCGAGGTAGGTGGGGATCCGTGGGGGTCCACAGATCCTGAGGTGTCAAGGAATTCCATCCCTGCACCAAATAGGCATGTAAAATGCCTTTGCACACCATTATGGCGTTTAAACGCCGTGTGGTGCACATTCTGGGCATTCAACGCCCATGTAAAGCATGTTTCTGGCGTTGAACGCCAGTTTCATGCTTGTTACTGGCGTTCAGCGTCAGTTTTTCCTCTCTGGGCACATTCCTGGCGTTCAGCGCCAGGATGTTGCTTGTTTCTGGCGTTCAGTGCCAGAATGGTGCTCTATTCTGGCGTTGAACGCCGGCCAGATACACCTTACTGGCGTTGAACGCCAGCCCGTGCGTCCTCCAGGGTGAAAAATTTTTTTCTTCTGTTTTTGACTCTGTTTTTAATTTTTTTGATTTTTTCGTGACTCCTCATGATCATGTACCTAATAAAACACAAAATGAAAATAAAATAATATAAAATAAAAATTAGATAAAATTGGGTTGCCTCCCAACAAGCGCTTCTTTAATGTCAATAGCTTGACAGTGGCTCTCATGGAGCACAAGGTGATCAGGTCAATGTTAGTGTGGTCCCAACACCAAACTTAGAGTTTGGATATGGGGTCT
>NC_029781.3:52765462-52765641 GCF_000817695.3 Arachis duranensis
GGATGATGCAATCATCCTCTTCCTTCCTAGTGTCTAAGATTATGAAATCAGCAGGGATGTAAAGACCTTCAACCTTTACTAGCACGTCCTCCACGATTCCATAAGCTTGTCTCAATGACTTATCTGCCAATTGCAATGAGAACAAGGCAGGTTGTACCTCAATGATCCCTAGCTTCTCG
>NC_029781.3:52765854-52766402 GCF_000817695.3 Arachis duranensis
TGGCCCACTTGTGCCTCCAAATTTCTAATGGAGGATCTTGTTTCATTCATGAAACTGAAAGTGGCCTTTGACAGATCAGAGACAATATTGGCTAAATTAGAAGTGTTTTGTTCTGAATTCTCTGTCTGTTGCTAAGAAGATGATGGATATGGCTTGCTATTGCTCAGCCTATTGCGTCCACCATTGTTAAAGCCTTGTTGAGGCTTCTGTTGATCCTTCCTGGAGAAATTTGGATGATTTCTCCATGATGGGTTATAGGTGTTTCCATATGGTTCACCCATGTAATTAACCTCTGCCATGGCAGGGTTCTCAGGATCATAAGCTTCTTCAAAAGCTGCCTCTCTAGTACTGTTGGATGCATGTTGTAGTCCATTCAGATTTTGAGAGATCATGTTGACCTGTTGAGTCAACACTTTGTTCTGAGCCAATATGGCATTCAGAGCATCAATTTCAAGAACTCCTTTCTTCTGAGGTATCCCATGATTCACGGAATTCCTCTCAGAAGTGTACATGAACTGGTTGTTTGCAACCATGTCAATGAGTTCTTG
>NC_029781.3:52766556-52766754 GCF_000817695.3 Arachis duranensis
ATCCAAGAAGGCAGTGACCAGCTTATCCCAGGAGTCCAGGCTATCCTTAGGTTGTGAATCCAACCATATTCTAGCTTTGTCCCTTACAGCAAAAGGGAAAAGCATGAGTCTGTAGACTTCAGGATCAACTCCATTCGTCTTTACAGTCTCACAGATCTGCAAGAACTCAGTTAAAAACTGATAAGGATCTTCAGATGA
>NC_029781.3:52767107-52767446 GCF_000817695.3 Arachis duranensis
AGAAGAAAACAAGAAAAGAAAGAGGAATCCTCTATGTCACAGTATAGAGATTCCTTTCTGTTAGTAGACAGAGAAAGGGGGAAGAATCCAAATACAAGGGATATAAGAAGTTTGGATTCTTAGATGAAGAGAGGTGAAGAGAAGTGTTAGTAATTAATTAATTAAATAGAAGAAGAAAAGAGAGGGGAAATTTCGAAAATAATTTTTTTTGAAAAAGAGGTTAGTAATTTTCGAAAATCAAAGACAAAATATAATTAAAATTAAAATTTAAAACAAAAAGAATTTTTGAAAAAGAGAGGGAGAATTTTCGAAAATTAGAGAGGGAAAAGTAGTTAGGTA
>NC_029781.3:52768936-52788111 GCF_000817695.3 Arachis duranensis
ATGGCTCAAGGATGCCTGCTCTCCTACTGCTTCTACTCAATCCTTCTTACTCCTTTCCATGGCAAGCTGTGTATAGGGGTTCACCATCAGCGGTGGCTACTTTCAATCCTCTCGGAAAAATGATCCTATGCGGCTGTCACTCGCATGGCTAATCGTCTGGAGGCATCACCCATGGTTGATGGCTACATCCCATCTTCGCAGTGAAAACAACGCTCACGCGCTCTGTCACAGCACGGCTAATCACTGGTTGGTTCCTGCGCCTACTGGAATAGAATCCCTTGATTCTTTTGCGTCTGTCACTAACGCCCAGCACTTGCAAGTTTGAAGCACGTCACAGTCATTCATTACCAGAATCCTACTCGGAATACCACAGACAAGGTGAGACTTTCCGGATCCTCATAAATGCCGCCATCTATCTAGCTTATACCACGAAGATTCTGTTGGGGAATCTAAGAGATACACATTCAAGCTCTGTTGCATGTAGAACGGAAGTGGTTGTCAATCACGTGCGTTCATAAGTGAGAATGATAATGAGGGTTACTTATCATCACATTCATCATGTTCTTGGGTACGAATGAATATCTTGGAATAAGAATAAGAGAGATTTGAATAAAAAAAAATAGAATTGCATTAATACTTGAGGTACAGCAGAGCTCCACACCCTTAATCTATGGTGTGCAGAAACTCCACCGTTGAAAATACATAAGCAAAAGGTTCAGGCATGGCTGAATGACCAGCCCCCAAAACGCGATCCCAGGATTCAAAATACAATCCAGGATATCTAATACATTAGTTAAATGTTCTATTTATAATAAACTAGCTCCTAGGGTTTATATGAGTAAGTAATTGATGCATAAATCCACTTCCGGGGCCCACTTAGTGTATGATTGGGCTGAGCTTGATCAATTCACGAGCTGAGGCTTCTCTTGGAGTTGAACTCTGAGTTATGACGTGTTTTGGGCGTTCAACTCCGGATCATGACGTTTTTCTGGCGTTTAACTCCAGACAGCAGCATGTACTTGGCGTTCAGCGCCAAGTTACGTCATCAATCTTCGAATAAAGTATGGACTATTATATATTGCTGGAAAGCTCTGGATGTCTACTTTCCAACGCCGTTGAGAGCACGCCAATTGGAGTTCTGTAGCTCCAGAAAATCCATTTCGAGTGCAGGGAGGTCAGATTCCAACAGCATCAGCAGTCCTTTTGTCAGCCTTCTTCAGAGTTTTGCTCAAGTCCCTCAATTTCAGCCAGAATTTACCTGAAATCACAGAAAAACACACAAACTCATAGTAAAGTCCAGAAATGTGAATTTAACATAAAAACTAATGAAAACATCCCTAAAAGTAGCTTAAACTCACTAAAAACTATCTAAAAACAATGCCAAAAAGCGTATAAATTATCCGCTCATCAGAGGTCCCAACAATGCTCTGAACATCTGTGAGGCTCCATGAGAGCTTACTGTCAAGCTATTGACATTAAAGAAGCGCTTGTTGGGAGGCAACCCAATGTTATTTAATTTTATCCATTTATTTTCTATTGTTATTTTATGTTTTTTAAGGTTGATGATCATATGGAGTCACAAAAACTACTGAAATATCAAAAATAGAATGAAAAACAACATTAAAAATAGCACACCCTGGAGGAGGAGCATTCTGGCATTTAAACGCCAGAAACAAGCATTTGTCTGGCGTTTAACGCTAGAAACAAGCACCAAACTGGTGTTTAACGCCAGAAACAAGCATCAACCTATCGTTAAATGCCAGAAACAGGCTACATTTGGGCGTTTAACGCCAGATACATGTAGCAGTCTGGCGTTAAACACCAGGATTGCACACTAAGGGCATTTTACACGCCTAATTGGAGCAAGGATGCTAAATCCTTGACCCCTCTGGATCTGTGGACCCCACAGGATCCCTACCTACCCCACATCTTCTTCTCTCCTCTTCACACCTTTTCATAAACCTCTTCCCCAAATACGCTTCACCAATCACGTCCATACCTCTTCTCCAAAAGCCCTTAACCACTCACATCCATCCACTCTTCCCCATAAACCCCACCTACCTCCAAAATTCTAAATCTTTTCCCTCCCAAACCCAACCCTAAAGGCCGAAACCTACCACCTACACTACCCCTATATAAACCACTCAACACTACTCCATTTTCACACATCACAACCACCACTTCTCCCCCTTGGCCGAATACACTCTCCCCTTCCATCTCCTCCATTTTCTTCTTCTTCTACTACTTTCTTTCTTCTTTTGCTCGGGGACGAGCAAACCTTTTAAGTTTGGTGTGGTAAAAGCATTGCTTTTTGTTTTTCCATAACCATCAATGGCACCTAAGGCCAGAGAAACCTCAAGAAAGAGGAATGGGAAGGCAATTGCTTCCACCTCTAAGTCATGGGAGATGGAGAGATTCATCTCAAAGGTCCATCAAGACCACTTCTATGAAGTTGTAGCCAAGAAAAAGGTGATCCCTGAGGTCCCTTTTAAGCTCAAAAAGAGCGAATATCCGGAGATCCGACAAGAGATTAGAAGAAGAGGATGGGAAGTTCTCTCTAATCCTATTCAACAAGTCGGGATCTTAATGGTTCAAGATTTCTATGCAAACGCATGGATCACTAGGAACCATGATCAAAGTATGAACCCGAATCTAAAGAATTGGCTTACCATGGTTCGGGGGAAATACTTAGATTTCAGTCCGGAAAGTGTGAGGTTGGCGTTCAACTTGCCAATGATCAAAGGTTGGACCAAGTCCTCATGGACATATGTGTGGAAGGAGCTCAATGGAAAGTTGACTCAAGAGGCAAGCCGGTTCAATTGAGAAGACCGGACTTTGAGCCTGTAGCTAGAGGATAGTTGGAGTTCATTCAACGCTCAATTATTCCTACTAGCAACCGGTCTGAAGTTACTATAGACCGGGCCATCATGATCCACAGTATCATGATTGAGGAGGAAGTGGAAGTTCATGAGATTATACCTTAAGAACTCTACAAGGTGGCTGACAAGTCTTCCATTTTGGCAAGGTTAGCCTTTCCTCACCTCATTTACCACCTATGCAATTAGGCTGGGATTGACATAGAGGGAGATATCCTCATTGATGAGGACAAGCCTATCACTAAGAAAAGGATGGAGCAAACAAGAGATCATGGACCTCAACATGAGCATGAGGAAATTCCTCACCATGAAATCCCCGAGATGCCTCAAGGGATGCACTTCCCTCCACAAAACTATTGGGAGCAAATCAACACCTCCTAGGAGAATTAAGTTCCAACATGGGATAGCTAAGGATGGAGCACCAAGAGCACTCCATCATCCTCCATGAGATTAGAGAAGATCAAAAAGCTATGAGGGAGGAGCAACAAAGGCAAGGAAGAGACATAGAGGAGCTCAAGAACACCATTGGTTCTTTAAGAGGAAGAAGACGCCACCCTCACTAAGGTGGACCCGTTCCTTAATCTCCTTGTCTATTTACTTTTCTCTTTTCATTCTCTATGCTTTATGTTTATGTTTGTGTCTTATTAGATGATCATTAGTGTCTAGTAGCTATGCCTTAAAGCTATGAGTATCCTATGAATCCATCACCTTTCTTAAATGAAAAATGTTTTAATCACAAAAGAACAATAAGTACATGAATTTTGAATTCATCCTTGAAATTAATTTAATTTTTTTGATGAGGTGACAATACTTTTTGTTTTCTGAATGAATGCTTGAACAGTGCATATGTCTTTTGAAATTGTTGTTTATGAATGTTAAATATGTTGGCTCTTGAAAGAATTAAGAAAAGGAGAAATGTTATTGATAATCTAAAAAATCATAAAATTGATTCTTGATGAGCGGATAATTTATACGCTTTTTGGCATTGTTTTTACATAGTTTTTAGTATGATTTAGTTAGTTTTTAGTATATTTCTATTAGTTTTTAATTAAAAATCACATTTCTGGACTTTACTATGAGTTTGTGTATTTTTCTGTGATTTCAGGTATTTTCTGGCTGAAATTGAGGGACCTGAGCGAAAATCTGATTCAGAGGCTGACAAAGGACTGCTGATGCTGTTGGATTCTGACCTCCCTGCACTCGAAATAAATTTTCTGGAGCTACAGATATTCAAATAGTGCGCTCTTAATTGCGTTGGAAAGTAGACATCCAGGGCTTTTCAGCAATATATAATAGTCTATACTTTGCTCGAGTGTAGATGACGAAAACTAGCGTTCAACGCCAGCTTTCTGCCCTATTCTGGCGTAAAACGCCAGAAACAAGTTGCAAAGCAGAGTTAAACGCCAGAAAAAAGTTACAAACTGGCGTTCAACTCCAAGAAAGATCTCTACACATGAAAGCTTCAATGCTCAACCCAAGCACACACCAAGTGGGCCCCAAAAGTGGATTTCTGCATCATTTACTTGTTTTTGTAACCCTAGTAACTAGTCTGATATAAATAGGACCTTTTACTATTGTATTACACATCTTTTAATCAATTTAGATCTTTGGATCATCCTTTGATCATGCTTTGATGATTGAACCCTCTTTAGGAGGCTGGCCATTCGGCCATGCCTAGACTATTTTCACTTATGTATTTTCAACGGTAGAGTTTCTACACACCATAAATTAAGGTGTAGAGCTCTGCTGTTCCTCATGAATTAATGCAAAGTACTATTGTTTTTCTATTCAATTCAAGCCTATTTCTTCTCTAAGATATCCATTCGCACCCAAGAACATGATGAATTTGATGATTATGTGACGCTCATCACCATTCTCACTTATGAACGCGTGCCTGACAACCACTTCCGTTCTACATGCAAACAAGCTAGAATGCGTATCTCTTTGCCTCCTGATCGTGAGATCAGAGTCTTCGTCGTATAGGCTAGAATTATTGGCGGCCATTCTTGAGATTCGGAAAGTCTAAACCTTGTCTGTGGTATTCCGAGTAGGATCTGGGAAGGGATGGCTGTGACAAGCTTCAAACTCGCCAGTATTGGGCATAGTGACAGACACAAAAGGATCACTAGATCCTATTCCAACATGATCGAGAACCGACAGATGATTAGCCATGCAGTGACCACGCATTTGGACCATTTTCACTGAGAGGATGGGATGTAGCCATTGACAACGGTGATGCCCAACATACAGCTTGCCATGGAAAGGAGTATGAAGGATTGGATGAAAGCAATAGAAAAGCAGAGAATCAGGAGGAACTAAGCATCTCTATACGCTTATCTGAAATTCTCACCAATGAATTACATAAGTATCTCTATCTTTATTTTACGTTTTATTTATCTTTTAATTATTAAAACTCTATAACTATTTGAATCCGCCTGACTGAGATTTGCAAGATGACCATAGCTTGCTTCAAGCCAACAATCTCTGTGGGATCGACCCTTACTCACGTAAGGTTTATTACTTGGACGGCACAGTGCACTTGCTAGTTAGTTGTGCAAAGTTGTGACAAAGAACTAAGATTATGAACGTGCGTATTAAGTTTTTGACGCCGTTACCAAGGAATGAACGATCACGATTTCTGCGCACCAATTCTTGAAGCAAGAAAAATCAGTGAATACAAAAGCTTGCGAAAAAAAAGAGAAAAAAATGGCGAAAATAAAAGAAAAAGAAAGCAAGCAGAAAAAGCCAAAAGCTCTTTAAACTAAAAGGCAAGAGCAAAAAGCCAGTAGCCCTTCAAACCAAAATGCAAAGGTAATAAAAAGGATCCAAGGCTTTGAGCATCAGTGGATAGGAGGGCCTAAAGGAATAAAATCCTGGCCTAAGCGGCTAAACCAAGCTGTCCCTAACCATGTGCTTGTGGAGTGAAGGTGTCAAGTGAAAAGCTTGAGACTGAGCGGTTAAAGTCAAGGTCCAAAGTAAAAACAGAGTGTGCTTAAGAACCCTGGACACCTCTAATTGGGGACTTTAGCAAAGCTGAGTCACAATCTGAAAAGGTTCACCCAGTTATGTGTCTGTGGCACGTATATATCCGGTGGTAATACTGGAAAACAGAGTGCTTAGGGCCACGGCCAAGACTCATAAAAGTAGCTATGTTCAAGAATCAACATACTGAACTAGGAGAATCAATAACACTATCTAAATTCTAAGTTCCTATAGATGCCAATTATTCTAACTTCAAAGGATAAAGTGAGATGCCAAAACTATTCGGAGGCAAAAAGCTACTAGTCCCGCTCATCTGATTGGAGCTAAGTTTCATTGATAGTTTGAAATTTATAGTATATTCTCTTCTTTTTATCCTATTTGATTTTTAGTTGCTTGGGGACAACCAATAATTTAAGTTTGATGTTGTGATGAGCGAATAATTTATACGCTTTTTGGCATTGTTTTTACATAGTTTTTAGTATAATTTAGTTAGTTTTTAGTATATTTTTATTAGTTTTTAACTAAAAATCACATTTCTAGACTTTACTATGAGTTTGTGTGTTTTTCTATGATTTCAGGTAATTTCAGGCTGAAATTGAGGGACTTGAGCAAACATATGATTCAAAGGCTGACAAAGGACTGCTGATGCTGTTGGATTCTGACCTCTCTGCACTCGAAATGAATTTTCTGGAGCTACAGAGGTCCAAATGGCAAGATCTTAATTGCATTGGAAATTAGACATCCAAGGATTTCCAGCAATATATAATAGTCTATACTTTTCCCAAGTTTAGATGACACAAACTGGCGTTTAACACCAGCTTTCTGCCCTATTCTGGCGTTAAACGCCAGAAACAAGTTGCAAAATAGAGTTAAATGCTAGAAACAAGTTACAGACTGGCGTTCAACTCCAAGGAAGACCTCTATCCATGAAAGCTTCAAAGCTTAGCCCAAGCACACACCAAGTGGGCCCCGAAAGTGGATTTCTGCACTTAGACTTATTTCTGTAAACCCTAGTAACTAGTTTGGTATAAGTAGGACATTTTACTGTTGTATTTTCATCTTGGTATCTATCTTTGATCAGTTTTATGCGATCTTATACTTTTATGAAGGCTGGCCATTCGGCTATGCCTGGACCTTGTTCTTATGTATTTTCAACGGTAGAGTTTCTACAAACCATAGATTAAGGTGTGGAGCTCTGCTGTTCCTCATGAATTAATGCAAAGTACTATTGTTTTTCTATTCAATTCAAGCCTATTTCTTCTCTAAGATATCCATTTGCACCCAAGAACATGATGAATGTGATGATTATGTGACGCTCATCACCATTCTCACTCATGAACGCGTGCCTGACAACCACTTCCGTTCTACATGCAAACAAGCTTGAATATGTATCTCTTAGCCTCCTGATTCACGATTAGAGTCTTCGTGGTATAGGCTAGAATTATTGGCGGCCATTCTTGAGATCCGAAAAGTCTAAACCTTGTCTGTGGTATTCTGAGTAGGATCTGGGAAGGGATGGCTGTGACGAGCTTCAAACTCGCGAGTGCTGGGCGTAGTGACAGACGCAAAAGGATTACTGAATCCTATTCCAGCAGGATCGAGAACCGACAGATGATTAGCCGTGCGGTGACAGCGCATTTTGGACCATTTTCACTGAGAGGACGGGATGTAGCCATTGACAATAGTGATGCCCAACATACAGCTTGCCATGGAAAGGAGTATGAAGGATTGGATGAAAGCAATAGGAAAGCAGAGAATCAAGAGGAACTAAGCATCTCTATACGCTTATCTGAAATTCTCACCAATGAATTACATAAGTATCTCTATCTTTATTTTACGTTTTATTTATCTTTTAATTATTAAAACTCTATAACCATTTGAATCCGCCTGACTGAGATTTGCAAGATGACCATAGCTTGCTTCAAGCCGACAATCTCTGTGGGATCGACCCTTACTCACGTAAGGTTTATTACTTGGACGGCACAGTGCACTTGCTGGTTAGTTGTGAGAAGTTGTGACAAAGAACTAAGATTATGAACGTGCGTATTAAGTTTTTGACGCCGTTACCAAGGAATGAACGATCACGATTTCGCATACCAAGCTTATAACCAAAAAGAGGAACTGGGGGGAAAAAGAAACCATAGTATTGACTGAGGAATGCAGCGCCATCATACAGAGGAAGTTGCCTCAGAAGTTGAAAGACCCATGGAGTTTTCAAATTCCCTGCATCATAGGGGACATCACTATTGAGAAAGCTTTGTGTGATTTGGGAGCTAGCATAAATCTCATGTCCCTAACCATGATGAGAAGGATGAAGATTGAGGAAGCCAAGCCAATAAGAATGGCACTTCAATTGGCTGACAGAACATTTAAGTTTCCACATGGGGTGGTGGAAGACTTGTTAGTGAAGGTAGGGGAATTCATTTTCCCTGCTGACTTCGTTGTACTGGACATGGAAGAAGAAGCCAGCACGTCAATTATACTAGGGAGACCATTCCTAGCTACTACTGGAGCCATCATTGATGTGCAGAAAGGGGAACTAGTCTTAAGATTACATGAAGAGAAAATGGTCTTCAACGTCTTTAAGGCAATGAGTTACCCCAAAGAATCTATAGGAGAATGCATGCTGGTAGACACCATCGAGCAGATAGTTCAAGAAGTCAGGGAAGAAGAACAATGTGGAGATAACATTGAGCTGGAACAAGCACCAGATGGAGAACTACCACAAGCAACCATGAGAAACTCAATCATGCCAACTACCACAGACAACAAAGATACAGAGTCACCAAAGTTAGAGCTAAAAGTCTTGCCACCCAGCTTGAAATATGCATATCTGGGTGCTAACAACACTCACCCAGTGATCATAAATTCAAGTCTGAATAAGGAATAAGAAGAGAAACTTATCCAAGTGCTGAGACAACACAAGGATGCCATAGGCTGGACACTTACAAATTTAAAGGGGATCAGTCCTTCAATGTGTATGCATAAAATCCTACTTGAAGAAGATGCCAAACCATCAAGACAACAACAAAGAAGACTGAACCCAACTATGAATGAAGTGGTTCAAAAAGAAGTGTTGAAATTGTGGCAAGCAGGGGTGATCTATCCCATCTCAGATAGCCCTTGGGTAAGCCCGGTGCAAGTAGTCCCTAAGAAGGGAGGGATCACTGTTGTGGCAAATGAGAAGAATGAATTGATACCCACACGGACGGTGACCGGATGGCGTATGTGCATTGACTACCGGAAACTTAATGAAGCCACCCGGAAGGATCACTTCCCCCTACCCTTCATAGACCAGATGCTTGAAAGATTGGCAGGACATGAGTATTACTGCTTCCTGGACGGTTATTTGGGCTACAACCAAATTGTTGTAGACCCCAAGGATCAGGAAAAAACTTCATTTACCTGTCCATATGGCATTTTTGCTTACCGGAGGATGCCCTTTGGATTGTGCAATACACCGGCAACATTCCAAAGGTGCATGCTCTCCATTTTTTCAGACATGGTTGAGAAGTTCATAGAAGTATTCATGGACGACTTTTATGTGTTTGGAAACTCATATTCTGATTGTCTATACCATCTTTCTCTTGTGCTAAAAAGGTGCCAAGAAACCAACCTGGTTTTAAACTGGGAGAAATGCCATTTTATGGCGACTAAAGGGGTGGTTCTTGGTCACAAGATTTCAAAAGATGGCATAGAAGTAGAAAAGCTAAAAGTGGAAGTAATTGAAAAATTGCCTCCACCTTGCAATGTCAAAGCAATCAGAAGCTTTCTGGGACACGCTGGGTTCTATAGGAGGTTTATCAAAGACTTTTCAAAAATTGCAAAACCCCATAGCAACCTACTTGTCTCAAATACTCCCTTTGTTTTTGATAAAGAGTGCATGGTAGCCTTTGATGAACTCAAAAAGAAACTCTCCTCTGCACCTATTATAGCACCACCAAGCTGGGATCTTCCCTTTGAACTAATGTGCGATGCATCCGATTTTGCTGTGGGTGCTGTTCTAGGACTATTCATACCCAGGGTCGAGCTATCCGACCTTTTCAGGTCCGACCATTCGATCTCTTCTTAAAGAGCTCGGCCAAATCAACAGGAAAGCCCAATAGAGGGCCCAGATAGAGGAACACGGCCCAAATCCAAAGGCAGCCCAAGCCTATAGAGATAAGAGTGGTTCCCTTGCAGATACAAAGACCCAACTCAGAGATAAGATAAGATAAGATAAGATAACTAACTTATCTTATCCGAAAAGGTCACTCCACACTACTATAAATACACTGGAGTACCCAGGTATAACTCATACTCTGATTCTACTCAATACCTGCTTAATACCCTTGCTAACTTAAGCATCGGAGTCCCTTGCAGGTACCCCACACCCTCCGGGGACGAAGGATCAGCATCATCACCAAGTCCAATAAGTCAGACACAACAGCTCCAACCAGCACAGACGATCTCGTCCGAGATCGACCTACAGTTTTAGGTAACCCTCGGAACATTGGCGCCGTTGCCGGGGAACCTGGAAGTCATCCCATCACCATGGCAGACGACCATGACAACGAACATGATTCAGGCTTAGAAGATAGAACGCCGCATAAAAACGTGGACACTACACCCAAAGATACCCCACAGCCTAGCAGAGACAAGAATTCACCAAAACTGAGAGCACTGAAAACGCTTCAAGATCGATTAAAGCAACTCGAGAAAGAAGCCCAACATCAATGAGAGGCGGAAAAGGATCTACAGAAGGATATAAGGCGACGTCGGGAATTAGAGGACAAACTCCTACAAATTGAAGCCGATCTCAAAAACAAAGCTAATCGATCCCCTAATGAGGATAACCCCCGCAAGGACCAAGATCCGTTTACCAAGGAAATCATGAAGACTAAGATCCCAAAAGACTTTAAACTCCCGGATATGACTTTGTACGATGGCACTACAGATCCCGGCCATTATCTCAGCAATTTCAGAAGTAGAATGTACCTCACTGACACCTCAGATGCAGTTCGTTGCAAAGCCTTTCTAGCTACTTTAACAAAGACATCAATCAGATGGTTCGACAATCTGCCTCCAAGGTCTATCTCAAGTTTCGACGATTGAGCCAAGAAGTTTTCAGCTAGATTCTCTATCCAGAAAGACAAAACCAAGCACGCTCTAAGTCTGTTGGGGATCAAGCAAGGAGATCGGAAAAGTCTCCGCAGCTACGTGGAAAGATTCAACAGGGCGTGTCTAGACATACAAAGTCTACCCACTGAAGCGGCCATCGTGGGCCTCATCAATGGCCTCCGAGAAGGGCCCTTCAGCTAATCCATATCAAAAAGGTATCCCACATCTCTAAATGAGATACAAGAACGAGCTACGAAGTATATCAATATGGAGAAAAACGCCTGATTAGGAGAAGCCTCAAAGTTTGGATTCTCCTCCCGAGACAAGGATAAAGAGTCCAAGAAGAAGGAAGATCGACATGGGGAAAAATAAAAAATACCACAATTACACCCCTCTTCGGATGTCCCTTGTAGATGTCTATAGAAAAGTTTGTCACACTAAAAAATATCCCCAGCTCGACCACTAAAAGGCAAAAGAGGAGGAGGAAATCGGACCGAGTACTGTGAATACCATCGAGTTTGCGGGCATTCCACCAATGAATGTTTTGACTTAAAGAATATCATAGAAAAGCTAGTAAGAGAAGAAAAATTAGATCGGTACCCAGTCACTCGAGATGAAGAACAAAGAAAAAGAAAAAGAAGAAGGGATGAGGATGCAGGGCGAACAGAGCAATCACCCCGCGCACCAGAAAGACACGTCCACATGATACATGGCGGATTTGCGGGAGGAGGAATCTCCAAATCATCTCACAAAAGATATCTCAAAGAGATATATCACGTTGAAGGAAAGGAGGAAGTACCCGACATCCCCGCAATTACTTTCACTAGAGAAGATGCATCCGGTATCATCTCAAGACACGACGATTCCATGGTCATCGCCATTATACTGGCAAATGAAAATCTCCACCGCACATTGATAGACCAAGGGAGCTCCGCCGACATCTTGTTCAAAACTGCCTTTGACAAGCTTGGCCTGGAAGAAAAAGAACTTAAAGCATACCCGAACAGCCTGTTCGGACTGGGAGATACCCCGGTTCAGCCACTTGGATATATCTCGCTGCACATAACCTTCGAAAAAGGAAATCAGTCAAGAACACTCAAGATAGACTACATCGTGGTTGACGTGAGTTCAACCTACAACGCCCTAATAGGACGGACAATACTGAATCAGCTCGGTGCAATAGTCTCAACTCCTCATCTATGCATGAAATTTTCGACTACGGAAGGGATAGCTACAGTAAAAGCAGACCAGAGGACGGCGTGCCGCAGTTATAACGAAAGTCTAAACCTTAGAGGGGGAGGAGAAGAATTCCACACAATTGAACTTGGTGGAGTTCAGAGGCGAGAAAACCTCCGCCCACAACCCGAAGGCAAAGTAGAGAAGATCCAGATCGGAGACACCCCGGACAAAACAACCAACATTAGCACAATCCTAAAAGGAAACATGAAAGAATCACTCGCATAGTTTCTACGAGATAATGTTGATCTCTTTGCATGGAAGGCCGCAGACATGCCGGGCATAGACCCTAAATTAATGTGCCACAAGTTGGCAGTCTACCCGGGAGCTCGGCCAGTACAACAGAGACAAAGAAAGCTCGGACCAGAACGATCCCAAGCTATGGAAGAGCAGGTACAAGCTCTACTGGAGGCAGGGTTCATAAGAGAAGTCAAATACCCATTATGGCTAACTAACGTCGTCTTGGTGAGAAAATCAAATAGGAAGTGGCGAATGTGCACCGACTACACTGACCTCAACAAAGCCTGTCCAAAGGATCCTTATCCACTCCCAAGTATTGACGCTCTGGTAGATGCCTCCTCCGGATATAAATACCTCTCGTTTATGGACGCATATTCAGGATACAATCAAATCCCAATGTATCCACCCGATCAAGAGAAAAATTCCTTCTTAACCCCAAAAGCAAACTACTGCTACATCGTCATGCCCTTTGGCCTCAAAAACGTGGGAGCTACGTATCAGAGACTGATGAATAAGGTCTTTTTGGATCATATTGGAAAAATCATGGAAGTCTACGTAGATGACATGTTAATAAAGACGCAAAATGAAGAAATGCTACTGTGCGACCTGACCAAGGTATTCGACACTATAAGGAAGCACGGCATGCGACTCAATCCCACAAAATGCACCTTCGCAGTAGAAGCCAGCAAATTCCTGGGTTTTATGCTCACACAAAGAGGAATCGAGGCAAATCCGGATAAATGCCGGGCCATACTCGACATGAAAAGTCCGACTTGTGTCAAAGAGGTACAACAACTAAACGGGAGATTGGTAGCCTTGTCTAGATTTCTAGCCGGATCGGCAATAAGGTCTCTCCCCTTCTACACTACTCTGAGGAAGGGTCAGAAGTTTGAATGGACAACGGAGTGCGAACAAGCCTTCCAAGATTTCAAGAGATTCCTGGGACAACCACCTATCCTAACTCGCCCACAGGAAGGAGAACCACTCATATTGTACCTCGCGGTAAGAAATCGAGCAGTAGCTTCAACACTAGTTCAAGAAGACGACAGCGGACAACAACCCGTATATTTCATCAGTAAGGCACTACAGGGATCTGAGTTGAACTATGAAAAAATAGAGAAGTTTGCCTACGCTCTCATTCTAACATCCCGACGACTTCGGCCATACTTCCAAGCTCACACCATTAGGGTTTGGACCAATCAGCTTATAAAAGGGATTTTGTAGAAAACAGACCTAGCAGGCAGAATCTTGCAGTGGGCAGTCGAGTTGTCTGAATTCGACCTTCAATACGAAGCTCGGACTGCCATCAAATCACAATACCTGGCCGACTTCATTGCAGAATTTACAGACACACTGGAAATTCCCACAAAATAGAATCTCTACGTCGACGGCTCCTCAAACAAAACTGGAAGTAGTGCGGGTGTGATAATTGAAAGTGACCAAGGAACTCAAATCGAACTCTCCCTCAAATTTGGGTTTCCGGCCTCAAACAACCAAGCGGAATATGAGGCACTACTAGCTGATTTGAAGCTGGCTGGCGAGGTTGGAGCTCAAAAACTTATCATCTTCAGTGACTCACAAGTAGTCACTTCACAAATAACCGGGAGCTACCAAGCTAAAGACCCCACCATGAAAAAGTACTTGGACAAAACCAAGGAACAGCTCGGGCAATTCGGGGAATATGAAGTCCACCACATACCCCGGGAACAGAATACCCGAGCAGACGCGCTCTCAAAATTAGCTAGCACCAAACCAGGGGGCAACAATAGAAGCCTCATCCAAGAAACCCTACAGAACCCATCAATCTCGAAAAAAGAAAATATCCTAGCCATAACAGATCAGGATCAAGGATGGATGTCTCCTATAATCAACTACCTCAAAGCAGGAACACTCCCCACAGCAGCAAAGGAGGCAAAGAGGCTTAAACGGGAGGCACAATACTACACCATCATAAACAATACTCTATACAAGAGAGGGATTTCAATACCATTGTTAAAGTGTGTACCGACTTCCAACACAAAAGAAGTTCTAGAAGAAGTACACAGCGGCATTTGTGGCAATCATCTCAAAGCGCAAGCACTTACCAAAAAAGTACTCTGAGCAGGATTTTATTGGCCAACTCTACAAAAGGAAGCCAGTGAGTTCGTAAAGACATGTCCACCATGTCAGAAGCATGCCAATTTTCACATCGCCCCACCAGAGGAACTCATCAGCGTAACCTCACCTTGGCCATTCGCAAAATGGGGACTCGACCTTCTCGGACCCTTCTCGCAGGGGTCGGGACAGGTTAAGTTCCTCATAGTAGGGGTGGACTATTTCACAAAATGGATCGAGGCAGAACCTCTAGCCAATGCCACGGCTCAAAGAAGTCGGAAGTTCCTATATAGGAACATCGTCACAAGGTTTGGGGTCCCTTACTCCATAACCAAAGACAATGGCACCCAATTCACTGACGCAGGCTTCAGAAAATTGGTAGCCGACTTGAATATAAAACAACAATTCACTTCCGTAGAACATCCCCAAGCTAATGGACAAGCCGAAGCAGCTAAAAAAGTCATATTGGCCGGGTTGAAACGGAGACTACAGGACGCAAAGGGAGCCTGGGCTGAAGAGCTCCCACAAGTCCTATGGGCATATTGAACAACACCACATTCCACCACAAAGGAATCACCTTTCCGATTAGCATACGGAACGGAGGCTATGATCCCAGTAGAGATTGAAGAAAGGTCGCACAGAGTAATCCACTATAATGAGGAAGCCAACTCCCAACTTCAAAGGGAAGAACTCGACCTACTCCCGGAAGTTCAAGAAAGAGCTCGGATCAGGGAAGAGGCACTAAAACGATGAATGGCTTTGAGATACAATCAAAAGGTGATACAGTGGGCTTTCGCTAAAAATGACCTCGTCCTAATCCGAAATGACACCGGAACAACTCGACCTGGAGAAGGAAAGCTGGCAGCAAATTGGAAAGGACCTTACCGAGTCATAGAGGTACTCGGAAAAGGCTGATATAGACTGTCCGAACTTGATGGGCGAGAGTTTCCCAGGTCATGGTACGCTTGCAACCTAAGAAGGTACTATAGTTAGGGGTGATAAAGGATCTTAGGATGAGGCGCACTCTTTTTCCTGAAAAGGTTTTTTAATGAGGCGCCAAGCCAAGATCCATTAATCACCCGACTTAGAGAAAAAACTCCCACATGTATATATTTGTATTTTCTTTTGAATAAAATTTGTCCAGATTTTCTACAAGTTCTCAAGCCGCATTAATCTAAAACATTCATCGCCTGATTACAAAGCTACAGATCGGCAAAAAGTGAAAGTCGAATTCACTGCACGATCACGACAAAGACCAACAAAGATGAAAACCAAATTCATCATAGGTCGAACAAATGAGGATTAAAACCCAATTTCTACAAAATCGGCAAAGGTGAAAACAGATTAATGCAAGAAGTTATTGAAAGTGATCCATAGAAAGAACCTGACAAGGTCTTAACAAAATGGATTGCTACAAAATAACTTAAAGACTGACCGACATAAAAGGTCGGACCAGTCGCACTAACCAAAGTTATCAGTAAATCCCTGGAAAGAAGTCTGACCAACCCTATTAAAGAGGATTACTATAACTTAGAAGGGCCCGACATGGCGAAGTCGACCCACTTCGCCCCACTACGCAAAAGTTATAAAAGTAATCCCTGAAAGAGACCTGAACAAGGTCCAAGAAAGAGGATTACAGAAATAACTTAGAAGAGCCCAGCACGACGAAGTCGGCCCACTACACAAAAGTTATAAAAGTAATCCCTGAAAGAGACCTAAACAAGGTCCAAGAAAGAGGATTATAGAAATAACTTAGAAGAGCCCAACAAGACGAAGTCGGCCCACTACATAAAAGCTATAAAAGTAATCCCTGAAAGAGACCTAAACAAGGTCCAAGAAAGAGGATTACAGAAATAACTTAGAAGAGCCCGACACAACGAAGTCGGCTCACTACACAAAAGTTATAAAAGTAATCCCTGAAAGAGACCTAAACAAGGTCCAAGAAAGAGGATTACAGAAATAACTTAGAAGAGCCCGACACGACGAAGTCGGCCCACTACACAAAAGTTATAAAAGTAATCCCTGAAAGAGACCTAAACAGGGTCCAAGAAAGAAGATTACAGAAATAACTTAGAAGAGCCCGACACGACGAAGTCGGCCCACTACACAAAGGTTATAAAAGTAATCCCTGAAAGAGACCTGAACAAGTTCCAAGAAAGAGGATTACAGAAATAACTTAGAAGAGCCCGACACGACGAAGTCAGCCCACTACACAAAAGTTATAAAAGTAATCCCTGAAAGAGACCTGAACAAGGTCCAAGAGAGAGGATTACAGAAATAACTTAGGAGGGCCCGACATGATGAAATCGGTCTCACACAGACAAGTTACAAAAGTAATCTCTAAAAGAGACCTGACAAAGTTCCAAAAAGAGGATTACTAAAAGCAACTCAAAGAGGACCAGCATAGCGAAGTCGGCCTCCCGAAAACCTCAAAAAGTAAATCCTGACAGAGATCTCACAAAAGTCCAAACAAAGAGGATTGCTAGAGATAACTTCGGGTCAAGGAGAGAAACCAACATACAAGTTGGACTCAACCTCAGAGAAGCTAGGCTACAAGCATAAAACAAAAGGTCCAATCCAAAGAGATCAGAAAAGAAAGTATCAGGCAAATGCAGACCAGCATGTCGTAAAAACACAAGTCGGAATAATAACAAACCCAAGAGGCTACCAAGGTCAGCCCCAAGAGCACGGAGATTACTTTGTTTTTCAAAAAAGAGTTGCTAAACAAGCAACTAAAAGGTAGCAGAGTTAGAAACATTATCTACAAGATAAAAAAGTTCAAAAGCCCACAGGCCGGGCTATACCAAAATATATCAACAATAATTAAAAAGAGCTTGGTGGTCCCCCAGTAGCGGCATCAGCACGGGGTGAAGGAGGACGAGTTTGGAGAGGCAATGCATCCACTATTCCATCCTTTCGGTTCAAGATTTGGCAGTTGATGCGGTATTTACAGCCTCACTTACTAACCAGCAAGTGCACCGGGTCGTACCAAGTAATACCTTACGTGAGTAAGGGGCGATCCCACAAGGATTGATGGATTAAGCAACAATAGCGTTTGATAGGATTAGTTAGACAAACAGAAAAGAGTGTTTGAAAGTTCAAAAGCATTAATTAATAAATTTAGATGTTTGAAGACAGGCAGGTGAATAAGTTGAGAATAAAATATTGAGAAACAGTTAAGGTTTTAGAGTTATCTATTTTTCTGGATTAATTTTTCTTACTAACTATTTTAATCATGTAGGATTTAATTTATGGCAAACTCTATGTGACTAGACCCTAATTCCTTAGACTTTCCTAGTCTCCTCTAAAATTCATCAACAGCCAATTCCTTGGTCAATTAATTCCAATTAGAGGGTGATGATCAAATTTCAATTTATATACCACAAAAACTCTAATTACCCAAAAATAAAAGGATTATATGTCACGTATCCTATTAAGTACAAATAATTAAAATTTAAGAGAATACGTTTTCAAGCTATTGTTCAAGTAAAGAGCTTTTCCAAGTTTTACAAGAACTCAAATAGAAAGAGGGTCATACTTCTGTTCCACCCAAATTCATAAAATAAAGAGCGAAAATAATTCTTAAATTATAAATCCATACATAAATTAAAATAGAAAAAGTAATAAAATTAATCCATAGAAATAGACAGAGCTCCTAACCTTAACAGTGGAGGTTTAGTTGCTCATAGAAAAGAAAGAAAATTAGGATTGTCAATTATGTTCCCCTGATGGGATGAAGTGGAATCCTCCCCTGGACCTCTCTAAAGGAAGGAAAGTTTCTCCCTTTTATAACTAATCCTAATAAATTTAAAAATCTAATATCTAAAACTAAAAATTAAAATAATATCTTTTCCTAATTTAAGATTTGAATTTAAATTTGAATTAATTAATAGATCTTTAGTTGATGGGTAGGGACAACTTGTTCTGTCCATTCTGCAGCTTCTAATCTATGTTTTATAGGCTGAAAACTAAGTTAAAACAGCCCAGAAATAGCCCTCAGTGTTTTCTGTCAATTCTGCAGATCGCTCATGTGACGCGTCCGCATCGTCCATGCGTTCGCATCATTTGTGCAGATTCCAGTCCACGCGTTCGCGTTAGGCACGTGATCGCATCATTGCGATTTTCTCTATTCTGCGCGGTCGCGTGAGCCATGCGTCCGCGTTGGTATTCGCTGGTCATCTCCTTGGCTTCTTCTCTTTCTCTACAGAAACTTCATCAATTCCATCCGAATGCTACCTAAAATAAATAAAATTGCACAAAACTCAAAATAGCATCCATAGTGGCTAAAATATAATTAATTTTTAATTAAACTCAACAAATTAGATGCAAATTCACTAGGAAAAGATAGACAAGATGCTCACGCATCACAACACCAAACTTAAATTGTTGCTTGTCCTCAAGCAGTCAAAACTAATATAAGCTTAGGATGTGAATTTGCATGAGAATGAGAGTTCGATTAAGCCCATGTCTCTTCTTATGGTGGGGTTTACAACTGTAATCCTGAATAGTTTTGGCATCTCACTTTATCCTTTGAAGTTCAGAATGATTGGCATCCCTAGGAACTCAGAATTCAGATAGTGTTATTGATTCTCCTAGTTCAGTATGTTGATTCTTGAACACAGCTACTTTATGAGTCTTGGCTGTGAC
>NC_029781.3:52788216-52791426 GCF_000817695.3 Arachis duranensis
CCCAGAGTTCTTAAGCACACTCTTTTTGCTTTGGATCACGACTTTAACCGCTCAGTCTCAAGCTTTTCACTTGACACCTTCACGCCACAAGCACATGGTTAGGGACAGCTTGATTTAGCCGCTTAGGCCAAGATTTTATCCCTTTGGGCCCTCCTATCCATTAATGCTCAAAGTCTTGGATCCTTTTTACCCTTTGCCTTTTAGTTTAAAGGGTTATTGGCTTTTTCTGCTTACTTTTTCTTTTTTTTCTTTTTTTCTTTTTTTTTTCATTTTTTTTGCAAGCTTTGTTTTTTTTCACTGCTTTTTCTTGCTTCAAGAATCAATTTTATGATTTTTTAGATTATCAATAACATTTCTCTGTTTTCATCATTCTTTCAAGAGCCAACAATTTTAACATTCATAAACTTCACTATCAAAAATATGCACTGTTCATGTCATGCATTCAGAATCACAGAAAATACCACCACATCTAAGTAAATAAGACTATTCTGCAATATAGACCCACTTTCACATGCAATATTTCACTCCTGTATTTTTTATTTGAATTTAAGCTCAGTGAGTAATACATGAGACATCTTTTCAGAATTAAAGCAATAGGGAAAACTAAACTAGTCCTAGGATTCTAACTAATAAAGGATCATGCAACAAACAAAAAAATAGCAGAAAATCGGAACATAACATAGACAAAGAGGGGAGGAATAAAAAATGAAAGGAACTCAACCACCTTAGTTATCCTAGCAGTCGTTTATTCTTCAGGTTGTGCTCCTCAGTGAAGATGATTTGCCTCCCTTTTGGTGCCATAGGAATAAACAGAAAACTTCTAAGCGAAGCGTCAACACCAAACTTAAAGGTTTGCTTGTCCTCAAGCAAAGAAGAACTGAAATTAGAAAGAAACAATTATTATACTGAAATAAGAATAAAAGGATAAAGGAATAAGAGAGATGTAGGATTTGGGAGAGAGAATAATAAAAAAAATTAAAAACTGGCGGCAAACTGGTGGAGGTGTGCGGTGCAAGCAGCGCGGACGCGTGAGTCACGCGATCGCGCGATTAGCGCGCTATTGAAGTGACGCGAACGTGTGGGGGATGCGATCGCGTGGATGGCCGATATTGAAAAAAATGACGCGGACGCGTGGAGTACGCGTTCGCGTGGAGTACGCGTTCGCGTGACCAAATTTGTGCTTTTAGCACACTTCTTTCCCCAAGCCAGCACAACTCTCTGTCCAAACACTCTTTTACGTCGATTCTGCAGGTCACGCGTTCACATGAGTGACGCGGACGCGTGGATGGCGAAAATCAAAAACGACACGAACGCGTGGGCCATGCGTCCGCGTGGGCTTGTTTGTGCGAAAGACTTCATTCTGGCGCCACTCCCGTGCAACTCTCTGTAACTTTTTATTTTTCTTGCACCCCTGGATGACGCGTACGCGTCAGCTACGCTTTCGCGCAGGTGCTTTTTTTTTTAGCTTGAGGTGTTCGATTCCTGTGATAAAATAGCTGCATGATCAGAAAATTAGTAAGAACTTAATAAAAATCAACTAAGTAAAAACTACTACTATGAAAAACAACTAAGAATGAAAAAGAACGATCATACCACGGTGGATTGTCTTCCACCAAGCACTTTTAGTTAAAGTCCTTAAGTTGGACATGTTGTGAGCTTCTTGTCATGGTAGCTTGTGCTTGTACTGATCCAGGAATCTCCACCAATGTTTGTAATTCCAATGGCTACCGGGATCCCAAACTAGGCACATAAAGCCTTTGAAGCAAGTGAAAAGGCCCCAAGAGTGTTGATTGTGGGAATGAATTCTAGGGTCCCAAACCTTGATTTTACACCCGTCTTCTTGTGTATCACCATTGTTTCCACCAGGTGGCAATTGATCTGAATTCTCACAGAGACATCCAAACAACCTTCTAGACCCATTCAATTGAGCTCTACACCAATTCTTGCACTTCAATTCAGAGCATGCAACCATGTTGAACCTTGCTTGACAACTCTTACCACTAACCATCTTCCTCTTACTCTTAATGCCACAAAGAGCTCTAAGTTGACCATCCGTCTCCAGTAGCCCATATTCAAGTGGGAATGTAAAGGTTAAAGATAAAAATTTTACCCACTTGAATGTTGTATTGGATGGTGATAGCTTCGGGAGAGGTCTTGCAAGCTCCAGTCCCTTGTGTTCTTCTTTGAATTCGTCCACTTCTTTGCAGGCTTCCTCAATTTCAACCTCTTCCTCTTGGTAGCTGTCTTCTAATTCAATCTCTTCCTCATTGCTTACCAAGGGCATGGGAGGTTGTGCATCTTCCTCCTTTGTGGGTGTATCTTCCTCCTTTGTTTTTGCATCTTCCTCTTCTTCCATGTGTGAGGATGGAAAGTTCTCTAGTTCACTGGAGTATGAACTCTTTTGATTAATTTCCTCACTTTCTTCTATAGGATCTTGTATTATATTTCTTGGGAAGAAATTTGCTTGCTCCTCTTCCTGTGACTTGATAATCGACTGCACATGCTTCTCTATATTTTTGACACTTGTCTTTATATCCTGTAAGAATTCTTTCATGAGAAGCTCAAGATCTGATGGTATTTGAAATGAATAAGGAGGAGGTAATGGTTCTTGATAAGTGTAAAAAGAGGATGGTTCTTGATATGGATAGAGAGGTGGTGGTTCTTGGTAGTTGGAACATGAAGCACTGAAGTTTCTTTGGTTTTGACCTTGCCAACTAAAATTTGGATAGTTCTCCCATTCATAATGATATGAATCACTACTCAAAATTAAGAAAAATATTGGTGCTATTTATTTATTAAAAAAAATTTTATTTTTCGAATTTTTTTTAAGAAAAACAAAAATAAAACAAAACTAATAGAATATATAAAAAAAGAAATGGAAGGAAACGAAAAAAAACGAAAAAAAATAAAAATAAAATAAAAAAATAAAAACGGACTAAAAAAATAAAACGAAGCAGGAGTGTGGGGGGGGGAACGAGAAGAAGAAAACAAGGGGTGCCTTTTTTTTCGAAAAATAATAAAATAATATTTAAATAAAATTAAAATTAAAAACGCTTAATTTAAACAATCAATCAACTAATAGTTGTTAATCACATTCAATCCCCAACAACGGCGCCAAAAACTTGATGCGGTATTTACAACCACACTTACTAATCGGCAAGTGCACCGGGTCGTACCAAGTAATACCTTACGTGAGTAAGGGTCGAAAGT
>NC_029781.3:52791563-52799979 GCF_000817695.3 Arachis duranensis
AAAATCTAATATCTAAAACTAAAAATTAAAATAATATCTTTTCCTAATTTAAGATTTGAATTTAAATTTGAATTAATTAACAGATCTTTAGTTAATGGGTGGGGACCACTTGTTCTGTCCATTCTGCAGCTTCTAATATGTGTTTTATGGGCTGAAAACTGAGTTAAAACAGCCCAGAAATCGCCCTCAGCATTTTCTGTCAATTTTGCAGATCGCTTATGTGACACGTCCGCGTCGTCCACGCGTTCGCGTCATTTGTACAGATTCCAGTCCACGCGTTCGCGTCAGGCACGCGATCGCGTCATTGCGATTTCCTCTATTCCGCGCGGTCGCGTGAGCCATGCGTCCGCGTCGGTATTCGCTGGTCATCTCCTTGGCTTCTTCTCTTTCTCTGCAGAAACTTCATCAATTCCATCCGAATGCTACCTAAAATAAATAAAATTGCACAAAACTCAAAATAGCATCCATAGTGGCTAAAGTATAATTAATTTTTAATTAAACTCAACAAATTAGATGTAAATTCACTAGGAAAAGATAGACAAGATACTCACGCATCAGCGGTCAGGATCATACTCCACCCCGGCTGAAGGAACTGAAGAAGTCGACATAACAGGAGCTTCGGTGGCCGGTACAGGAGGAGGTTCAACGTCATCATCATCAGGGTCGTCAGGGACAATCTTATCATCCCTTACAACATTGTCCAGGCTGAAGAGAGTAAGGTCGACATCGGGGGCAAGAACCCGGACCTGTTCCTTCAGGTTCTCATAAGCAGCAGTCACACTGCCCACAAGGTGACCCTGGAGGTCGGCATAATCAACCTGGGCCGACTCCAACTCTTTCCTGAGACGCATCACCTCTCGGTAGTTCGTAACATAGCTATCTTTATGCCTCAACGCTGTGTCTTCAGCCAACTGCACAGAAGCAGCCAAGGCAATGGAACTAGCCTTTTCATTCTCCAAGTCCTTCTCCAGCCTGGTCACTCTCACTTGGAGCTCCTCCTTCAAATCCGCCATTCTGTCAAACTCCCGCTTAGCTTCCTCCATAAAGGCCTTGGTAGCATGAAGGGGAAGGTTTTGAGCAGTTCGGTACAGAGCAACACCCATATGGGCCATTTTGATGCTGCTTCGAGTTGTAAAATCTAAGTGTTGGAGGAGAGAAACATCATCCATAGAGAGGGAACCATAGGGACCGATCTGCTGGTCGACAAATCCAATAGGATCAAAGTCAGGCGCATCCAGGTTGAAGGGTTCAACGGTCCGAGGTCTTTTGGAAGAAGGAGCAGCCGTAGAAGAAACCCCAGCAGCAGTAGAAGACTGTGGAGGATCCACCAAATGAACTCGGGGAGTAGGGACCATCCTTCTCGGGCCAGGAGAGCTCGGCACGAACGGCTTCAATGAAACCTGAGAGGACCCTTCCCCATCCGCCCGGGACGAGATGTTCTGAGCGGCAGTAGCCTTCCTCGCTTTTTTGAAAGCCTTCATCGCATCATTGTTCTTGTCTATCTCTGAAAGGAAAACCAACAGTTTTACAAAACCAGAAGAAAAACAAGAAATAAAATATATCAAAGCAATACCCAAAGCAGTTCGAATAAGGGATGGGTCTCCCAAAGATTTTTTAGTATCCAAATGAGAAGGTTCCCCCCAAATATCCTCCAAAACATTCACAAAGGCCTGCTTGACCTCGTCCAACATCTCCCAAGTATATCAGGATACCACTATGTTCTTCTGCCACTCTAAGGGAAAGCAGGGTTCGTTATTTTTGTCTAGAAAGAAAGGCCGGACTCCCTTAACAACCTGGACCTTAAAGAAGTAATTCTTAAAATCCCGGAAAGATTCATCGTACATGGAGAAAACCTTATGTCTCTGGGCAGACCTAAAGAAAATCCAAGAAGCCTTCTTCTTGGTAGTCCCAGGCTTGGTCAACACAAAGAGATATAGAAAAAGAGTTTGAGAAGGTGTAACAGCAAATTCTCGACAAACAAGCTAAAAAATCTTAATGAAATCCCATGAATTCGGATGGAGCTGCGAAGGGGCTATGTTACAAGACCATAACAGGTCAATTTCAAAAGAGGTAAAAGGAAAGGTGATGTTCATCTGGATGAAAAATAAGTCATAAGCATAGAAGAAGGGACGCTCCCTAGGACTGGGAATCAAACTCTATCACAAGAATCAGGTGCTACTAACTCGTAATTGCTCTCCTGATCCTCACTGCTACAGACACGATGATGCCTTCTAAGCGTCACACAAAATTCAGAATCAGCTAAAGAAACACACAGCAAGACAAGAGAATCCAGCCAATCAGACATTCCTTCGGAAACCTTAGGAGATGCCTCGACAATATTTTTTCGGGAAGACATGGCCAACTAGTCCTACAAACAAGAAAAAGATTGGATTACTAAAAAGGTAAAAATATCCCAGACGAAATCAAAACGACTCGGACAGCATAAATCCAGCGCAGTACAGCAGGTTAAAAGGAAAACCCCAGGACACAACCCAAGGTCCAGGGGCATCCTTTGGAGGCAATAACAGAGTGAAGACCCATATCATCTCCCAACAAAGAAAAGCAACCCCCTTTTTACAAAGTCGTCAAAGGAGCAACAACGTAGCAGTTCAAGCAAACGACAAAAAATGCAACCTTTTTTCTGAAGAATTAAACGATGCCATTATTCCATAAAGCAAGGACAGTCAAACATGCAAAACCCTAGAAAACCCTAATCATCAGGAGGAATACCAGAAACATGCATCATAGCAGCCAAATGACGCGAAAAGAATCAAACTTTCCAGCATGCATTCAAACAAAATCAAAGCTTCACCAGAGGATCAAAGGAAAAAGCGGCGAAAGAAGTAAAGAAGCAGAAAGTAGAACCAACCTGGAGAAAGGAGAAAAGCTCTGAAGAAAAGCCAAAAGACAGAGCGACGAAAACCTCGAAGCAGAGCACCAACAAAGTACCAAAACAAAGCATCACAGAGAAAAAATGAAAATGCAGGAGCAGGAGAAAAAGAGGGGAAGTTACAGAAAAGAGAAAACTGTCTCTTGGATACAAAATTCAAAATAAAAGAACCAAGAGAAATGGGGCATTAAAAACCAATTAATGAGGGTATTAAACCCTCGCACGTTTCTAAAGCTAGAGCGCTAATGCAAAGAGCGCGCGCTTTTAAGAAAACGTTTCACATTCAAGAGAAGGAAGAACACCCTACAAAAAAGAAGTCGAAAAAATGCTTGAGTTCGGCTTCATTCAAAAAGGATCGAAGTTCTAAGACTAAGACTCGACCCCAAGGTAAAGACCGAGCTCGAGCAGGGGCACTGTTCATACCCAGGGTCGAGCTATCCGACCCGGGATGTTTAGCAGCAAGGCGACCGACCTCTTCAGGTCCGACCATCTGACCTCTTCTCAAAGAGCTCGGCCAAATCGATAGGAAAGCCCAATAGAGGGCCCAGATAGAGGAACACGGCCCAAATCCAAGGGCAGCCCAAGCCTATAGAGATAAGGGCGGTTCCCTTGCAGATACGAGGACCCAACTCAGAGATAAGATAAGATAAGATAAGATAACTAACTTATCTTATCCGAAAAGGTCACTCTACACTACTATAAATACACTGGAGTACCTAGGTATAACTCATACTCTGATTCTACTCAATACCTGGTTAATACCTTTGCTAACTTAAGCATCGGAGTCCCTTGCAGGTACCCCCCACCCTCCGGGGACGAAGGATCAACATCATCACCAAGTCCAACAAGTCGGACACAACAGCTCCGACCAGCACAGACGATCTCGTCTGAAATTGACCTACAGTTTCAGGTAACCCTTGGAAGAAGGATAGAGGAAGGACAAGCTGGTACATGTTATTTACTATGCTAGCAAAGTCCTTAATGAGAATCAAAGAAACTATACCACCACGGAGAAAGAACTTTTAGCCATAGTTTTTGCTTTTGATAAGTTTAGATCATATCTTATTGGCTCAAAAGTAATTGTGTTCACTGATCATGCAGCACTCAAATACTTGCTTACCAAACAAGAATCTAAGCCCAGACTAATAAGGTGGATCTTGCTGCTCCAGGAATTTGATATTGAGATTAAAGATAGGAGCGGAGCAGAGAACAAGGTAGTTGACCACCTTTCAAGAATCCCACAAGAAGAAGAAATGCAGCAAGTAGCAGTAAATGAAAGCTTCCCTGATGAACAATTGATGATGATTCAAGTAGCCCCTTGGTTTGCAGACACAGCCAACTTCAAGGCTATTGGGGAGCTGCCAACTAACATCAATAGGCATATGAGGAGGAAGCTAATCAAGGATGCCAAACACTACATCTGGGATGACCCCTATTTGTTCAAAAAGTGTGCTGATGGAGTCCTAAGAAGGTGTATATCCCATGAAGAAGGGAAGGAAGTGTTATGGCAGTGCCATGGGTAAGCATATGGAGGTCACTTCAATTGAGAAAGGACAGCAGCAAAAGTGCTTCAATCCGGATTCTATTGGCCAACAATGTTTAAGGATGCCAAGGAAATGGTGTCAAGGTGTGATGAATGTCAAAGAGCTGGTAATCTAACCAAGAGGAATGAGATGCCACAGCAATACATACTAGAGCTAGAGCTATTAATGTATGGGGGATTGATTTCATGGGACCCTTCCCAACCTCCTACTCAAATAGCTACATATTGGTGGCTGTTGATTATGTCTCAAGGTGGGTAAAAGCCATAGCCACTGCAACAAATGACAATAAGATTGTGATAGGCTTCTTGAGAAGGAATATCTTCAGCAGATTTGGAGTTCCCAGAGCTCTCATTAGTGATGGAGGGACACACTTCTACAACAAACAACTCGATACACTCCTCCTCGGATATGGAGTAAAGCACAAAGTGGCAACTCCATACCACCCACAGACCAACGGGCAAGCTGAAATCTCCAACAGAGAGCTAAAAAGAATCCTTGAAAAAACTGTTGGAAGCTCAAGAAAGGATTGGTCTAAGAGGCTAGATGATGCACTGTGGGCTTACAGAACAGCCTATAAGACTCCCATTGGGATGTCTCCATACCAGTTGGTATATGGAAAGGCTTGTCACTTACCAGTTGAACTTGAGCATAGAGCATTTTGGACTCTAAAAATGTTAAACTATGATGAACAAGCTGCTGGAGAAAAGAGATTAATGCAACTCAATGAGCTGGAAGAATTTAGAAATTAAGCATATGAGAATGCAAAAATCTACAAAGAGAACACAAAAAGGTGGCATGACCAAAGGATAGCAAGAAGGGAGTTCACTGAAGGACAGAAGGTGTTACTCTACAACTCAAGACTCAAGTTCTTCCCTGGAAAACTTAAGTCTAAATGATCAGGACCTTTCACCATAGAGGACAAGACTCAGAGAACCTTTTCTGTTAATGGCCATAGACTCAAACACTACTTGGAAGGCTCCTTGCAGGAGCAGAGGGTGAGCTACAAGCTCATCTAAAGATGAAGGAATGTCAAGCTAATGACAATAAAGAAGCGCTAGTTGGGAAGCACCCCAACACTTTATCCTTTTTTATTTAATTGCTTTTCTTAGAAGTAGTTTAAATTATGTTGCTTTAAATAGTTCAATTCTCAGTAATTTTTACAATTGTAGATTAGAAGATTTGATATTAGCATTAGTAGCTATATTTTCTTTACAAACTTTTATTTCTTTCTATCTGGAAATTGCAACTTGATGAATGCATAACTAGTGATGAGTGAAAGGGCTGAGAACTAGCTAAAGTGCTAAGTTTGGTGTGGCCTCTCACCACTTAATCTAGGCTTACAAACAACTAATAGTTTGATTTTTAAGAGTAGGCCCAGAGATTAAGTTTGGTGTGGCTACCACCAATGATCACATAGCAGCCCAAGTCACCCAATTTGAAAGCACTTAATGCTTTGGGCAAGAACATGAATGTGATTTAATGAGTTTAGAGGAGTTGGAATTAAAAGAAAATGAAAAGATTGATGTTATTCCACTCTTATGAACACATTAAAAACACAATGATAAAACCAATTTATTAAGATGCCAAAGAATTAAGTTTGGTGTCCCAAGGGACACCCATCAGTTGTAATCCAATTTATCCTTGATGAGAAGGAATGTGAAGGGATTCTTTTGTCATTAATAATGGTTTAGTTTCAATTTCAGGAGAGAAGATGGGGCCCACATGGTAAAAAACTCACAAAACAAGGAAGTCAAAGTGTACTTGCACTTTGGAACTTAACACACGCAGAAGACACAGTGAGAAAAGAGTTAGCGCCTCTTCCCACGCTAGGCGCCACTCCACAAAGTAGAAAAATATTTAACCCTCTTTATTTCCCACCCTTCAAACCACACCATTCACCCACTATAAAAGCTTTCCCCCCTTCTCCTCTCCCACTTCAACAACACCCACACCCCTTACTATCACTTTTCTTTTCATCTTCTACTATCTCTCATCCCCTCATTTCTTTCTTTCTTCTTGATTGGGACAATCAAGTCCTAAGTTTGGTGTTGGAGCAAAACCTTGTTTTGCTTGCTCTTTCTTGCAACCCCCATTTTCTTTCAATACTCACTCTCCCAACCTAATGGCACCACCAAAAAGCTCAGCCTCAAAGAAAAGAAGAACCAAGGAACCAGCCTCTGAATCCTCAAGCTCTTTTAATGAATATAAGTTCCTCTCTGAATTCAACCAAAATCAATTCTATGGTTGGGTGGGTGAGAGGGAAATCATTCCAGAAGTTGGGTTTCAACTAGGGAGGAAATAGCATATTGAGATCAACATTGAGATCAACAACAGGGGTTGGTCACTTCTATGCAACCCACCAAGAAAAGTGGTAGAGAGCTTGGTGAGGGAATTCTATGACAACGCAGTACCTCAACCAGGGCAACAATATGGCTACATTAGCTATGTAAGGGGAAAGTCCATTGACTACAGCCCCTCTAGCATAGAAAGAATGCTAATGGTGAAAAGGACAAACTCCACTCAGAGTTATGAAGAAAGAATGCAGCAGCCAGACCCTGGGTTTGATGAGATTCTGACTAAAATTTGTGTGCTGAATGTGCGTTGGATAAATGATAAGGATGGGATACCCAACCAATTGAAGAGAAGAGATTTGAACCCCCAAGCTAGGGGGTGGCTAGAGTTTGTGAGGAAGTCCCTAATCCCCACATCCAACACTTCAGAGGTGACCAAAGAGAGAGCTGTGCTCATCTACAGCATCATGAGAGGAGAAAACATTAATGTGGGAGAGATGATCGCCAACAACATCAACAAAGTACTGAAAAGCACCAGTGACAACACAAGGTTGGCATTCCCCAGCATTATACAGAGGCTATGTGATAAAGCTGGAGTTGAGAAGATCATTGATGAAGTGCTTGTGAAGCAAGACAAGTTCATAACTGCAAAAAAGATGGCCAAAGTGGTGGCTGTCCACCCACTCAACAGGGCCAGAGAAAGGAGAGCTCATGCTCATGAACCACCACAACAACAAGAAGAGGAAGAGGTAGAAGAGCAACCTCACTTCCTGGCACTTCAACCACCACCACACTACTAATATCAACAATTTCTAGAGGGATTCAATTGGGAGCAATTGCAAGGAGATGTACACCAAATGAAGGGAGACTTACACCACTTGAGGGAAGATGTCAATCAACTCAGGGAGACTCAGCAACAAAAATGGAGTCAAGTCAATCAGAATATTCAACAACTCCAAGGAGGCTTTGAGAACCTTAAGGAACAGCAAGAACAATTTGACTGGGGAGAGATGAAAAGTAGCCTAGGAATGATTTTGGAGCAACAACTACAACAAATGGGGAGCCTTGCTGAATTCAGACATCTTTATGAAGCAAAGACTATGGCCAGAGGGGAATATGATGGCTATGCACAAACAAAGTTGAGCTATCTGTGCAATGCAGTGGCTAACATGAACCCCAATTACCCCACCTATATGCAGAAATTGGAGGAACTCAGCTCAAGGCAAGAAGAAATAGCATACCAACACAAGGAGAATGTGAAATCCTACATGAGAAGGCTAGAATTCTGGAAGCCCAATGATGAGCGGATAATTTATACGCTTTTTGGCATTGTTTTTAGGTAGTTTTTAGTAAGTTCAAGCTACTTTTAGGGGTGTTTTCATTAGTTTTTATGTTAAATTCACATTTCTGGACTTTACTATGAGTTTGTGTGTTTTTCTATGATTTCAGGTAATTTCTGGCTGAAATTGTGGGATTTGAGCAAAACTCTGAAAAAGGCTGACAAAAGGACTGCTGATGCTGTTGGAATCTGACCTCCCTGCACTCGAAATGGGTTTTCTGGAGTTACAGAACTCTAATTGGCGCGCTCTTAACGGCGTTGGAAAGTAGACATCCAGAGCTTTCCAGCAATATATAATAGTCTATACTTTATTCGAAAATTGACGACGTAACTTGGCGTTGAACGCCAAGTA
>NC_029781.3:52800163-52801581 GCF_000817695.3 Arachis duranensis
TGACAACCACTTCCGTTCTACTCTAGGACGGGCGCATATCTCTTGGATTCCCCAACAGAATCTTCGTGGTATAAGCTAGATAGATGGCGGCATTCATGAGGATCCGGAAAGTCTAAACCTTGTCTATGGTATTCCGAGTAGGATTCTGGGATTGAATGACTGTGACGAACTTCAAACTTCTGAAGGCTGGGCGTGATGACAAACGCAAAAGAATCAAGGGATTCTATTCCAACCTGATTGAGAAGCGACAGATGATTAGCCGTGCTGTGATAGAGCATTGGACCATTTTCACTGAGAGGATGGGATGTAGCTATCAACAAGGGTGATGCCTCCGGACGATTAGCCGTGCAGTGACAGCGCATAGGACCATTTTCCCGAGAGGATTAAAAGTAGCCATTGATGATGGTGATGCCCTACATACAGCTTGTCATGGAAAGGAGTAAGAAGGATTGAAGAAAGAGTGAGTAGTGAAGTATAGTTTCAAGAGGAGCACAACACCTCCATACGCCTATCTGAAATTTCCACTCTTGATTTACATAAGTATTTCTATCCCTTTTATTTTCTATTTATTATTAATTTTCGAACTCATCATAAACCAATTTAATCTGCCTAACTGAGATTTACAAGGTGACCATAGGTTGCTTCATACCAACAATCTCTGTAGGATCGACCCTTACTCACGTAAGGTATTACTTGGATGACCCAGTACACTTGCTGGTTAAGTTGAACGGAGTTGTGGAAAGAAAAAGCTTCTCTAACAGTGCCTAGAACTCTTGTATCACAATTTCGTCCACCAAGTTTTTGGCACCGTTGCCGGGGATTGTTCGAGTATGGACAACTGACGGTTCATCTTGTTGCTCAGATTAGGTAATTTTCTTTTCAAAAATCTTTTTCAAAATTTTTCTTGTCATTAGGTAATTTTCTTTTCAAAAATCTTTTTCAAAAATTTTTCTTTTATTTTTCGTTTTTCCAAAAATATTTTCGAAAAAAAAAATAATAATAAAAATACAAAAAAAATCATAAAATCATAAAAACCAAAAATATTTTGTGTTTCTTGTTTGAGTCTTGTGTTAATTTTTAAGTTTGGTGTCAATTGCATGCTTTTAAAATTTTTTCTTGCATTTTTTCGAAAATTCCATGCATTCATAGTGTTCTTCATGATCTTCAAGTTGTTCTTGACAAGTCTTCTTGTTTAATCTTGATGATTTCTTGTTTTGTGTTGTTTGTTGTTTTTCATGTGCATTTTTTGGTTGTTAGAGTCCATGCATTAAAGATTTCTAAGCTTGGTGTCTTGCATGTTTTCTTTGCATCAAAATTTTTTTTTTAAAATTATGTTCTTGATGTTCATCATGATCTTCAAAGTGTTCTTGGTGTTCATCTTGACATTCATAGTGTTCTTGCATGCATTAAGTGTTTTC
>NC_029781.3:52801666-52801794 GCF_000817695.3 Arachis duranensis
TAAAAATTCAAAAAAATCAAAAAAATATCTTTTCCTTATTTTTCTCATAATTTTCGAAAATTTGAGTTGACTTAGTCAAAATTTTTAAAATTAGTCATTTCTTACAAGTCAAGTCAAATTTTCAAAAA
>NC_029781.3:52801906-52803262 GCF_000817695.3 Arachis duranensis
CAAAAATCTTTTTCAAAATATTTTCAAAATCTTTTTCTTATCTTTATATCAAATTTTTGAAAATTAGCTAACAATTAATGTAATTGATTCAAAAATTTGAAGTTTGTTACTTTCTTGTTAAGAAAGGATCAATCTTTAAATTCTAGAATCATATATTGTAGTTACTTGTTAGTTAAGTAATTAATTTTAATTTTAAAAATTAAATCTTTTTCAAACATATCTTTTTATCACATCTTCTTATCTTATCTCTTTATCATATCTTTTTCAAAATTTTATCTTTTTCAAAAAATTGATTTTAAAATATCTTATCTAACTTCTTATCTTCTTATCTTTTCAAATTTATTTTTAATATCTTTTTCAACTAACTAATTAACTTTTTGTTTGTTTCTTATCTTTTTCAAAACCACCTAACTAATTTTCCCTCTCTAATTTTTGAAAATACCTCCCTCTTTTTCAAAAATTCTTTTTAATTAACTAATTGTTTCAAATTTTAATTTTAATTTTAATTCATCTTTAATTTTCAAAATTACTAACTCCTTTTCAAAAATATTTTCGAAAATCCCTCTCTCATCTTCTTCTATTCATTTATTTATTTACTAACACTTCTCTTCATCTCTTATCACCTCCCCTATCCTTACTCTTTATACAGACTATTCATCCCTCTCCTTCCATTATCCCCTTTCTTCTTCTACTAATAATAAGGATCCTCTTTACTGTGACATAGAGGATTCCTCTTCCTTTTCTTTTCCTCTTCACTTTCATATGAGCAGGAACAAGGAAAAAGGCACTCTTGTTGAAGCTGATCTTGAACCTGAAAAGACTCTGAAGAGGAAGTCAAGAGAAACTAAAAATCAACAATTCAGAGAAACCTGACTCTGAGGAGGAAGTCAAGAGAAACTAAAAATCAACAATTCAGAGAAACCTCAAAAAAAAAGAGAAAAGGGAAGACAAAAAGCTTCCAAAATTTGATTTTAATATCTTTTTCAATCAACTAACTAACTTTTTGTTTATTTCCTATCTTTTTCAAAACCAAATAACTACCTATCCCTCTCTAATTTTCGAAAATACTTCTCTCTTTTTTAAAAATTCTTTTTAATTGTTTTAAATTTTAATTTTAATCTTATCTTATCTCCAATTTTCGAAAATTACTAACCTTTTTTTTTCAAAATTGTTTTCGAAATTCTCCCTCTCTATTCTTATTCTATTTAATTATTTAATTACTAACACTTCTCTTCACCCCTCTCCACCTAATATCTGAATCCCCTCTTCTACTTTCTTCTCTCTTTTCTTTTTCTACTAACATAAAGGAATCTCTATACTGTGACATAGAGGATTCCTCTTTCTTTTCTTGTTTTT
>NC_029781.3:52803952-52806836 GCF_000817695.3 Arachis duranensis
ATTGGACCATTCTGCAGGTGGATCCATTCACCTAAAGAAAACACCTGCAGAAGCTCAAGAACTCATTGACATGATTGCAAACAACCAATTCATGTACACCTCTGAAAGGAATTCCGTGAATAATGGGATACCTCAGAAGAAAGGAGTTCTTGAAATTGATGCTCTGAATGCCATATTGGCTCAGAACAAAGTGTTGACTCAGCAAGTCAACATGATCTCTCAAAGTCTGAATGGATGGCAACATGCATCCAACAATACTAAAGAGGCAGCTTCTGAAGAAGCTTATGATCCTGAGAACCCTCCCATGGCAGAGGTTAGTTACATGGGTGAACCTTATGGAAACACCTATAACTCATCATGGAGAAATCATCCAAATTTCTCATGGAAGGATCAACAAAAGCCTCAACAAGGCTTTAACAATGGTGGACGCAATAGGCTGAGCAATAGCAAGCCATATCCATCATCTTCTCAGCAACAGACAGAGAATTCTGAATAAAACACTTCTAATTTAGCCAATCTCGTTTCTGATCTGTCAAAAGCCACTTTCAGTTTCATTAGTGAAACAAGATCCTCCATCAGAAATCTGTAGGCACAAGTGGGCCAGCTGAGTAAGACAGTCATTGAAACTCCTCCCAGTATTCTCCCAAGCAATACAGAAGAGAATCCAAAAGGAGAGTGCAAGGCCATTGATGTGATCAATGTGGCCGAATGCACAAGGGAGGAGGAGGACGAAAATCCTAGTGAGGAAGATCTCCTAGGACGTCCTTCAAGCAAGAAGGAGTTTCCTATTAAGGATCTAAAGGTATCTGAGGCTCATATAGAGACCATAGAGATTCCATTAAATCTCCTTCTGCCATTCATGAGCTCTGAAGACTATTCTTCCTCTGAAGAGGATGAAGATGTGACTGGAGAGCAAGTTGCTCAATATTTAGGAGCTATCATAAAGCTGAATGCCAAGTTGTTTGGTAATGAGACTTGGGAAAGTGAACCTCCTTTGCTCATTAATGAACTAGATACCTGGATTCAGCAAACTCTACCTCAAAAGAAACAAGATCCTGGCAAGTTCTTAATACCTTGTACCATAGGCACCATGACCTTTGAAAAGGCTCTATGTGATCTGGGGTCAGGGATAAATCTTATGCCACTCTCTGTAATGGAGAAGCTGGGAATCATTGAGGTACAACCTGCCTTGTTTTTGCAAACTATAAAGCACAAGGTTCTCCTTTTATAACCATGGAGAGGAAGCATGAAGAGCTTCTCTCAGTTCAGAGTCAAGAAGAGCCCCCACAGTCAAACTCTAAGTTTGGTGTTGTGAGGCCACAACCAAACTCTAAGTTTGGTGTTAAGATCCCATATCCAAACTCTAAGTTTGGTGTTGGGACTATACAACATTGACCTGATCACCTTGTGGCTCCATGAGAGCCACTGTCAAGCTATTGACATTAAAGAAGCGCTTGTTGGGAGGCAACCCAATTTTATCTAATTTTTATTATATATTATTTTATTGTTATTTTGTGTTTTATTAGGTACATGATCATGAGGAGTCACGAAAAAATCATAAAAATTAAAAACAGAATCAAAAACAGCAGAAGAAAAAAAATCACACCCTGGAGGACGCACAGGCTGGCGTTCAACGCCAGTAAGATGCATCTGGTTGGCGTTCAACGCCAGAACAGAGCATCAACCTGGTGCTGAACGCCAGATACAAGTAACATTCTGGCGCTGAACGCCAGGAATGTGCCTAGAGAAGAAAAGCTGGCGCTGAACGCCAGTAACAAGCATGAAACTGGCGTTCAACGCCAGAAACATGCTTTACATGGGCGTTGAACGCCCAGAATGCGCACCACACGGTGTTTAAACGCCAGTGCAAAGGCATTTTACATGCCTATTTGGTGCAGGGATGGAATTCCTTGACACCTCAAGATCTGTGGACCCCACAGGATCCCCACCTACTATATTCCCACCTTACCTCCTAATCCTATTTTTGTGATTTGTATTCCCCATGTCACACTTCCCAACACTCTTTACCAATCACCTCAATTCCTCTTCCCAATCACCCCCTTCACCATTCAAATCCATCCACTCTTCCCCATAAACCCCACCTACCTTCCAAAATTCAAAACCATTTTCCTACCCATTCCCACCCTAAATGGCCGAACATACACTACCCCCTCTCCCTATATATACCCTTCCATTCTACTTCATTTTCACACAACACAACCCCTTCTTCTTCACCTAGGCCGAACCTACATCTCTTCCTCTCTACCATATTCTCTTCTTCTTCTTCTTCTTCTTCTTCTTCTTCTCTTCTTTCTTCTATTGCTCGAGGACGAGCAATATTTTAAGTTTGGTGTGTGGTCAAAGCACAATCTTTTTTTTGTTTTCCACTACCATCAATGGCACCTAAGGCCGGAGAATCCTCTAAGAAAAGGAAAAGGGAAGGCAAAAGCTTCCACCTCCGAGTCATGGGAGATGGAAAGATTCATCTCCAAGAGCCATCAAGACCACTTTTATGATGTTGTGGCAAAGAAGAAGGTGATCCCTGAGGTCCCTTTCAAACTCAAGAAAAATGAGTATCCGGAGATCCGACATGAAATCCGAAGAAGAGGTTGGGAAGTCTTAACCAACCCCATGCAACAAGTTGGAATCTTAAATGGTTCAAGAGTTCTATGCCAATGCATGGATCAGTAGGAACCATGATCAAAGTATGAACCCGAATCCAAAGAATTATCTCACAATGGTTCAGGGGAAATACTTAGATTTTAGTCCGGAAAATGTGAGGTTGGCGTTTCACTTGCCCATGATGCAAGAAGATGAACGCCCCTACACTAGAAGGGTCAACTTTAATCAAAGGTTGGACCAAGTCCTAATGGACATATGTGTA
>NC_029781.3:52807100-52807413 GCF_000817695.3 Arachis duranensis
GCCCTCACCCATGGCACGGCTAGCTTTTCCTCACCTTATTTGCCATCTATGTTACTCAGCTGGAGTTATCATAGAAGGAGACATCTCCATTGAAGAGGATAAGCCCATCACCAAGAAGAGGATGGAGCAAGCAAGAGAGACCCTTCACGGTTCTCAAGAGATGCATGAGGAAGCTCATCATCAACAAATCCCTGAGATTCCTCAAGGGATGCACTTTCCTCCTAACAACTATTGGGAGCAACTCAACACCTCCTTAGAAGATTTGAGCCACAATGTGGAACAATTAAGGGTGGAACATCATGAGCACTCCATC
>NC_029781.3:52807471-52808234 GCF_000817695.3 Arachis duranensis
ATTGATGTGGTGACAATACTTTTTGTTTTCTGAATGAATGATTGAACAGTGCATATTTTTGATCTTGTTGTTTATGAATGTTAAGATTGTTGGCTCTTGAAAGAATGATGAACAAAGAGAAATGTTATTGATGATCTGAAAAATCATGAAATTGATTCTTGAAGCAAGAAAAAGCAGTGAAAAGCAAAAGCTTGTGCAAAAAAAAATGGCAAAAAAAAATATAGAAAAAGAAAAAGCAAGCAGAAAAAGCCAATAGCCCTTAAAACCAAAAGGCAAGGGTAAAAAGGATCCAAGGCTTTGAGCATCAATGGATAGGAGGGCCAAGGAAATAAAATTCAGGCCTAAGCGGCTAAATCAAGCTGTCCCTAACCATGTGCTTGTGTCATGAAGGCCCAAGTGAAAAACTTGAGACTGAGTGGTTAAAGTCGTGATCCAAAGCAAAAAGAGTATGCTTAAGAGCTCTGGACACCTCTAACTGGGACTCTAGCAAAGCTAAGTCACAATCTAAAAAGGTTCACCCAGTCATGTGTCTGTGGCATTTATGTATCCGGTGGTAATACTGGAAAACAAAGTGCTTAGGGCCACGGCCAAGACTCATAAAAGTAGCTGTGTTCAAGAATCAACATACTTAACTAGGAGAATCAATAACACTATCCGAAATTCTAAGTTCCTAGAGAAGCCAATCATTCTAAACTTCAAAGGAAAAAGTGAGATGCCAAAATTGTTCAGAAGCAAAAAGCTACAAGTCCCGCTCATCTAATTA
>NC_029781.3:52808462-52808737 GCF_000817695.3 Arachis duranensis
TGTTTTCATTAGTTTTTATGTTAAATTCACATTTCTGGACTTTACTATGAGTTTGTGTATTTTTCTGTGATTTCAGGTAAATTCTGACTGAAATTTAGGGATTTGAGCAAAACTCTGAAAAAGGCTGACAAAAGGACTACTGATGCTGTTGGAATCTGACCTCCCTGCACTCGAAATTCTGGAGCTACAGAACTCCAATTGGCGCGCTCTCAACGGCTTTGGAAAGTAGACATCCAGAGCTTTCCAGCAATATATAATAGTCCATACTTTATTCA
>NC_029781.3:52809290-52812148 GCF_000817695.3 Arachis duranensis
GGCGTGATGACAAGCGCAAAAGAATCAAGGGATTCTATTCCAACCTGATTGATAACCGACAGATGATTAGCCGTGCTGTGATAGAGCATAGGAACGTTTTCACTGAGAGGATGGGATGTAGCCATTGACAACGGTGATGCCCTACATACAGCTTGCCATGGAAAGGAGTAGGAAAGATTGGATGAATGTAATAAGAAAATAGAGATACGAGAGGAACACAGCATCTTCACACACTTATCTGAAATTCCCACCATTGCTTTACATAAGTATTTCTATCCCTTTTATTTTCTATTTATTATTAATTTTCGAACTCATCATAAACCAATTTAATCTGCATAACTGAGATTTACAAGGTGACCATAGCTTGCTTCATACCAACAATCTCTGTGGGATCGACCCTTACTCACGTAAGGTATTACTTGGATGACCCAGTACACTTGCTGGTTAAGTTGAACGGAGTTGTGGAAAGAAAAAGCTTCTCTAACAGTGCCTAGAACTCTTGTATCACAATTTCGTCCACCACCCAAGCCCAAGGAAACCAAAGCACAAGAAGGTTCCTCCAAGCCAGATGAAGGTGGCTCCTCACCTCCCAAGAAGAAGGACAAAGGGAAAGGGCCAATGAACTGAAGATGAAGCTACTCAAGGTTGTTGAGTCCCATGGTTGACACTTTCCAATTTCTAAATTATGTTTAAGCTTTTGCTTTATTTACTTTTTGAATAATCATGCTAGGATAGTTTATGTTTTATGCTTAGTTTTAATTCCTGTTTGAAGTTTTTATTTTACAAGAAAGAAAATGTCATTTATTTCAAGTCTTCATTTCAACTTAAATAAAAGTAGAACTTGTCTCCACAAGAGTCATTGTGAGTTGTGCAAAAACATTAAGAGAGACCAAGGCCAAGAGAGATCATCAAACAGACTAAGAAGTAAGAAACTAAGTGTAGAACCTTGGATGAACTAAAAAGAAATTGAGTCATAGAAGAGCAACTAGTCCTAGAAGGTATAATAAAGGAAGACTAGTGGGTGCTCCTTGAATATCCATAGAACCAAGGGGTAGTAAGCAATAAAGGCCCAAGGCTCTGAGCATCAACTACTGAGATGAAAAAGAAACATTAAAAAACTCAAAAAGAATTAAAGATCTTAGTAGATGCTTGTTGTGAAGATGTGTCAAGAAGAGACCTGGGCAAGTAAATTCTTAGGGGTGTCTCAACACCTAGTACCCTGAAACCAACTGATTTGGGAGTGCTAATTGAAAGCCTAATTAAAGGATTGTCTTGAGACAAAACACTTAGAGTCATGGTCAAGAAAGCAAAACAAATCTTACTACTTCAAGGTGACAATCAATAGAAAGGACCCCTGAAGCCTATACCTAAGAGAACCCTCAAGGATCCAAGAGCTTTTCATGACATTAAAAACATTCATGCATGTGTGAACACTCAGTTTTACTCTTAGTTATATTGCAATCATTCGAAGCCAAGGCCTCAAGATATAAAGGCCTACTCACATTGATTTGCTTGGGACAAGCAAAGCTTAAGTTTGGTGTTGTGATGACTTGCATCATCTACCCTTCTTTCTTGCATAAAGAAGACCATAAAAGAGCATAAATCTCATTTGATCAGTATAATTCATGTATTATTTGATGAATATTATGGTACACCAAGTGGCACGCCAACTCACCAACAAGAAGAACCTCTACTATGGCGTACCACTTGGTGTCGAAGGCGTGGCACGCCAGCTCCAAAAAGTCACTTGGGCGTGCCACTTGAGGGCCCAAGCGTGGCACGCCAAGCTTGAAGAAGTCCACAATTGCATGGGCATGCCACTTAAGCAACCAGGTGTGGCACGCTGGTACACTAATTCAGAGAAGGAGCTGAAGGCAACTATAGACTGGGCGTGCCACTTGGTATCGAAGGAGTGGCACGGCAACCCAAATATCTCACTATGGCGTGCCACTTGAAGGCCAAGGCGTGGCACGCCAACTACTGGAACAAGACAAGATCATGGGCGTGGCACGCCAATCTTCAGGCGTGGCACGCCAATCTTCAGGCGTGGCACGCCAATCTTCAGGCGTGGCACGCCAATCTTCAGGCGTGGCACGCTAGTATAAGTTTCCAGAGAGGATGAAGAAGGCCAATTACATAGGGCGTGCCACTTGGTATCGAAGGTGTGGCACGCCACCCACTATTCTTCACTTAGGCGTGCCACTTAAGCGACGAGGCATGGCATGCCAGTATCATCCAGAGGGCAAAGAAGCATTAAGGTGTGCCACTTGAGTTTGTGGCGTGGCACGCCAAACAGAGGAACCACTCATTCACAAGGGGCGTGGCACGCCAGACCCTGGGCATGCCACGCTAGTGTAACTTTCCAGAGGAGCTTAGCTAAGCATGCAGCAAGGGCGTGGCATGCCAGACCCTGGGCGTGCTGGTGCACGAAATTGTGATCAATACTTTTCATAAATCAAATAATCCCCGGTAATGAATCCAAAAACTTGGTGTTCAATGCCATGGCATAAACACAACTTCGCACAACTAACCAGCAAGTGTACTGGGTCATCCAAGTAATAAACCTTACGCGAGTAAGGGTCGATCCCACAGAGATTGTTGGTATGAAGCAAGCTATGGTCATCTTGTAAATCTTAGTCAGGCAAACTCAAATGGGTATAGTGATAAACGCATAAAACATAAAGATAAAGATAGAGATACTTATGTAATTCATTGGTAGGAATTTCAGATAAGCGTATGAAGATGCCTTCCCTTCCGTCTCTCTGCTTTCCTACTGTCTTCATCCAATCCTTCTTCCTCCTTTCCATGGCAAGCTCAAGCAAGGGTTTCACCGTTGTCAGTGGCTACCTCCCATCCTC
>NC_029781.3:52815867-52820766 GCF_000817695.3 Arachis duranensis
CGGGCTGGTGCCCATTTCTGGCGTTTAACGCCAAGTTCTTGCCCTTTTCTGGCGTTAAACGCCCAGAATGGTGCCAGACTGGGCGTTAAACGCCCAACTGCTAGGCTGACTGGCGTTTAAACGCCAACAGCATCTTCCTCCAGGGTGTGCTGTTTTTCTTCCTGTTTTTCAATTCTGTTTTTGCTCTTTTCATTGATTTTGTGACTTCTCATGATCATCAACCTACAAAAAATATAAAATAACAAAAGAAAACAAATAAAATATAACATTGGGTTGCCTCCCAACAAGCGCTTCTTTAATGTCATTAGCTTGACAGAGGACTCTCATGGAGCCTCAGAAATGCTCAGAGCTATGTTGGAACCTCCCAACACCAAACTTAGAGTTTGAATGTGGGGGTTCAACACCAAACTTAGAAGTTGGTTGTAGCCTTCCAACACCAAACTTAGAGTTTGACTGTGGGGGCTCTGTTTGGCTCTGTTTTGAGAGAAGCTCTTCATGCTTCCTCTCCATGATGACAGAGGGATATCCTTGGGCCTTAAACACCAAGGATTCTTCATTCACTTGAATGATCAACTCTCCTCTATCAACATCAATCACAGCCCTTGCTGTGGCTAGGAAGGGTCTGCCAAGGATGATGGATTCATCCATGCACTTCCCAGTCTCTAGGACTATAAAATCAGTAGGGATGTAATGGTCTTCAACTTTAACCAGAACATCCTCTACAAGTCCATAGGCTTGTTTTCTTGAATTGTCTGCCATCTCTAGTGAGATTTTTGCAGCTTGCACCTCAGAGATCCCTAGCTTCTCCATTACAGAGAGAGGCATGAGGTTTACACTTGACCCTAAGTCACACAAGGCCTTCTTGAAGGTCATGGTGCCTATGGTACAAGGTATTGAAAACTTTCCAGGATCCTGTCTCTTTTGAGGCAGTTTCTGCCTAGACAAGTCATCCAGTTCTTTGGTGAGCAAAGGGGTTCCATTTATACGATGACTATCTTCAACTTCGATTGGTTTGTAAACAGTGGAACTTCAACCTTCCGAAGATCCTCAATGGCAACAAAGCTCCATGGCTGCTGTTACCTATTGGCGGCGGTGTTGCTACTAACGAAGCTTTCAAAGTTGATACTCACAAAGAAATTCTTGAAGAGAAGGGGATTTACCATCTCACACTTCCCGAATTACAATACCAACTTATCCGTGGTTCTTGTTATGGATGGTTAATAATTGTATCCATGTACGAAGGCACCATAAGAATGTTAAATCCATTGACAAAAGTTTTCTTGGATCTTCCTCCAATCTCAGATCTGCCGGATGTAATTCATAACGAAGATCAATGTAGTTTTTACTTTCATGGACACTACATGATTACCGAGAAAACCATCCTTGCAAATAAATTTCTAATTTGGAAGGTTATTATAAATTCAGCTCCCGATGACATTAATTTTATGGCGGTGGCTTTATATGGATCTTCTAGATTGGCCTTTTACAAGCCAAGTAATAAGAGATGGCTGAAATTACCAACAAGGGCTCGTCCATATTTTCAAGATGTCATATTTTTTCAACGGTGGATATTTGCAATAGAATATGATGGGCAGCTATACAGATTTGATACAATGACAAAAGCAGGTCCCATGGTAACAATTTTTAAACCCTCAACTCCCTTTGATACTGTTACTACAAAAGACATTAATCAAAAATATCTGATTGTGACTACTGATAGAAGTTTATTGATGGTGGTAAGACATCTTATTAATTTGATTTGTGAGGAAGAGGAACGTTCCTACAAGACTACTAAATTCGATATTTATGAATTGAAGGAAAATTCAAATGCATGGTCAAGGATTAGTAGTTTGGGAAATTATATACTGGTAATTGGATTTAACGCTTCTGTTCAAATGTTCGCTGGCAATCTTTTAAATTCCAAAGGAAATCAAATCTACTTTACAGATAGCTTGGTTGAAGAGCAATCGTTAGTAGAGACTTATTATCATAACATTGGCATCTTCAATTTAAAAGATGGGAGTTGCCAAGAAGTGTTATCAGATGTTAACTTTTTTTGTCCTCCTGTTTGGATACTTCCTTGACTTTGTTTTTCTTTTCTGATCTTAGACTCTTAATTTTTGTTTTTACAAAGTATTGTGTTTAGATCATTTTGCAGACTCTTCATCATTGAATCTTTTAATTTATTCTTTGGTTAAGGCATGTTTATGCCTTTCTTTAAAATTAAGAGTATACAAGCTTGTGTGATATACAAAGTTAACTTATGTATAATAATATATAAAATTAATACAAAGAGTTGACTATCACTTTGGTTTCTAATTTTTTTGGACTATATTTATCTTCCAACAAATTATTTTATATAGCAAATTATAAGGACAAATTAGTCATAAAATTTATTTTAAAAAATCAAATAATCTCCCACTAAAATAAAATCAGTTTTGTTACTCTTATAACCATGATAACACATCTATGAACAAAAAAATAAATTGCTAATAAATCAAAAAATGGATTAAGTGAACATCAATTTCTTTACATTTTTCACCATCTTAATGTTTTGTTTAATTATATTAAAGTTTTTTTTTTCTTTTGTAACATTTTAGAAAAATCTACCAATTTTATTTTTCATGTACACTTTTATGTGTTTCTCCTTCAACACCCTCAATTGCATCGCCTCTATCGTGTTGTATTGCCATCATTTACTGCAGTTGCAAATTTCATTCCATTTCACGCATAACTTCTACTTACATTTTTCCTCTCTTCAGTTTGCTTATTTAATTTATATTTTCAGTAATTCATCTATCCATTTAATTCATTCCAAACTTTTCACTTAAAAAATAGTTCTATTTTTTTTCTTATCAATTTGATGTAAAAAAAATGTTTTTTTATCTCATCAATTTGTTATAGAAGGAAAATATTTTTTTATCTGATATGTGTTCTTATTTTTGTTTACATATCTTTACTTATCAATGATGGAATGAAGAAGTTTGATAAACATTTTGTTAACTTATTTCTTTTAGATTGCTTTGTAATAATATTTTTTAAATTTTCTAAATTATTGATTATATAAAGTATTATATTTGACGAGCCAAACTCGATTTAGTTTGACGAGGCAGATTCAATTTATAAGAGAAGAGAAATAGTAATATAATATTATTATTATATTAATATTAGAGATGTTTGAATAATATTATAATATTATTTGATCTATTTTAGTTAAAAATAGGAGATCGATTTAACCGGGTTCACAGTTTACTGGTGTCGATTAATTGATAGAGGATTGATGTCGGTCTAGAATTTCTCAACAACAAAAAAACTTCGTTGTAAGTAGGGGTGGGCATGGTTTGGATTTTTAAAAATCCAAACTGGATCCACTTCAGAACCAGTTTTATGGTTTAGAAAACCAAACCAGAACTGGATTGAAGAGCAAAACCGATTTTAAACCGGTTTGGAAAAACAAAAACCGGTTCTAAACTGGTTTTAAATTTTAAAACCGGTTTTATTTACAAACCGGTTTTAAATCCGGTTTTATTTGTAAACCGGTTTTAAATTCGGTTTTTTTAAATCCAAATCTAAAATCCAGTTTTTTTTATAAAATCCAGTTTTAAAACCAGATTTTTTAACTCAAAATCCAGTTTTAAAACCAGTTTTTGAAAATCCAGTTTTAAAACCAGTTTCTTCAACCAAAAATCCAATTTTAAAACTAGTTTTTAAAAATTCAATTTTTAAACCAGATATTTTTACAAAAAATCCACTTTTAAAATCAGTTTTTAGAAATTCAATTTTTAAACCATAATGTTTTTAAAAAGTAAAATTAATACTAAAGTCATTTTAAAGTGTATAGGTTCTTACAACTAGAATTTGGTTCTTTATAAATCTAATGACAATAGCTAATCTATATAACATTTAATCATTCTCAAGACATCAAAAGAATACCACCAAAATATCTCTCTAACAAAATATCAAAGATGCCAAGTTGCCAACAAAATCATCAAACAACCACAACCTTTGAGAAAAATATATCTGCAAATAACAAAATATACCTTTGTCATTTTTTAAAATAAATCTTTGAATGAAAGTATTAAACCAAATGAGAATATTAAGCATACCTAGTCATCATCAAGATTATCAATTGATGCCGCCATAGAACAAGCACCATCATTAGAGGAAAATATATCTACAAAGGAAATCAAATTAATTATCAAGTCTATATTCAACAACTTTTAATTGGTAACTAATACCTAAATTCTAAAATAGAAAGATAACAAAAACAAAAATAAAATAAAATGAGAAAAAATAAGAAACAAATTTTATACCTTGATCAACTTGTTGAAGAACTTCACCATCATCATCTAAAGCAGAGAAAAGATCTTCCTTAAGCCAATCTCCTGTGCAGACTAAGGCTTCTACCATTCTAGGTGTTAAAGAACTGCGGTATGGATCAAGGACTCTTCCTCCAGTACTAAATGCTGACTCCAAAGCTACCGTAGAAACAGGTATAGCCAATACCTCACGAGCCATATTTCCAAGAATTGGAAATCGGGTTGAGTTGACCTTCCACCAGTTTAGTATATCGAACTTATGGGAGTATGGCTCGCATTCTTCTTGTAAATATCTATCAAGTTCAGATCTTGTATTTGTTCTGCGACCGGTTGCTTGCAGAAAAAAGCCCATGCCATGAAGATCAGTATTAATGTTGTTGGCTTGAACTTCTTGCGTATCAGCTTCACTTGCTTCTCCAGAACTTTGGTATTGCTGATAAAGTAACTTTATGCACTTGGACAACTTTGACTTCAATTCGCCTCCTTTTTCTTCTCCAAAGAAGTAATCCAAGAAATAATTGACATACTCAATCTTTTGCATTGGATTAAGTACGATAGCAATCAATAACAACATATTCAC
>NC_029781.3:52822912-52832524 GCF_000817695.3 Arachis duranensis
TCACTCAAGTAGTGCTACTGCTACGTACTCTACTATTTTATATCTATGAATTACAATACTAGCTATTACTGCATGAACTAAATAATTTAGTTAAGTGTTGCGAGTAAAAATATTGGTCAAGCCCAATTACAATTAGGATAGTTTCAATGACTATAAATATAAATAGTAAATTTTATCTTTGGCAAAATTTTATGAAAAACAATTTGCAAATCAAGGTTCAGGTTCATCAGGAACTTCAACAACAAACTGCTCAACAACAACCACTTTTGATTTTCATGTTCAGCCACAGCAACAACAAGAAGACTCAACAGAATCTACAGAGCAAACAGAATTTCAAATCTCAGATCTAGAAATCCAATCAAAAGAAAGAAAATTATAGAATAAAATGGAAAAAGAAACATTAGCATTTTGAGTTGTTTCATATCAACAAAATTCACTAAATCACTGTCCTGTACCTCAAAACAGCCAACACATCACTAAATCACTGTCTTGTACCTCAAATTTGAAGAAATAAAGAATGATCAAATTAAAAAATATTGTCAAATAATAAAAAAATATAACTTTAATTTTAACTATATTTTTCAAGTATTATTAAATTTTCATAACTACCATAATCACCATACTCATAACTACCACAAATTCCCCTGTTAACTAATATATCAAATAATACATGGAGTAGAGTAAGAGAGAGTTCAAATCTTATTCTAATAATAACATCTAACACATGCAACATTTGCTAAATACTAATATTATGCAAGACTAGCTAAGATGCGAAATATATATACCACAGAATCTGAAGTTGTAACCACTAGCATGAGCGTGAAAAGAAGAAAGTAAGAGGATGAAAGATAAGCATAAAAGAAGGTAGAGCTTTGGAATTGGAGGAGACTGAAACTCCATGTTAATTATTGCAGAGAAGAAGTTCTATCTTCAAAGTTGATGGAACGTAATAACAAAGCAAACTTAGCTTAATTAGAGATTTGATTTCACCAACAGTTTCATTTCAGTTAGTTATTGCACGTTTGGGATCAATGCAATGGGAACAATCTTTTTTATACGTAATATGCAGACAAATTATGTAATTTTGAGCTTTAATTGAACCCATCAAGACAGAGAAAAACAAAAGATTGAAGTTCTGATAGAGTACAAATAGAATCCAATGTTAGTTGAGCTGAATAATTAAAGTTGAATAAGAGGGTAAAATCATGTGGTTTTCTAGCATGTGTATAAAGTGAATGAACCATAGTTAAAGTTGGAGAAACCTGGTGCAATGTATCAACAACAGAGTAGCATGATGAATGAACAGGAACAAAATTCAAAGCTAATTAAAAAATTTAAACAAAACGCAAGGCAAATACCTGGTGCTTGGTGAGCCTCTGCGAATGGTTCTTCTGAGAAATCACCGTCAACACTTGATCAAAGGACAACCACACAACCTTGCTGTAAAAAAAAAAACCCCAAAATAAAAATGGCATTAACACAAACACTTGATATGCATAACAGCATAAGCAATCAAACTTTGTTCAGTTTTTCAAATTGATGGAATGGAACAGAACAGAAAAGAACATGGAATCAAACCTTTGGTAAACCTATCTAACCTTGAGGGTACCTAGAGAACGGAGAAGAACAGAGCTGGGTCACGGCGAGAAAAGGCGGACGGCGCCTTGAGGGTACCCAGAGAACGGAGAACAGAGCTGGGTCACGGCGAGAAAAGGCGGACGGCGGAACCGCGGATGGCGGAACAGAGCAGTGGCGCGACGCGCTTGTGGTGGTGGTGGCAGCTACGAAACTGCAGTGCCAGTTGCCTGCTCCGGTGCGGCGGTGCCGGCTGCAGGGCGAAGGAGAAAAGGATTGGTGATTTCGTGCGAGCTAAAACTGGTTCACCAAATCAGAAATGAAGAATTAAGGTTTTTTTGAGATTTGGATTTTAATCTGGATCTGGATCTGGATCTGGATTTAAAACCATTTAGATGGATTGGATTTAAAACCAAATTATAAAATAAATTTGGTTTGGTTTGGATTTTTTTTTTTTGTTTAAAATTGGTTTTTTTTAAATGGTTTGGTTTGGATTTGGTTTAAAATCCAAATTTTGGATTTTTTTGCCCACCCCTAGTTGTAAGCATAGTCTAAACTAACAATTAACCCTCAATCAAAGTTTAAAAGGTTGTCACAATACAAATCAATAACCAGGAGTAGAATCTTAGGTCGTTCTCCCTAAAAATTGCAATCAAGTGCTGAATTATTGGCTATGAAGGAAATCGGAGATGAGATAGCAATTGACAAAAAGTGTAAACAATAAGAAAGTAAAATTCAATTAACTAACAAGGGAAAGAAAACTCAAATGGTAAAAAAAAGTCTTGGCAAGGGATGATGGTTAAGGATCACTACACAATATGATAATTACAAGGATTACTCCCAATTTGTCATTGATGGTTAAGATTTGTGCCGGTTTAGAATTTCTCAATTGAAATTAAGTGTTTCGTTGATAGTATAGTCCAAACCGGCAATTAAATCCCAACATCAAAGTTTAATTCAAATCAAATATAAACCAAGAGTAATTAAACCTCGGGTCGTCTCCCTAGGAACTAATGCCTAAGAGCGCACAATTTTGGTTGCAAGAACAAAAGGGGTTTTCAATGATGAAAGCAAGCAATAAAGAAATAAAAGAACGATCCAAAATTGTAATTATTAAAGTAATAAAGGAATAAAAGAACTATGTATGTAATATGAACAAGTAAAGCTTTAAAGTGAGGAAAATGTGGTTCAAAACATAAATGGAACCTTGACTTAGGATGAGTTATGGAATTTCTTCCTTGCCATAACCACAACTATGATAATTATGATGTATTAATCTCACCTAGTCAACCCTTAACATCGAAGAGTAAATCAAGTGGGCATAATTAATATTAATCCAAAAATCCTAACTATCTTACTAATTACCTTACTAATTACCTTAGTCCAAATGCTATCATGAAAGTCTTAAGACTAAAGACAACCCATTTTGATGAGCCAGGGTACCACCAAAGGTGGAGAACCAGACTATGATAAAATTGCTAGTGATATATGTGTGGTGAACACGGACTGGGTAGGAGATGCTAACAACAAGTACAAATACTTGAGAAGAGGAGATCTTACCCCTGAAGCAAAATGTTAGTATGAGCTATTAAAGAGATCGATCTTAGGCACAGTGATCAACTCAGAGGTCAACAAAAAAAGAGCTATCATGTTACATTGTATAATAATGGGAGGAGAAGTGAAGGTTCACGAGATCATTGCAAGTGATATTCAAAGGATTGCAGAGAAGAATTCGGCTGAAGCTTGGCTACACTACCCAAGTACCATTATGCGGCCATGCATGAAGGCTAAAGTGCTAATGGAGGATGCAAACCCAACATGGTTGAATCCAGGCCTACCTGTAACCTTCGAGAGGATGATGATTGTCACAGAGGCACAACAAAGTCGAAGGCCACGAAAAGGGAGAAAAAGAGAAGAACCACAAGAAGAACCACAAGCAGAATAGGAGGAACAGCAACAATTCCAACCACAGAACAATATGAACATGGCTCGGATGCAAGAGGCAATTGAGAGGCTGTCACAACAATACATGAGGATTCAAGAGAAGCAGGAAGAATTCCATTCACAATACATGAGATCTCAACAAAGACAAGAGAAGCTTCAGTTGAGGATGATAAGTCAACAAACGGATTATGAGTCAAGATCCTTAGTGATGCAACAGGAACAAGCTTTCCAATTTCATGAATCATTTAACCAGTTGACCCAACTGCAAGCTGAGAACATGAGAGTTCTCAAGGAATTCACAACCCTTTAGGAGGCAAGGTATGGAGTTCAAGCTGACTATAACATGAATGGCCAAGTCAAGTTGAGCTATATTGTGGATCATCTACACAACATGGAACCAGCATTTCCAACTTATGATGAATACTTCAAGGGGGGAGTGAAAGAGAAGTAGACAAAGCAATACTCCTTGAAGGCAGAGTGGAAGAGACAATGAAGAAAGCTAGGTTCTGGCAAGAGCTAACAGACATAGACACGGGAAACACTAGTAAACAAGCAAGTGAGAAGAAAAAGAAAGACAAATGAAAGGTGGACTTGCTCCTTGCTTATCACACTCAATAAAGAAAGAGCATGCTTGTTTAGTTGGTAGTCATTTTAGTTTAGTAGTTCTTGCATCTTATCTGTTTCACTTTGCAATAAGTAGGCTAGCCTAAGTGTGTGCTTGTGTGTATTTACTTTCACTTAACTAAATACATGCTTTGTCACCTAAGTCTTTTCAATTAAATAAAAGAAATGTTTGAAACATGAAGTGAGATGGTTCATTGTTAGCTAGAAGTAAAATAATAGTAAGTGGTGGTGTTTATGTTTGATTGTGTGATAGCACACTTATAGTGAATAAAAGGAATAAATTGTTCTCTTTCTAAGTGGAAAGTAGCTCCCTATCTATGAATCTCAAGCAAATAAAAGTCCTTGGTTGAAAAGAATAACAAAGAAAAGAGAAAAGAAAAGCCAAGAGTGGCAACAAGAACAAAAGAAAGAAAGAATAAAGCTAGACACCAATAGCTTGAACCTTGGAACACATGCATGTGGTGTCTTTGTACTAGGATCTGCTTGGATGATTAAGTTCTATGGAGTGCTTTAACACTTGGTAACTTGGGTTAACTAACCCGGGATTATCAACTGAAAGTCCAGTATCAAAAGCAACCTAGTTACAAGACATTTAGTGACCCAAAGAGGTGCTGGGCACCAATGTTCTAAGAGAAATGTGAGCCAAGTATCTATAGTGAATAATGTGTCAAGCACAAATAAAGTAAAAGAAAAAAGAATTTGCTGGACACATGACACTGAACTAAAGCTTACAGAAAAAGAAAATAAAAAAAAAGTAATTACCAAGGACAAGTAAATAATGAGAAGTCATAGAAGTGTGTTAATTGATGCTTGAAGGAGACTTTCTATGCCTAAAGGTCAATAAAAAGTGAGTTGTTGCATATCTTCACAAAACCCCATGAACTACCAATAATACTTTGTTGACATGAACATTCCCTTCCATTTCATTCTTTTTTCTTAATAATTCAATACTTGCTTGGGGACAAGCAATATTTAAGTTTGGTGTTGTGATGCCATGGCATCTTAGCCTAGTTTTACTATTTTTTTTCTTTGTTTTCATTTGGTTTTATACACTTGCTTGAGTTACAAGTAAGCCATTTGGGTAGAAATTCATGTGTACTTAGATTCAATCAACCATGAGTGAATTGATGCATTTTCAGGAGGTTTTGTGCTATAATTGCTTATATGTCAAGAAAAAGAAGAAGTCTCATGATTGTAGCATAGCTTTGATGCATTTGTTGATTGATGATAGGTGAACAAAAGGCTTGGAGGAAGGTTAAAGAAAGGGCTTGGAAAGGAGGAATTCACGTTTGAGCTCACGTTTGCCTCAAACGTGAACTCAAACATGAGTGACAGCAGAAGAATGCCCTGGAAGGGTGCCCACGTTTGCGCCAACGTTTGCCTCAAACGTGAGGTCAAACGTTGGCAGAGGAATACCCTGGAGGAGGAGCTAACGTTTGCGCCAACATTTGCCTCAAACGTGAGGTCAAACATTGGATGATGAATTGATGCCTGGGAGGATCTCACGTTTGTGCCAACGTTGATGACATGTTACCATGTCACATTTTTCTATGCTTTTTCATACAAGTAATTGATAATTAGTGCTTAAATATTGCATTCTTTTATGCTTAAATTGTACATTTCCTTGATCTTTTAATTTTATAAAATTTGTAGGAAATAATAGAAGAAGAAGCAATAAAAGAACTAAAAAGAAGAATCATACTCCCATGGTGGCAAAAGAGTTGGAAACAAACTCAAAGAGGCCTATGAGTTAAGCAAAGAGGATTTACAATCGTGACCTCTTCACATTCCAACAAGAATAACTTGAGCTACAAAACTCCAAATGAGATGATTCTAGTGACATTGGAAAGTAGACATCTAGAGCTTTCCAAGCATATATGGCACTGCATGGTGGACACTAAATCTGAGGGAGAAAACTGCCCCAAAAGTGCATAGATGAACATGGTGTCAACATGTAGTAAGGCCAGCTGACCTCTGCACCTTCGATAGAGTATAACTCGAGCTGTGAAGCTCCAAACTACGCGCTCCCAATGACATTGGAAAGTAGACATTCAGGGATTTCCAACAATATATAATAGTATGGGGTGGACAATGCGTTTGAGCCTCCAGAACTGGCGTTTTCGACCACATTTGAGTGCTAACGTCGCCTCAAACGTTGCACACCGACGCCAGCGACCCTGTCCCCTTCAAAGGGGCATCACTTGAGTTGTAGATGTCCAATTGAGGTGATTTCAGTTGCGTTGGAAAGTTGACATTTAGAGCTTTCCAACCATATATAATAGTTTATAGTGGACATGAAATTGGCAACGATGACAAGAGGACAAAGAAGCGTCCCAAGACTTGAACCCCAACGTTTGCGCCAACGTTTGCCTCAAACGTGAGGTCAAATGTTGGCTGGTGAATGGCTGCCTGGGAGGAGCTCACGTTTGCGCCAATGTTTGCCTCAAACGTGAGGTCAAACGTTGGCTGATGAAAGCCCTGGAGGAAGCCCACGCTTGAGTTCACGTTTGACCTCAAACGTAAGGTCAAACGCCAGTGACAGCAGCTGGCTGGTTCTGAATAAACTACACGAAGACGTTTGAGTCAACGTTTGACCCAAACGTTGACTCAAACGTGAATGTTCCAGAGCCCAATTTGCATGCAGATTTCTTCTCAAGACCAAGAACGATCAATTGGGGCCATCTTCAATCCAATTCCACTCCAAAGCAAGCAAAGCCCACAAGACTCAAAGGCACACAGAAAAGCTAGATTAGGAATTTCATTTTGTAAATATTATTTTCATTTTTCATTTTTATTTTGTAAAAAGCCTATATAAGGCATCATTTTCATTTTAGATAGAAGGCTGGCTCTGCTAGAGAGCATTAGGAGTAGAGTAGAATAGAGAGCTTCCTTTGAAACACTTTTAAATTTTCTGCACTCTTTACATTTCAAAAGAAATCAATTCAGCTTTATGCAAATTTCCTTTCCTAAAATTCTGTTCTTCTGCACTTTCACAATTTAGTTTCCTTTGAGCTTGATTTACTCTTCTACATTCTGCAACTTTATATTTTGAAATTGTTGAGATCCAAATTTACTTTTCCTGCAAATCTCCAATTTTGTTCTCCTGCAATTTCACTTTTCCATTCATACTGAGCTTGATTTACATTTCCTGCACAATTTAATTCCTCTGCAATTACTCTAAGCTTTGATCTACTGCTTCCTTTACTTTCCAGCACCCAGCCCCCCTTTATATTTTGCTGCAATTTATTTTTCTTGCTCTTTAAGCTTTTGTCCAATTTACATTCTGCTTATTTACATTTGCTACAATTTACATTTCTTGCTCTTTAAGATTCTGCCACTTTACTTCCTGTAATTTAAATTCCTTGCAATTTCCTTTCTGTTGGTTACACTTCACACAATTCACTCAATGTTAGCTTGACTAAACTAATCACCCACTAAAGTTGCTTGATCCATCAATCCCTGTAGGATCGACCTCACTCTAAGTGAGTTATTATTACTTGATGCGACCCGGTACACTTGCCGGTGAGTTTTGTGTTGGATCATTTTTCACACATCAAACGTTTGCCTCAAACGTGAGGCCAAACGTTGGCCAAAGAATGCCTTGGAGGAGATCACGTTTGAGCTCACGTTTGACCTCAAACGTGAACCCAAACGTGATTGACAGCAAAATGGCCGTTCTGCATAAAGCCTTCACGAAGACGTTTGAGTCAACGTTTGCCTCAAACATTGACTCAAACGTGAATGATCCCAAAGTCCAAAGTGCAAACGGATTTCTTCTCAAGACCAAGAGCAATCAACGGAGGTTATTGTCAACCCAATTCCATCAAGACCAAAGGCCCAATTCAAGGCTTAATGATCATTTGAAGAGAGTGTATAAATAGCTTAGGATTTAAGTTTTGGGAGAGCTTTTCTATTTAGAGATTTTTACTGGACTTCAGTGGGGAGCTCAATTTTACTTTTCATTGTTGTTCTTGAGATTTAGAGTTTTTGGGAGAATTGGGAACGAGAATTGAATTCTCTTCCTCTGGTTTTCTTGTCTTCTTTTCTACATACTTTGCTTGAGTCTTGGGTGTTGAGAATTGAGGAAATTCTGTCTCAATCTCACCTTGAGATCTCTCTCTGTTTTTGTTTTACTGCACCACTTGAGAAATTGAGATTTGAATTTACTTCTTCTACTATTTGATCTTTAATTCTCTTGCAATTGATTTCTGAATTGGATCAAGGAAGGTAGTGATATCTAGACTTGGTTTTCTAGTCTCTTAACCCCTGAGATCTGCATTCCCATTTGCTGAATGCTTCTTCAAGCAACTCTACTTTTCTGTCTAAGATCTATATCAATTCAATTCATCTTTTACTTGTCTGTTTGTTGCAATTTACTTTCCTTAGTTTAAATTTTGCAATCCCAGCTTCCTAATCCCTTTTACATTCAAGAAATTTACATTTCTTGCGCTCTAAGTTTCTGCAATTTACATTTCTTGCACTTTAAGTTTCTGTCATTTACCTTACTTGTTCTTTAAGATTCAGCACTTTTACCTCTTTACCTCTTTAATTTACTGCACTTATTCCCTCTCCCTTTACAATTTATGCAATTTAGCTTCTGTCAATTACAAACCACTCAAATCAACTCTTGTTTGCTTGACTAAATCAACCACTAAACAAAAATTGCTCAATCCTTCAATTCCTGTGGGATCGACCTCACTCACGTGAGTTATTATTACTTCATGCGACCCGGTACACTTGCCGGTGAGTTTTGTGTTGGATCGTTTTCCACACATCGAGTTTTCATCCTATTTTTTTGCCTTCCTAATATTACTGGACTTTATTTTATTTTTCTATTTTAAATAAAAAATTAAATTTTTAAATTTAAAAATTCAAAAAAAATGATAAATTTTGTATTTTGAAATCCTAAATTTTTTTTCAAGAATATATTCTTTTATTCACCAGATAATGCTATTTTTTCACAAATATAGAATAAATTAATTTTAAAATTTTAAACTTTTTAAATTTTTTTATTATTGGGTATTGTTAAAATTCTTTATTTTTATACTTCTTGGTAAAAAAATAATTTTTTTAGTTTCAAAATTTAAAAATAAAAAGTTTTCATCTTTTTTTTTTTGCCTTCCTAATATTACCGGACTTTATTTTATTTTTCTATTTTAAATAAAAAATTAAATTTTAAATTTAAAAATTCAAAAAAATGATAAATTTTGTCTTTTGAAATCCTAAATTTTTTTCAAGAATATATTCTTTTATTCACCAGATAATGCTATTTTTTCACAAATATAGAATAAATTAATTTAAAAAAGTTAAACTTTCTTAAATTTTTTTATTATTGGATATTTTTGAAATTCTTTATTTTTCTACTTCTTGGTAAAAAATAATATTTTCTGTTCCAAAATTTGAAAATAAAAAATTTTCATCTTTTTTTTGTCTTCCTAATATTGCTGGACTTTATTTTATTTTCCCATT
>NC_029781.3:52835940-52837669 GCF_000817695.3 Arachis duranensis
TTTTTATTATTGGGTATTGTTAAAATTCTTTATTTTCTTTTTCTTGGTAAAAAAATAATTTTTTTAGTTTTAAAATTTAAAAATAAAAAATTTTCATCTTTTTTTTTGTCTGCCTAATATTGCTGGACTTTATTTTATTTTTCTATTTTAAATAAAAAATTAAATTTTTAAATTTAAAAATTCAAAAAAATGATAAATTTTGTCTTTTGAAATCCTAAATTTTTTTTCGAGAATATATTCTTTTATTCACCAGATAATGCTATTTTTTCACAAATATAGAATAAAATATTTTAAAAAAGTTAAACTTCTTAAATTTTTCTATTATTGGATATTTTTGAAATTCTTTATTTTTCTACTTCTTGGTAAAAAAAAAATTTTTCTGCTTCAAAATTTAAAAATAAAAAGATTTCATCCTTTTTTTGTCTTCCTAATATTGTTGGACTTTATTTTATTATTCTATTTTAAAGAAAAAAATAAATTTATAAAATTTAAAAATTCAGAAAAATGATAAATTTATTCATTTGAAATCCTAATTTTTTTCAAGAATATATTTTTTTATTCATCGAGTAATGCTATTTTTTCACAAATATAGAATAAATTAATTTTAAAATTTTAAACTTTTTAAATTTTTTTATTATTGGGTATTGTTAAAATTCTTTATTTTTCTACTTCCTAGTAAAAAAATAATGTTTTTTGATATTATTGGATCTTTATTTTCTTTTTCTTGGTAAAAAAATAATTTTTTTAGTTTTAAAATTTAAAAATAAAAAATTTTCATCTTTTTTTTTTGTCTGCCTAATATTGTTGGACTTTATTTTATTTTTCTATTTTAAATAAAAAATTAAATTTTTAAATTTAAAAATTCAAAAAATGATCAATTTTGTCTTTTGAAATCCTAAATTTTTTTTCGAGAATATATTCTTTTATTCACCAGATAATGCTATTTTTTCACAAATATAAAATAAATTAATTTAAAAAGTTAAACTTCTTAAATTTTTTATTATTGGATATTGTTGAAATTCTTTATTTTTCTACTTCTTGGTAAAAAATAATATTTTCTGTTTCAAAATTTGAAAATAAAAATTTTTTCTCTTTTTTTATTCAGAAAAATGATAAATTTTGTCTTTTGAAATCCTAATTTTTTTTCAAGAATATATTTTTTTATTCACCGAGTAACGCTATTTTTTCACAAATATAAAATAAATTAATTTTAAAATTTAAACTTTTTAAATTTTTTTATTATTAGGTATAGTTAAAATTCTTTATTTTTTTACTTTTTGGTAAAAAAATAATTTTTTTTAGTTTCAAAATTTAATAAACAAAAAGTTTTCATCTTCTTTTTTGCCTTCCTAATATTACTGGACTTTATTTTATTTTCCATTTTAAATAAAAAATTAAATATTTAAATTTAAAAATTCAAAAAAATGATAAATTTTGTCATTTGAAATCCTAAATTTTTTTTCAAGTATATATTCTTTTATTCACCAGAGAAAGCTATTTTTTCACAAATATAGAATAAATTAATTTTAAAAATTTAAACTTTTTAAATTTTTTTATTATTGGGGATTGTTGAAATTTTTATTTTTCTACTTCTTGGTAAAAAAGTAATTTTTTTGGTTTCAAAATTTAAAAATAAAAAGTTTTCATCTTTTTTTTTGTCTTCCTAATATTGTTGGATTCATTTAATTTTTTTATTTTAAATAAAAAATTAAATTTTTAAGTTTAAAAA
>NC_029781.3:52837769-52839323 GCF_000817695.3 Arachis duranensis
TCCTATATATTGCTGGACTTTATTTTGTATTTCTATTCTAAATAAAAAATTTCATTTTTAAATTTAAAAATTCAAGAATATAAAATTTAGTTTTTTTAAAATCTAATTTTTTTAGAATATTTTTTATTTTTTTATTCACCGGATAATGCTACACCTGTTGGACTTTTTCACAAATTTAGAATAAATTAATTATAAAAATTTAAATGTTTTAAATATTTTTCGTTAGATATTTTTCAAATTTTTTGTTTTTCTATTTTTAGTAAAAAAAATTATTTTTTAATTTAAAAATTTAAAAATTATAAGTTTTTAGATTTTTTGTTTACTACATATTGCTGTACTTTATTTTATTTTCTACTTTAAATAAAAATTTAATTTTTAAATTTAAAAATTCAAAACTAAAAGATTTAGTTTTTTAAAATTCTAAATTTTTCGAAAATTCTGCTTTATTTTTTTATTTATCGAATAATGCAACAACTGCTCAACTTTTTCACAAATTTAGAATAAATTAATGATAAAATTTTTTCATTGGATATTTTTTTAGTTTTTTATTTTTATAGTTTTAGAAAAAGAATTATTTTTTTATTTTAAAAATTTAAAAATTATAAATTATAAATTTTCTGATTTTTTGTTTACTATATATTGCTGTACTTTATTTTATATTTCTATTTTAAATAAAAAATTTAATTTTTAAATTTAAAAATTTAAAAATATAAAATTTAGTTTTTTAATTCTAATTTTTTAAAATATTTTTTTTTTGTCTTCTTTTTACCGGATAATGCTACACCTGCTGGACTTTTTCATAAATTTATAATAAATTAATTATAATAATTTAAAATTTTAAAATTTTTTTCATTGGATATTTTTTGAAATTTTTATTTTTCAACTTTTAGTAAACAAATTGCTTTTTTAGATTAAAAATTTAAAAATTATAAGTTTTCTGAGTTTTTGTTTACTACATATTGCTGGACTTTAATTTATTTTACTACTTTAAATAAAAAATTTAATTTTTAAATTTAAAATTTAAAAAATAAAAAATTAAGTTTTTTTAAAATATTTTTTTGTAATTTTAATTACCAGATAATGCTACACCTGATGGAGTTTTTCACAAATTTTGAATAACTTAATTTTAAAAATTTGAAAATTTTAAATTTTTATCTTTGTGGGATATTTTTAGAATTTTTTATTTTTTTGATTTTTAGTAAAATTTTATTTAGTTTAAAAATTAAAAATCATAAATTTTCGAATTTTTTATTTACTAGATCTTGCTGTACTTTATTTTATTTGCCTACTTTAAAAAAATTAATTTTTAAATTTTTAAAAATTGAAAAATAAAAATTTAATTTTTTTAAATTCTAAATTTTTCAAATATATTTTATTGTTCTTTTATTCACCGGATAATGCTACACCTACTGGACTTTTTCACAAATTTAGAATAAATTAATTATAAAAATGTAAAATTTTTAAATTTTTTTCATTGGATATTTTATGAATATTTTTATTTTTCTATTTTTAGTAAAAAAATTATTTTTTTTAATTTAAAAGTTTAAAAATTTG
>NC_029781.3:52839967-52841867 GCF_000817695.3 Arachis duranensis
AAAAGAAATTTTTAGTTTAAAATTTAAAAATAATAAATTGTCGAATTTTTTGTTTACTAGATATTGCTGCACTTTATTTTATTTCTCCACTTTAAATAAAAACTTATTTTTAAATTTTAAAAAATTGAAAAATAAAAAATTTAGTTTTTTAAAATTCTAAATTTTTCAAAAATATTTTATTGTTCTTTTATTCACCGGATAATGCTACACCTGCTGGACTTTTTCACAAATTTAGAATAAATTAATTATAAAAATGTAAAATTTTTAAAATTTTTTTCATTGGATATTTTATGAATTTTTTTATTTTTCTAGTTTTAGTAAAAAAAATTATTTTTTTAATTTAAAAGTTTAAAAATTTAAAAATTATATGATTTCAGATTTTTTGTTTCCAATATATTGCTGGACTTTATTTTGTATTTCTATTCTAAATAAAAAATTTCATTTTTAAATTTAAAAATTCAAGAATATGAAATTTAGTTTTTTTATAATCTAATTTTTTTAGAATATTTTTTTTATTTTTTTACTCACCGAATAATGCTACACCTGTTGGAATTTTTCACAAATTTAGAATAAATTAATTATAAAAATTTAAACTTTTTAAATATTTTTCGTTAGATATTTTTCAAATTTTTCGTTTTTCTATTTTTAGTAAAAAAATTATTTTTTTTAATTTAAAAATTTAAAAATTATAAGTTTTAAAATTTTCTGTTTACTACATTTTGCTCGACTTTATTTTATTTTTCTACTTTAAATAAAAAATTTAATTTTTAAATTTAAAAATTCAAATCTAAAAGATTTAGTTTTTTAAAATTCTAAATTTTTTAAAATTTCTTCTTTATTTTTTTATTCACCGGATAATGCTACAACTGTTCAACTTTTTTCACAAATTTAGAATAAATTAATTATAAAAATTTTAAACTTTTTAAATTTTTTTCATTGGATATTTTTTGAGTTTTTTTATTTTTATAGTTTTAGAAAAAGAATTATTTTTTTATTTTAAAAATTTAAAAATTAAAAAATTATAAGTTTTCAGATTTTTTGTTTACTATATATTGCTGTACTTTATTTTATATTTCTATTGTAAATATAAAAATTCAAAAATATAAAATTTAGTTTTTTTAAATTCCAATTTTTTAAAAATTTTTTTTCACTGTATAATGCTACACCTAGTAGACTTTTTCATAAATTTAAAATAAATCAATTATAAAAATTTAAACTTTTTAAATTGTTTTTATTGGATGTTTTTTGAAATTTTTATTTTTCAAGTTTTAGTAAATAAATTGTTTTTGTTTTAGTTCAATAATTTAAAAATTATAAGTTTTCAGATTTTTTGTTTACTACATATTGCTGGACTTTATTTTATTTTTCTAATTTTAATAAAAAATTTAATTTTTAATTTTAAAAATAAAAAAAATTAAGTTTTTTTAAAATAATTTTTTTGTATTTTTATTTACCAGATAATGCTACACTTGGTGGAGTTTTTCACAAATTTTGAATAAATTAATTTTAAAAATTTGAAAATTTTAAATTTTTATCTTTATGGGATATTTTTAGAATTTTTTATTTTTATCATTTTTAGTAAAAGAAATTTTTAGTTTAAAATTTAAAAATAATAAATTGTCGAATTTTTTGTTTACTAGATATTGCTGCACTTTATTTTATTTCTCCACTTTAAATAAAAACTTAATTTTTAAATTTTAAAAATTGAAAAATAAAAAATTTAGTCTTTTAAAATTCTAAATTTTTCAAAAATATTTTATAGTTCTTTTATTCATCGGATAATGCAACACCTGCTGGACTTTTTCACAAATTTAGAATAAATTAATTATAAAAATTTAAACTTTTTAAATTTTTTTATTATTGGGTATTGTTAAAATTCTTTATTTTTCTACTTCTTTGT
>NC_029781.3:52842012-52872869 GCF_000817695.3 Arachis duranensis
AAAATTAAGTTTTTTTAAAATATAATTTTTTTAGATTATTATTTTTTATATTTTTTTATTCACCAGATAATGCTACACCTGCTGGACTTTTTCACAAATTTAGAATAAATTAATTATAAAATTTTAAAGTTTGTTTTCATTGGATATTTTTTTGAATTTTTTATTTTTCTAGTTTTAGTAAATTTTTTTTAGTTTAAAAATTTAAAAATTATAAGTTTTCATATTTTTTGTTTACTATATCTTGTTGAACTTTAATTTATTTTTCTACTTTAAATAAAAAATTTAATTCTTTAAATTTAAAAAGTCAAAAATAAAAAATTTAGTTTTCTAAAATTCTAAATTTTTCTAAAATATTTTTTGTTATTTATTTTTCACCAGATAATGCTACACCTACTGTACTTTTTCACAAATTTAGAATAAATTAATTATAAAATTTTTAAATTTTTAAAATTTTTTATTGGATATTTTTTGAATTATTTTATTTTTCTAGTTGTAGTAAAAAAATATTTTTTAGTTTAAAAGTTTAAAAATTTTAAAATTATAAGTTTTCAGATTTTTTGTTTACTATATATTAAATTATAAGTTTTCAGGTGTTTTATTTACTATATATTGCTGGACTTTATTTTATTTTTATACTTTAAATAAAATATTTAATTTTTAAATTTAAAAATTCAAAACTAAAAAATTTAGTTTTTTAAAATTCTAAATTTTTCAAAAATACTTTTTTATTTTTTCTTCACCAGATAATGCTACACTTGTTAGACTTTTTCAGAAATTTAGAGACATTATTTTTTCTATATATGCTAAAGGTGTGAAAAAAATCCACTTCTGGGCCCACTTGGTGAGTGTTTGAGTTGAGCTTAGTGTCCCACTTGAAGAAGTAGGCGTTGAACACCCACTAGGGGGTAGGATTGCTGCTCTTTCGCTCCCTTTGTGGCGTTGAACACCAGGTTTGGGCGTTCAACGCCAGCCTTGGTCCTCTTGGGGCGTTGAACGCCCCATAGGGGGTAGTTTGGGCGTTCAATGCCCAGTTTGGGTTGTCCAATCCAAAGAAAAGCATAGATCATTATATAATGCTGAAAAGCCCTGGAAGTTAAGTTAGCTTTGCAAGACTGTTGAGAATGCATCATTTGGACCTCTGTAACTCCAGAAATGCTCGTTTGAATGCATGGAGGCCAGACTCTGACAGCATCTGCTCTGCTTTTCTTGCCTTTGAATCAGACTTTGTCAAAACTTCACCAGATTCACCCAAAATTCACCTAAAATCATAGAAAAACATAAAATGCTCAAAGTAATATCCAAAGAAGTGAATTTTGCATTAAAACCTTCTAAAACATAATAAAAGTTAACAAAACATACTGAAAATACTAAGAAAATGATGCCAAAAAGCGTATAAAATATCCACTCATCAGAACACCAAACTTAAACTGTTGCTTGTCCTCAAGCAACCAAAAATAAGTGGGATTAAAAAGAAAAGAAAAATACAACAAGTCTCCAAGTTTTCAAACTTAAACTGTTGCTTGTCCTCAAGCAACCAAAAATAAGTGGGATTAAAAAGAAGAGAAAAATACAACAAGTCTCCAAGTTTTCAATGAAGCTCAGTTCCAATTATTGAGTGGGGCTAATAGCTCTTTTCTTCTGAACAGTTTTGACATTTCACTTTTCTTTGAAGTTTAGAGGCATTGACATCCCTCAGAGTTAGAGTCTAGATGATATTATTAGTTCTCTTCTTTAAGCTCTTCTTAATTCTTAAACACATTTTCCTTTTCTTGGTGCTTTGCACCTTTTTGAGCCTAGCCGTGACTCTAAGTGTTATGTTTTCCCATATTACCACTGGATACATAAACGCCACAGGCACTTGACTGGGGGAACCTTTTTGGATTCGAATTTTAGCTTTGCTTAAATTCCCAGACAGTGATACCCAGAGTTCTTAAGCGTACTCTTTTGCTTTGGATCACGACTTGAACTGCTCAGTCTCAAGTTTTTCACTTGATACCTTCACACCACAAGCATTTAGTTAGAGATAACACTGTTTCTTTTGCTTCAAGAATATAAATTCTACTAGTGGATTGCAATTGCTTGATGGATGCTGCCAGTTGAGTCCAGTATTCAATTGGAGGAGTGCTATGCTTTTGAGGTGGCTCAGGCATCTTCCTCTTAGGAGGGTTGACTAATTGTTGATGACAAGTTATCTTAGGCTAGTTTCACAGCATTTTTCATTTGTTTCATTAGGTTTCATGCACTTTCTTGAGCAATAAGTAAGTAATTGGATTAGAAATTTATGCATATCTTGATTCAATCAAACATGGTTAAATTGGTACATTTTCATGAGATTTATGCAAGATTTATTTGATTATTATGAATGATGCAAAACCTTGTGATTTTGGCAAGGCTTTGATGCATGTGTTTAGTTGATGATAGGTGAAGAGAAGCAAGGAAGAAACAGAGAAAGAAGTAGAGGAAGTAACGTTGGTGGCCAAAGTTAGCTCACCAACGTTACCTTAAACGTTGGAGGAAAAGGGGTATCCAACGTTGGTGGCCAAAGTTGGCTCACCAACGTTGCTGACAACGTTCTTGCAATTTGGGTGCCAACGTTGGAGGGAACGTTAGTGAACCAACGTTACCTCCAACGTCTTTGATAACTTTCATTTCTGGAGCTGGAAAATTTTAGTGTGACGTATACACGTGAAGTGGAATTCTAGCGTATGCATGATAAACCCCATATGCATTAGCTACGCGCATGCGCAAAATGGCAAAAATCCAGTTTGACGCGTACGCGTAACCAAGAGAATGTTGGTGTGCAAACGTTGCCTCAAACGTCCTCGATGAGATCTCAAATTTTGGAGTTGGAAAACTTGCTACGACGCGTACGCGTGGAAGCAAATTCTAGCCATTCTCGCAAACGCGTGAGTGACGCGCATGCGCAAAACGCTATTTTGACGTGTACGCATGGGCGACCCGCACACGTGGATGGAAAAATGTTGGTGCACCAACGTTGAGTCAAACGTTGGCGGCAACGCTTAATCCTTTTTCAAAAGCAACGTTTGACTCAACATTTTCTTACAAATATTTATCACCAACGTTGACACCAGCTCTAGTACAATTGAGCACCCTTATAGATCATGAACGTTAACTGCCAAACGTCCCTCTTCAACGTCACTAAGAGCCACTCTAGCTTGTTTCAACAAAGGCCAAAAGCCCAATCCAAAGACTTGAAGAATTGAAAGAAGAAAGTGTATAAATAGCAGATAATTTGATTTAGAAGGAGATCTGAAAGGCTGGGGAGTCAGGGACCCTAATTGGGAAACTCTGCACTTATTTTCTCTTGTATTTTTCTTTTCTACATTTTTCTGCATATTTCTGTTTTCTATTTTCTGTTTTAATTGAGCAATGATGAACTAAACCCCAATTTCATTAAGGGGAGGTGCTCTATTGTAATCATAATGAATCAATGAAATTCTTCTTCTTCTCAATCCGCTTGGGTAGCTATCGGATAACTTCTGTTTTGATTGTGAATTATTCACTCCGGAAAGGGGTTTAATTCAACTGAATGCTTGTGTGAGCCCCGGAAGGGGAATCACTTGCATTAGAATTGGAGCTCTATCCTTCACAATTCTCTTAACCAACACCATTCAAGAGGAATTGAGGTTTTGAGAGTTTGTGTGGCTTATGGATAAGAGAATGTGCTCTAACTCTTCTCATGACAATTAGATCAAAGAATTGGCAAGATTGATTGTGATTAGAGAGATTGAATTGCTAAGGAATTGGGATCCAATCAATTTCAATCCGCCATAGATCTACTGATATGATTGAGAAAGGAGTTGATACCCATTTGATTCATGAGGATTATGATATCTCCAATCCCCGATGAATCATTTTCTTTGATTTTCTTCAATTTAGATCTCTCTCACTTTAATTGAAATTGTTCACTGCTGTCTTGATTCCTTGCACCCAGTTCCCTTTTATAATTCATGCAATTTAAGTTTCACTGCAATTTAAATTCAACAATTTTACTTTCTTGCACTCTAAGATTCAAGTTATTTACATTTCTTGTAATTTAAGATTCAACCCATTTACATTTTCTTGCTCTTTAAGTTTCAGTCATTCAAGTTTCTTGCCATTTAAGTTTCAAGTAATTTACATTCAGCACTTTAGTTTCTTGCAATTTACTTTCTGTTGATCCAATTTCACTCAATTCATCAATATTCGCTTGACTAGATAAATCACCCAACTAAAATTGCTTGATCCATCAATCCCTATGGGATCGACCTCACTCTTGTGAGTTTTACTACTTGATGCGACCCGGTATACTTGTCGTTAGTTTGTGCGGATTGAATTTTTTGCCATCAAGTTTTTGGCGCCGTTGCCGGGGATTGGTTTAGATTGACAATGATTAAGTAGGTGATACTCTAGATTAAGCATTTTTCTTTGTTTTTATTAAGCCTACTCACTATTTGAGATTTTGTCTCTGCTAACTGTAACTTCACTCTAGCAATAGAGTGCTCTGCTTTTGTTTTTAGTTTGTCTGTGTTGCATACCAGGAGGAAGAAGAGGTGCATCCACCTCCTTTGATTCTGAACCAGAGAGAACCTTCTTAAGGCTAAGAAGAGAAGCAAGAGGGAAGAAAGTGATAGGAGAAGAAGAGTCAGAAGAGGGAGATCAAGAGATGGAGGATAACCTCCCTAATCTAGCAGAGGATGTGGCCAACAACAATGGCTAGCCTCAAAGAAGAGTTCTAGCCTCTGACACCATCCCCAACCCAAGAAACTGTGGGAGCAGTATCTTAACTCCCAATGTCCATGCTAATAATTTTGAACTCAAACCTGAACTAATCATTCTATTTCAGAATAATTGCCAATATGGAGGAAGTCGTGCTAAAGATCCAAACCAACATCTCTCTGTTTTCTTGAGAATTTGTGACACTGTCAAAAATAATGGAGTCCATTCTGACATTTATAAGCTACTGTTATTCCCATTCTCGCTAAGGGACAAGGCCACTCATTGGCTAGAAACTTTCCCAAAAGAAAGCATTACCAACTGGGATGATTTGGTTAGCAAGTTTCTAGCCAAGTTCTACCCCCCTCAAAGAGTCATCAAGCTAAAAACTGATGTGCAAATCTTCAGACAGCTAGAGGGAGAATCATTATATGAAGCCTGGGAAAGATATAAAGCATTGATTAGAAGGTTCCCAGAGGGAATGTTCAGTGAGTGGGTTGAGCTCCAAAATTTCTATGAAGGTCTATCCATGAGTTCAGAGAAAGCCTTAGATTATTCTTCAGGAGGATCATTGCAAATGATGAAGACTGCACAAGAAGCACATGACCTCATAGACATGGTTGCCAACAATAAATATTTCTACTCCTCTGAAAGACAAGCAGCTCCCAAGAGAGGCGTATTTGAGCTTGAAGGTGTTGACACAATATTGGCTCAAAACAAGATTATGCATCAGCAACTTCAACAACAAATAGAAATGATGTCAAAGAGGATGGATGGACTGCAATTTGCTGCAGTGAGCACAACCAACCAACCACCAGTTGTGTGGGGACAAAATAAAGAGAGCTATGAAGAACAGCAGCCTGAACAAGTTCAGTATATGCACAACCAAGGTTCTGGGCCAAATGATTTCCATGTGGACACTTACAACTCCTCTTGGAGGAACCACCCAAATTTGAAGTAGGGAGAAAACCAGAATTCATGGCAAAGAAATTCCAACCCAAGCAATTCCCGCAACACAAACCACCAAAACCATCAAGCTACTAACCAAAATCCATACAGAAAATCACAAAAAAATCATCCCACATCCACCTACTATCCACCTAACAACCCCTCAACTAACCATAATAACTTTCATCTACCATCTATATCCCACACCCAACCACAACCACCACAAGAATCCTAAAGAATTTTCAACTTGGAGATGATGATGGAGAAATTGATAAAGCATCAAGAACTGGCCAACAAGAATCATGAGGCTTCAATGAGGAATCTGGAGAGGCAAATTGGGCAGTTGTCCAAGTAGCCAGCTGAAAAACGAACCAATGCATTCCCAAGTGACACCTTTCCCAACCCTAAGGAAGAATGCAAGGCAATTCAACTCAGAAGTGGAAGGACACTGGAAAATGGCCAAGTTGACAACAAGAAAATGGAACAAATAGAGGAAAAAGCATGACAAAGAAGATTCCAAGAAGGAGTCACAAGCTTCAAGGAAGGGAAAGTGATGTGCGGATAATTTATACGCTTTTTGGCATTGTTTTTAGCTAGTTTCTAGTATGATTTAGTTAGTTTTTAGTATATAATTATTAGTTTTTATGCAAAAATTATATTTCTAGACTTTACTGAGTTTGTGTGTTTTTCTGTGATTTTAGGTATTTTTTGGCTGAAATTGAGGGACCTGAGCAAAAATCTGATTCAGAGGCTGAAAAAGAACTGCAGATGCGTTGGATTCTGACCTCCCTGCACTCGAAATGGATTTTCTGGAGCTATAGAAACCTAAATGGTGTGCTCTCAATTGCGTTGAAAAGTAGACACCTTGGGCTTTCCAGCAATATATAATAATTCATACTTTGCCCAAGTTTTGATAACGCAAACTGGCATTTTAACGCCACCTTTCTACCTTTTTCTGACGTTAAACGCTAGAATTGGCATAAAAGCTGGAGTTAAACGCCCAAACTGGCACCAGAGCTGGCATTTAACTCCAAGAAATGCCTATGCACATGAAAGCTTCAATTCTCAGCCCAAGCACACACCAACTGGGCCCCGTAAGTGGATTTCTGCATCATTTGCTTATCTCTGTAAACCCTAGGTTACTAGTCATTATAAATAGGACCTTTTACTATTGTATTTTCATAGGGAGATCTTTAGATCATTTTTGAGACTATCTTTATATCACTTTTGATCTCTTGATCACGTTTAGGGGGCTGGCCATTCGGCCATGCCTGGACCTTCATCACTTATGTATTTTCAACGGTGGAGTTTCTACACCTCATAGATTAAGGTGTGGAGCTCTGCTGTTCCTCATGAATTAATGCAATTACTACTTTTTTCTATTCATTTCAAGCTTATTCTTGTTCTAAGATATTCATTCGCACTTCAACATGATGAATGTGATGATCAAGTGACACTCATCACCATTCTCACTTATGAACGCGTGCCTGACAACCACTTCCCTTATACCTAAAAACAAGCTTGAATGTATATCTCTTGGCCTCCTGGTCCACGACGTATGGTTGCCTCTCCTGACAACAGAGCCTTCCATTTCGTGAGATCAGAGTCTTCGTGGTATAAGCTAGAATCAATTGGCAGCATTCTTGAGATCCGGAAAGACTAAACCTTGTCTGTGGTATTCCAAGTAGAATCTGGGATGGGATGACTATGACGAGCTTAAAACTCACGAGTGCTGGGCGCAGTGACAGTGCGCAAAAGGATCATTGGATCTTATTCTAACACAAGTGAGAACCGAAAGATGATTAGCCCTACGTGACTCATCACCATTTTCACTGAGAGGACGATAGCCATTTTCACTGGCGTTTAACTCCAAGAAAAGCCTATGCACGTGAAAGCTTCAATGCTCAGCCCAAGCACACACCAAGTGGGCTCCATAAGTAGATTTCTGCATCATTTACTTATCTCTGTAAACCCTAGGTTACTAGTCATTATAAATAGGACCTTTTACTATTGTATTTTCATGGGGAGATCTTTAGATCATTTTTGAGACTATCTTTGTATCACTTTTGATCTCTTGATCACGTTTATGGGGCTGGCCATTCGGCCATGCTTGGACCTTCATCACTTATGTATTTTCAACGGTGGAGTTTCTACACCTCATAGATTAAGGTGTGGAGCTCTGCTGTTCCTCATGAATTAATGTAATTACTACTATTTTTATTCAATTTAAGCTTATTCTTGTTCTAAGATATTCATTCGCACTTCAACATGATGAATGTGATGATCAAGTGACACTAATCACCATTCTCACTTATGAACGCGTGCTTGACAACCACTTCCGTTCTACCTAAAAACAAGCTTGAATGTATATCTCTTGGCCTCCTGGTCCACGACGCATGGTTGCCTCTCCTGACAACAGAGCCTTCCATTCCGTGAGATCAGAGTCTTCGTGGTATAAACTAGAATCAATTGGTAGCATTCTTGAGATCCGGAAAGTCTAAAACTTGTCTGTGGTATTTCGAGTAGAATCTGGGATGGGATGACTGTGACGAGCTTCAAACTCGCAAGTGCTGGGCACAGTGACAGTGCGCAAAAGGATCATTGGATCTTATTCCAACACAAGTGAGAACCGACAGATGATTAGCCCTACGTAACTCATCACAATTTTCACTGAGAGGATGGTAGCCATTTTCACTGGCGTTTAACTCCAAGAAAAGCCTATGCACGTGAAAGCTTCAATGCTCAGCCCAAGCACACACCAAGTGGGCTCCATAAGTGGATTTCTGCATCATTTACTTATCTCTGTAAACCCTAGGTTACTAGTCATTATAAATAGGACCTTTTACTATTGTATTTTCATGGGGAGATCTTTAGATCATTTTTGAGACTATCTTTGTATCACTTTTGATCTCTTGATCACGTTTAGGGGGCTGGCCATTCGGCCATGCCTGGACCTTCATCACTTATGTATTTTCAACAGTGGAGTTTCTACACCTCATAGATTAAGGTGGAGCTCTGCTGTTCCTCATGAATTAATGCAATTACTACTGTTTTCTATTCAATTCAAGCTTATTCTTGTTCTAAGATATTCATTCGCACTTCAACATGATGAATGTGATGATCAAGTGACACTAATCACCATTCTCACTTATGAACGCGTGCCTGATCAAGTGACACTCATCACCATTATTTTTACCACTTGTGTTGTATTCCGAGTAGGATCTGGGATGGGATGACTATGATAAGCTTCAAACTCACGAGTGCTGGGCACAATGACAGTGCGCAAAAGGATCATTGGATCTTATTCCAACACAAGTGAGAACCGACAGATGATTAGCCCTACGTAACTCATCACAATTTTCACTGAGAGGATGGTAGCCATTTTCACTGGCGTTTAACTCCAAGAAAAGCCTATGCACGTGAAAGCTTCAATGCTCAGCTTTGATGTGTTTGGTTGATTAATGATAGGTGAAGAAAGCTTGGAGAAAGGTTGAAGCAAGAAGGAATGGCTAGGAGGAGGAGAGAACAAAAAGTTTGAGCAAAAGTTTGCCTCAAACTTTAGCTCAAACTTTTGGAATAAGTGAAAACGAACCAGGGAGCAAAAAGCTTGAGCAAAAGTTTGCCTCAAACTTTTGCGCAAACTTTTGGGAGAAAAGCTTGAGCCAACGTTTGCCTCAAACTTTTTGGCAAACGTTGGCCTCACAAATCAACACCCTGGAGAGCAAAAGTTTGCGCCAACGTTTACCTCAAACTTTTTGGCAAACGTTGGCGCCATCAACAACACACCCTGGAGAGCAAAAGTTTGCGCCAACGTTTGCCTCAAACTTTTTGGCAAACGTTGGTGCCATGAGTGTACATGAGGGGGCCAACGTTTGAGCAAAAGTTTGACCCCAAACTTTGTCTCAAATGTTGGTAGCAGCAAAGAGAGGGCGGCTGATGTGAAAAGTTTGAGTAAAAGTTTGCCTCAAACTTTTACTCAAACTTTTACTCGAGCTTTCATGATTCCCAACCCGGTTCACTTCGGTTCTTCTCCAAACTCCAAGAGCAATCAACCAAGGCCTCTATCAACCCAATTCCATCAAGAGTAAAGGCCCAATTCAAGGCTTGAAGACCATTTGAAGAAAGTGTATAAATAGCTTAGGATTTAAGTTTTAGGGGAGTTTTTCCCTGGAAGAATTCGTAGTACACTTAGTAGAGAGCTCACTTTACATTTTAGCATTGTTGTTTTTAATTCAAGGGAATTTGGGAGGAGAATTGATCTCTCTTTTTCCTTGTTCTTGCTTGAATACTCTTTACTTTTCTTGCTTCGGATCTTGGGTGGAGAATTGAAGAACTTCTGTTTCAATCTCACCTTGGGATCTTGTTTAATTTTACTGCACAATTGAATTTCCGTTTCGGTTAATTGCTTCTTCATCTACTTTCTCTGCAATCTTCATTTCCTTTGCAATTGTTCTTGGTGGATCTAGGAAGGCATTGAGATCTAGACTTGGTTATCTAGTCTCTTGGGTCCTGAGATCTGAATTCCAATTTTACATTCTCTGTTTAATGCTTTTCAATCTCATTTACATTTCTGTTTTTAGATACGATTCAATCCAAGTTATCTTCTACTTCTCTGTTTGTTGCAATTTACTTTTCCTTGTTTAATTTTTGCAAATCCAATTCCCAATTCCCTTTATAATTCAAGCCATTTACATTTCTTGCAATTTAAAATTCTGCAATTTACATTTCTTGCATTCTAAGTTTCTGCCATTTAATTTCTTGTTCTTTAAGATTCAGCACTTTAAATTTCAGTTCTCTTTAATTTCATGCAATTTACCCATTCCCTTTACTTTCCATGAAATTTAAATTCTGTTAATCACAAATCTCTCAACCAAATCTTGATTCGCTTGACTAAACCAACCACTAAACTAAAATTGCTCAATCCTTCAATCCCTGTGGGATCGACCTCACTCCCGTGAGTTATTATTACTTGATGCGACCCGGTGCACTTACCGGTGAGTTTTGTGTCGGATCGTTTTCCGCACATCAACACTCATCACCATTCTCACTTATGAACGCGTGACTGACAATCACTTCCGTTCTACCTAAAAATAAGCTTGAATGTATATCTCTTGGCCTCCTGGTCCACAACACATGGTTGCCTCTCCTGACAACAGAGCCTTCCATTCCGTGAGATCAGATTCTTTGTGGTATAAGCTAGAATCAATTGGCAGCATTCTTGAGATCCGAAAAGTCTAAACCTTGTCTATGGTATTCCGAGTAGAATCTGGGATGGGATGACTGTGACGAGCTTCAAACTCGCGAGTGCTGGGCACAGTGACAGTGTGCAAAAGGATCATTGGATCTTATTCCAACACAAGTGAGAACCAACAGATGATTAGCCCTACATAACCCATAGCCGGACCATTTTCACTGAGAGGACGGACGGTAGCCATTGACAACGGTGATCCCCCAACATACAGCTTGCCATGGAAAGGAGTACGCATGACTGGATGAAAGCAGTAGGAATGCAGGGATTTAAAAGGAACAAAGTATCTCCATATGCTTATCTGAAATTCCTACCAATGAATTACATAAGTATCTCTATCCTATTTTATGTTTTATCTGTCTTTTAATTATCAACACCCTATAACCATTTGAATCTGCCTGACTGAGATTTACAAGATGACCATAGCTTGCTTTAAGCCGACAATCTCCGTGGGATCGACCCTTACTCACGTAAAGTATTACTTGGACGACCCAGTGCACTTGCTGGTCAGCTACGCGGAGTTCTGAAGAAAGTGTGTGAGATCACAATCTCGTGTACCAGAAAGCAAGTCCTAGAGGAGCAACCACAAGAGCAAAGAAAGGAGGTGAAGCCTTATATCCCTCCTCTGCCATACCCTCAAAGGCTGCAAAGAGAGCTCAAAGACCAGTCCAAGTTCCTAGTGATTTTCAAGAAGCTAGAAATCCACCTCCCACTTGCTTAAGCATTGGAGCAAATGCGGTTATATGCAAAATTCTTCAAGGAACTCATCAACAAGAAGAGAAGCTGGAATGAAAAGGAGACCATGATCTTGACCCAAGAGTGTAGTGCAGTAATTCAAAGAGGCATTCCACCAAAACTCAAAGACCCAGGGAGCTTTATCATATCATGCACCATAGGCAACATGATATTGGAAAGAGCTTTCTGTGATTTAGGTGCCAGCATCAATTTGATGCCTCTCTCAATGATGAAAAAGCTTGCAATAGAGGAAGTTAAACATACTAGAATGTCACTTCAAATGGCTGATAGATTACTCAAGATACCTAATGGAGTTGTAGAGAACTTATTGGTGAAGATTGGAGAATTCATCTTCCCTACCGATTTTGTCATTTTAGACATGGAAGAAGAGGGACATAATTCAATTATCTTGGGGAGACCTTTCTTAGCCACAGTAAGAGCCATAATTGATGTAGAGAAAGGTGAAATGGTTCTCAGGGTGCATAATGAGCAGATGATCATCAATGTCTTTAAAGCAATGCAATATCCCCTTGAGAAAGAAAAGCATATGAGAGTGGAAATGATAGAAGACTTGGTGGAAGGAGTGCTTGGAATAAACGATCAAGAGGAACAAGAAGAAGAAATAGAAACAGATCAAGATGTCTTAGAAGAACAAGTGATTGAAATCTTTTTTGAAGGCAATACAGAGGAGGTGCCAAAGCAAGAATTGAAGCCCCTTCCTCCTCATCTCAAGTATGAATTCCTTGGAGGAAAGGAGACCCTTCCAGTGATCATCAATTCATCCTTAAGCATGAAAGATGAAGCAAAGCTGATTAAAGTGTTGAAAATTCACAAAATAGCTTTAGGACGGACAATTGATGACATCAAGGGTATAAGCTTTGCTATTTGCATGCATAATATTCTGCTAGAGGAGGACTCAAGACCTGTGGTGCAACCTCAAAGAAGGCTTAACCCAACCATGAAGGAAGTGGTTCAAAAGTAGGTGATGAAGTTGTGGAATGCTGGAATCATATACCCAATTTCTAACAGCCTTTGGGTAAGTCCAGTGCAAGTGGTGCCAAAGAAGGGAGGCATGACTATCATCTTCAATGAGAAGAATGAGCTCATCCCTACAAGGACAGTGACGGGGTGGAGAATGTGTATTGATTATAGAAGATTGAATGAGGCCACAAGGAAGGATCACTTCTCTCTCTCCTTCATTGATCAAATGGTAGAAAGATTGGTTGGCAATGCATACTATTGCTTTTTGGATGGATACTCTGGATATAATCAAATAGTGGTGGACCCCAAGGACCAAGAAAAGACCTCCTTCACCTATCCATTCGGAGTCTTTGCCTACAGGAGGATGCCCTTTGGGTTATGCAATGCTCCAGCAACCTTTCAAAGGTGTATGCTCTCCATATTCTCTGATATGGTAGAAAAGTTCTTAGAGGTCTTTATGGATGACTTTTCTGTCTTTGGTAACTCTTTTGATACTTATCTGTACCATCTAACCCTTGTCTTGAAAAGATGCCAAGAAACAAATTTAATTTTGAATTGGAAAAATGTCACTTCATGGTACCTAAAGGTATTGTCCTTGGGCATAAGGTTTCAAGCTAGGGTATAGAGGTTGACAAAGCTAAGATAGAGATAATAGAAAAGCTTCCTATACCAGTCAATGTGAAAGCAGTGAGAAGTTTCCTTGGACATTGCAACACCCTAATTAGCCTAAACCTTACCTCGCGTCGTAAAGCAAAGGCTAATCAGAGATTACGATAGTTCTAAGCTCATACATAATATATATATATATGATATATATATATAGAAGGAATAGTATAATCTAGAAGCCCGATGAAAGATATAGCTCAAAAATCGGATTTCAAAAGCGCAAAACGTACTAACGAAGCTACTAACTTAAAGTACAAGATACAGATAAGGTATATCAAAATATAATAATATAAGATCATAAGAACCTAGCCATGGCTCGCGGAGTTTAAGTCGACTAGCCATATACAGACCAAGCATGAATTCAGACAGTAAAAATAGCTCATACAAGTTTTGTTCTCTCAATACAAGCCTCTAAGCAAAGCAAAATACAAAAGTGAGAGACATATACAAAATAACTCAAAATGACTCAAAGGAAGTATCCAAATCTTCCGCTTCTGTCACCAACCAGACAACTCACCGAGGTGGGTTGCGACCTGCATCTGAAAAACACAACAGAAATATGATATGAGAACTGGAGGTTCTTAGAATGGTAACAGGCCCAGTGATGTAGGATATAAGACCCCGGGACGCCAAAGGCAATTCTAAGCTCCATATCCGTCACAAGATTCAAACTTAAAGCATACTAAAACAGTTAAGCATAATGTAAACCTTAACATAAATAAACCGGGTAGTCTATCTTAGAGGATTTCTATTCTAATCAACACCGCTGTCCCACAGCCTTCACCAACCAACCCTCCGTGTGATCCCATCGCCACCGCCTTCCGAACCTCCTCAATCCCAGTAGAAAACACAAATAATATACCATGCAAGTAAAACACAAGTATTAGCATATAAGGCAATTAATTCAAATAGCAATTAGGCATGTTATACAAATAGGCAAGCCATTTAAAGTAGTCAAAAGCATACAAACATATAGAAAATGCATATGATGAATGCCTGCCCTACTGGCTGTGATATCAAATTGTCGATTCAACTGCCAACCCGACACATCTCCATGGAGATGTCACCCTTCAAAATCATCAATGGGAACCCCCTGAGATATAGTGCTCGGATCACTGTCCAGGGTTTTGCGCTTACACGCTCTATTGTTCCGAAGGGATGTGAGCGAGATTCTATTGCCTCAGACCTCACATCTCAACATAAGCAGGATTAACCACCGTCCTTACGCCGCCGCCGCTACCTCGACAGGCAGAATTAACCACCGTCCTTGCCGGGCGCATAGCGTCTCATAATCTCAGTACAAATCAGTACTTCAGTGGTGTTCAGAAAACATTTTCAATATACATGGATCCATCATCCCATTCAGAGTCCTTGACTCATCTCAACCACTGTCAAATCACATTTCAGTTTCCAAACATCAATAGTTCTTCATTCTTCACATGACGGCAAACCATCCTCAGTACCCCCGAAACCTACTCCTCCGTTTTCTAATTTTTCCAAATAATATCCTTTAAAACCCTTAGATTCTTTCCCATGTTTTAAATATCTAAAACTAGGCCCAAAATTCTTAAAATGGTGTTTGAGAAGCTTACAACCTTGTTGGGAAGGTAGAATAGTTGAAAACAAAGCAAAATTTGAGAAACAGGGCGTGTGCAGCCGCACAGGGGTTTGCGCGCGCACGCTCTGGAGTGTTTTAAATCGTGTGTGTACGCACAGGGGTGTGTGTATGCAGAGATGTCAAATTTTATAAGGTCTGCTCACTCGCACAACCTGTGCCAGCGCCCCCAACAGACTAGTCTCCCCAATGTGTGCGTGCGCACAAGTCTATGCATACGCACAGGTTGCAATTTTCTATTGGTGTGTGCGCACACAAGCTGTGCTAGCGTTGCAAGCAGATTGCATACCTCTGTGTGTGCGTCCGCACAGGTCTGTGTGTGCGCATAGGTCAAGATTTTTGCAAAAGTATGCGTGCGCACAAGGCTGTACGTGCGCATATACCAGAAAACACAAAATTCTGGTACGGAAACTCCACCAATGGCATGTAGCGATCCCAACTTCCGGGTTGATCCAAAACACATGCTCTCAGCATATCCTCCAATGTCTGAATGGTTCTCTCTGACTGTTCATCTGTTTGTGGATGATATGCGGTATTGAGACATAGCTTTGTACCGAAAGCCCTTTGAAAAGCTCCCCAAAACCTTGAAGTGAATCGGGGTTCACGGTCCGACACTATGCTCGACGGCACACTATGCAACCTTACTATCTCCTTTATATACAACCTTGCTAACTCCTCTATAGAACAGTTCACTCGGATAGGCAGAAAGTGAGTAAATTTTTCAAATCGCATCAAATTCCAACTTAGTCCTCGGTAAACCGGTCACAAAATCCATTGCAATTCCTTCCCACTTCCACTGAGGAATATCAAGAGGCTATAGCACTCCCGACAGTTTTTGATGCTCTATCTTCACCTTCTAGCAAGTTAAACACTTAGATACCACTGTTGCTACATCACCCTTCATCCCAGGTCACTAGAACATTTTCTTTAAGTCATAATACATCTTCATACTCCTGGGATGAATAGAAAACCCACTGTTATGAGCTTCGAACAATAAGTCCTGCCTTAAACTCCCAACATCCGGCATACAAATCTTCACACCTCTTATCACCAATTGGTCGAAGCAATTGCTGAAGCTTCTGCTCATCTAGCTGAGCCCTTTGTATTTTTGATTTAAACGTGCTTGAAATTTGCAACTGATTCAAACAAGCTCTTCTGGCAACTTCACCAATATCCAACTTAAGATCTGCAAACTTGTCCACTAACTCCTCCTCCTTAGTTCTCATCCAAGCAATTGTCAAGGACTTCCGACTCAAAGCGTTTGCTACCACATTCGCCTTTCTGGGGTGATATCTCAGCTCAAAATCATAGTCCTTAAGCAACTCCATCCATCTCCTCTGATGCATATTATGCTCTTTCCGTACAAGTGATGTCTCCAAATCTTCAATGCAAACACAATCGCCGCTAATTCCAAGTCATGAGTTGGGTAGTTCACCTCATGCGATCTTAGCTAACGCGATGCGTAAGCCACCACATTCCGGTGTTGCATCAACATGCAACCCAATCCCTTCAACAAAGCATCACAATACTTCAAACGGTTCTTGCGGTTCCAGCAAGATTAAAATAGGTGCTGAAGTTAACTTCTGCTTCAAAGTTTGAAAGCTCTCTTCACACTCTGTCGTCCACACAAACGGTACTTCCTTCCTTGTCAACTTGGTCATCGGTAGTGCAATTTGGGGAAATCCTTCAATGAATCTCCGGTAATATCCTCCTAAGCCCAAGAAGCTCCTAACTTCTGTTACTGTCGTTGGTCTTTCCCATTCCATCACGGCTTCTACTTTCAAAAGATCTACGACTATTCCTCCTTTGCTCACCACGTGACCTAAGAACTTCACTTCCTCCTTCCAGAACACACACTATGACAACTTAGCATACAACTTTTGCTCCTTTAGGATTTGCAACACAATCCTCAAGTGTTTCCTTATGCTCCTCTACCGTCTTAGAATAGACTAAGATGTCGTCTATGAATACCACAACGAATTTGTCCGAAAGGGATGAAAGACTCTGTTCATGTAATCCATGAAAACAGCAGGCGCATTCGTTAACCCGAAGGACATTACCGCAAACTCGTAGTGTCCATAGCGCGTCCTAAATGCAGTCTTAGGGATATCATCCTCCTTCACCCTTATCTGATGGTAACCAGATCTCAAATTGATCTTGGAAAATACTCCGGCCCCTTGCAACTAATCCATCAAGTTATCTATCCTTGGTAGCGGGTACTTGTTCTTCACTGTCACTTTGTTTAACTGTCGGTAATCCACACACCATCGCATTCCTCCATCCTTCTTTTTCACCAATAGAACTGGCACTCCCCACGGTGATACACTCAGTCGAATGAACCTTTTGTTTAGAAGCTCCTCTAACTGAGTCTTTAATTCTGCCAGCTCTAACGGAGCCATCCTGTAAGGTGCAATTGACATTGGTCCGGCTCCCAGCACCAATTCAATCGCAAATTCAATTTTCCTTTGAGGTGGGAATTCAGGGATATTGGTGCACGAAATTGTGATCTCTAACAATGTCGCTCAACTTGGTATGCGCATTTCTAACTCAGCACTTTCTTCACAACTTCGCATCACTAACCAGCAAGTGTACTGGGTCGTCCAAGTAATAAACCTTACGTGAGTAAGGGTCGATCCCACAAAGATTGTTGGTATGAAGCAAGCTATGGTCATCTTGTAAATCTCAGTTAGGCAGATTCAATTGGTTATAATGGTTTTCAAAAATAATAGTAAATAACACATAAAATAGATGAAAGAGATACCTATGTAAATCCTTGGTGTAAATTTCAGATAAGTGTATGGAGATCTTTTGTCCCTTCTGAATCTCTGCTTTCCTACTGCCTTCATCCAATCCTTCATACTCCTTTCCATGACAAGCTGTATGTAGGGCATCACCGTTGTCAATGACTACTTCCCATCCTCTCAGTGAAAATGGTTCAAATGCTCTGTCATAGCACGGCTAATCATCTGTCGGTTCTCGATCATGTTGGAATAGAATCCATTGACTCTTTTGCGTCTGTCACTATGCCTAACAATCGCGAGTTTGAAGCTCGTCACAGTCATTCAATTCCTGAATCCTACTCGGAATACCACAGACAAGGTTTAGACTTTCCGGATTCTCAAGAATGGCCGCCAAAAGGTTCTAGCTTATACCACAAAGATCCTGATTAAGGAATCCAAGAGATACACGCTCGTTCTAAGGTAGAACAGAAGTGGTTGTCAGTCACGCGTTCATAGGTGAGAATGATGATGAGTGTCATGGATCATCACATTCATCAAGTTGGAGTGCAACGAGTATCTTAGAGTAAGAATAAGATGAATTGAATAGAAGACAGTAATACTTTGCATTAAAACTCGAGGTACAGCAGAGCTCCACACCTTAATCTATGGTGTGTAGAAACTCCACCGTTGAAAATACATAAGTGATGGTCCAAGCATGGCCGACAGGACAGCCTCCAAAACATGATCAATAGTCTCCTAAGATGAACAATAGATTAAAACTGAGACCAAAGATGTCTAATACAATAGTAAAATGTCCTATTTATACTAGACTAGTTACTAGGGTTTACAAAAATAAGTCTAAATGCAGAAATCCACTTCTGGGGCCCACTTTAGTGTGTGCTTGGGCTGAGCTTGAGCTTTACACGTGAAAAGGCTTCTTTTGGAGTTAAACGCCAAGTTGTAACGTGTTTTTGGCATTTAACTCTGGTTCGTGGCGTGTTTCTGGCGTTTGACTCCAGAATGCAGCATGGAACTGGCGTTGACCGCCAGTTTGCGTCATCTTGATTCAAATAAAGTATGGACTATTATATATTGCTGGAAAACTCTAGATGTCTACTTTCCAACGCCATTGAGATCTCGCCATTTGGAGTTTTGTAGCTCCAAAAAATTCATTTCGAGTGCAGGGAGGTCAGAATCCAACAGCATCAGCAGTCCTTTGTTAGCCTCTTATCAGATTTTTGCTTAGGTCCCTCAATTTTAGCCAGAAAATACCTGAAATCACAGAAAAACACACAAACTCATAGTAAAGTCCAAAAATGTGAATTTTGCCTAAAAACTAATAAAAACATCCCTAAAAGTAGCTAGATCTTACTAAAAACTATCTAAAAACAATGCCAAAAAGCGTATAAATTATCCGCTCATCACAACACCAAACTTAAATTGTTGCTTGTCCCCAAGCAACTGAAAATCAAATAGGATAAAAAGAAGAGAATATACTATAAATCCCAAAATATCAATGAATATTAGTTCTAATTAGATGAGTGGCACTTGTAGCTTTTTGCTTCTGAACAGTTTTGGCATCTCACTTTATCCTTTGAAGTTTAGAATGATTGGCATCTATAGAAGCTCAGAGTTCAGATAGTGTTATTAATTCTCCTAGTTAAGTATGTTGATTCTTGAACACAGCTACTTTTATGAGTCTTGGCCGTGGCCCTAAGCACTTTGTTTTCCAATATTACCACCGGATACATAAATGTCACAGACACATGACTGGGTGAACCTTTTCAGATTGTGACTCAACTTTGCTAAAGTCCCCAGTTAGAGGTGTCCAGGATTCTTAAGCACACTCTTTTGCTTTGGATCACGAATTTAACCACTCAGTCTCAAGCTTTTCACTTGGACCTGCATGCCACAAGCACATGGTTAGGGACAGCTTGATTTAGCTGCTTAGGCCTGTATTTATTTCCTTGGGCCCTCCTATCCATTGATGCTCAAAGCCTTGGATCCTTTTTACCCTTGCCTTTTGGTTTTAAGGGCTATTGGCTTTTTCTGCTTGCTATTTCTTTTTCTTTTATTATTATTATTTTTTTCGCCACTTTTTTTCTTTTTTTTCGCAAGCTTTTTATTCACTGCTTTTTCTTGCTTCAAGAATTAATTTTATGATTTTTCAGATCCTCAATAACATTTTTCTTTTTCATCATTCTTTCAAGAGCCAACAATTTTAACATTCATAAACAACAAGATCAAAAATATGCACTGTTCATGCATTCATTCAGAAAACAAAAAGTATTGTCACCACATCAATATAATTAAACTAATTTCAAGGATGAATTCAAAACTCATGTATTTCTTGTTCTTTTGTATTAAAAACATATTTCATTTAAGAAAGGTGAAGGATTCATGGAATTATTCATAGCCTTAAGACATAGACACTAGACACTAATGATCATGTAATAAAGACACAAACATAGACAAACATGAAGCTTAAAAACCGAAAAATAGAGAGATAAGAACAAGGAAGTTAAGGAATGAGCCCACCTTAGTGATGGTGGCACCTTCTTCTTGAAGGTCCAATGATGTTCTTGAGCTCCTCTATGTCTCTTCCTTGCCTTTGTTGCTCCTCCCTCATAGCTCTTTGATCTTCTCTAATCTCATGGAGAATGATGAAGTGCTCTTGGTGTTCCACCCTTAATTGGTTCATGTCATGACTCAATCCTTCTAGAGAAGTGTTGAGTTGTTCCCAATAGTTGTTTGGAGAAAAATACATCTCTTGAGGCATCTCAGGAATTTCTTGATGATGAGCTTCCTCATGCGTCTCTTGAGATCCATGAGTGGGCTCTCTTGTTTGCTCCATCCTTTTCTTAGTGATGGGCTTGTCCTCTTTAATAAGGATGTCTCCTTCTATGACAACTCCAGCTAAGTAGCATAGATGGCAAATGAGATGAGAAAAAGCTAGCCTTGCCAAGGTGGAGGGCTTTTCGGCTACTTTGTAGAGTTTTAGAGAGATGACTTCATGAACTTCTACTTCCTCTCCAATCATGATGCTATGGATCATGATGGCCCGATCCACAGTTACTTCGGACTGGTTGCTAGTGGGAATGATGGAACGTTGGATGAACTCCAACCATCCTCTAGCCACAGGCTTAAGGTCCAGTCTTCTCAATTGAACCGGTTTGCCTTTTGAGTCTCTTTTCTACTAAGCTCCTTCCACACATATGTCCATAAGGACATGGTCCAACCTTTGATCAAAGTTGACCCTTCTAGTGTAGGGGCGTGCATCTTCTTGCATTATAGGCAAGTTGAACGCCAACCTTATATTTTTCGGACTGAAATCTAAGCATTTTCCCCGAACCATTGCAAGATAATTCTTTGGATTTGGGTTCATACTTTGATCATGGTTCCTAGTGATCCATGCATTGGCATAGAACTCTTGAACCATTAAGATTCTGACTTGTTGAATGGGGTTGGTTAGAACTTTCCAACCTCTTCTTTGAATCTCATATCGGATTTCCGGATACTCATTTTTCTTGAGCATGAAAGGGACCTCAGGGATCACTTTCTTCTTGGCCACAACTTCATAGAAGTGGTCTTGATGGACCTTTGAGATGAATCTCTCCATCTCACATGACTCGGAGGTGGAAGCTTTTATCTTCCCTTTTCTCTTGCTAGAGGTTTCTCTGGTCTTAGGTGCCATAATGGTTATGGAAAAACAAAAAAAGCTATGCTTTTACCACACCAAACTTAGAATGTTGCTCATCCTCAAGCAAAAGAAGAAAGAATAGAAGAAGAAGAAGAAGAAATGGAGGAGAGGGAGAGAGAGGTGTATTCGGCCAGGAGGGAGAAGAGATGGTTGTGTTGTGTGAAAATGAAGAAGGAAAGAGGGGTTTATATAGGAGTGGGAGAAGGTAGTAGGTTCGGTCATTTAGGGTGGGTTTGGGTGGGAAAGAGATTTTAAATTTGAAGGTAGGTGGGGTTTATGGGGAAGAGTGGATGGATGTGAGTGGTGAAGAGGTGATGCGGAAGAGAGATTGAGGTGATTGGTGAAAAGTTTTTGGGGAAGAGTGTTATTGGATTGTGTGAAGAAGAGAGAAGGTAAGTTGAGGTAGGTGGGGATCCTGTGGGGTCCACAGATCCTGAGGTGATCTTGTGGGGTCCACAGATCCTGAGGTGTCAAGGATTTATCATCCCTCACCAATTAGGCGTGTAAAACGCCCTCTGCATGCAATCCTAGCGTTTAACGCCAGATTGATGCTTGTTTCTGGCATTAAATGCCAGTTCTATGCTTGTTTTGGGCGTTCAACGCCAGTCTGCAGCATGTTTCTGGCGTTGAACGCCAGCCAGATGCTCCTTACTGGCGTTTAAACGCCAGTAAGCTCTTCCTCCAGGGTGTGCTGTTTCCTCTGCTATTTTTGATTCTGTTTTTAATTCTAGTATATGTTTTGTGACTCCACATGATCATGAACCTAATAAGACATAAAAGAACAATAAAAATATAGATAAATAAAAATTGGGTTGCCTCCCAATAAGCGCTTTTTTAATGTCAATAGCTTGACAGTAAGCTCTCATGGAGCTTCACATATATTCAGAGCATTGTTGGGACCTCCCAACACCAAACTTAGAGTTTGAATGTGGGGGTTCAACACCAAACTTAGATTTTGGTTGTGGCCTCCCAACACCAAACTTAAAGTTTGACTGTAGAGGCTTTGTTTGACTCTGTATTAAGAGAAGCTTTTCATGCTTCCTCTCCATGTTTACAGAAGGATAACCTTGAGCTTTAAACACAAGGTAGTCTCCATTCAATTGAAGGACTAGTTCACCTCTATCAACATCAATCACAGCTCCTGCTGTGGCTAGGAAGGGTCTTCCAAGGATGATGCATTCATCCTCCTCCTTCCTAGTGTCTAAGATTTTGAAATCAGCAGGGATGTAAAGGCCTTTAACCTTCACTAACACGTCCGCTACCAATCCTAAGCTTGTCTTACTGACTTGTCTGCCATCTGTAATGAGAAAGTGGCAGCTTGTACCTCAAAGATTTCCAATTTCTCCATTATAGAGAGTGGCATAAGATTTATACCTAACCCCAGGTCACACAGAGCCTTCTCAAAGGTCATGGTGCCTATGGTACAGGGTATTAAAAATTTACCAGGATCTTGTTTCTTTTGAGGTAAAGTTTGCTGAACCCATGTATTTAGTTCACTAATGAGCAATGGAGATTCATCTTCCCAAGTCTCATTACCAAACAACTTGGCATTCAGCTTCATGATGGCTCCTAGATATTGAGCAACTTGCTCTCCAGTTACATCTTCATCCTCTTCAGAGGAAGAATAGTTTTCAGAGCTCATGAATGGCAGAAGGAGGTTTAATGGAACCTCTATGGTCTCTATATGAGCCTCAGATTCCATTAGGTCCTCAATAGGGAACCCCTTCTTGTCTAGGAGACGTCCCATAAGGTCTTCCTCATTGGGATTCACGTCCTCCCCTTCCTCTCTAGGTTCGGCCATTTTGATTATGTCAATGGCCTTGTACTCTCTTTTCAGATTCTCTTCAGTATTGCTTGGGAGAGTACTAGGAGGAGTTTCAGTGATTTTCTTACTCAGCTGGCCCACTTGTGCCTCCAAATTTCTAATGGAGGACCTTGTTTCACTCATGAAACTTAAAGTGGTCTTAGACAGATCAGAAACTATGTTTGCTAAGATAGAGGTGCTCTACTCAGAATTTTCTGTCTATTGCTGAGAAGATGATGGAAAAGGCTTGCTATTGCTGAGCCTGTTTCTTCCACCATTATTAAAGCCTTGTTGGAGCATTTGTTGATCCTTCCATGAGAAATTTGGATGGTTTCTCTACGAGGAATTATAGGTGTTCCCATAGGGCTCACCCATGTAATTTACCTCTGCCATTACAGGGTTCTCAGGATCATAAGCTTCTTCTTGAGAAGATGCCTCTTTAGTACTGTTGGATGTATTTTGCCATCCATTCAGACTTTGAGAAATCATGTTGACTTGCTGAGTCAACATTTTGTTCTGAGCCAATATGGCATTCAGAGCATCAATTTCAAGAACTTCCTTCCTCTGAGGCGTCCCATTACTCACAGGATTCCTCTCAGAAGTGTACATGAATTGGTTATTTGCAACCATGTCAATGAGTTCCTGAGCTTCTACAGGCATTTTCTTTAGGTGAATGGATCCACCTGCAGAATAGTCCAGTGATATCTTGGAGAACTCATACAGACCATAATAGAATATATCCAGAATGGTCCACTCTGAAAGCATATCAGAAGGACACCTTTTGGTCATCTGCTTGTATCTTTCCCAAGCTTCATAGAGGGATTCACCATCTTTTTGTTTAAAGGTCTGAACATCCACTCTAAGCTTGCTCAGCTTTTGAGGAGGAAAGAACTTAGCCAAGAAGGCCGTGACCAGCTTATCCCAAGAGTCTAGGCTATCTTTAGGTTGTGAGTCCAACTATGTTCTAGCTCTGTCTCTTACAGCAAAGGGGAAAATCATGAGCCTGTAGACTTCAGGATCTACTCCATTAGTCTTAACAGTCTCACAAATATGCAAGAACTCAGTTAAAAACTGATAGGAATCTTCTAATGGAAGTCCATGAAACTTGTAGTTCTGTTGCATTAGAGCAACTAGTTGAGGTTTCATCTCAAAATTATTTGCTCCGATGGAAGGGATTGAGATGCTTCTTCCATAAAAATTGGAAGTAGGTGTAGTATAATCACCAAGCATCCTTCTTGCGCCTCCACCATTGTTACTGGGTTCAGCCATGTCTTCTTTCTTGAGATTCTCTGTAAGGTTTTCTCTGGATTGTTGTGCTTTAGCTTCTCTTAGATTTTTCTTTAGAGTCCTTTCAGGTTCAGGATCTGCTTCAATAAGAATGTCCTTGTCCTTGCTCCTGCTCATATGAAAAAGAAGAGAACAGAAAAGAAAGAGGAATCCTCTATGTCACAGTATAGAGATTCCTTTTATGTGAGTAGAAGAATAAGAGAATAGAAGAGAAAAAAGGTAAGAATCCAAACACAAGGGGGAAGAGTGGATTCGAATTCTTGAGTAGAAGAGAGGTGTTAGTAGATAAATAAATAAATAGAAGAAGATGAGAGAGTGGAGTTTTCGAAAATTATTTTTGAAAATAGGTTAGTGATTTTCGAATATTAAGAGAAGAAATAAAATTAAAATTAAAATTTGAAATAATTAGTTAATTAAAAGAATTTTTGAAAAAGAGGAAGGAATGTTCGAAAATTAGAGAGAGAAAAGTAGTTAGGTGGTTTTGGAAAAGATAAGGAACAAACAAAAAGTCAATGAGTTAGTTGAAAAAGATTTGAAAATCAATTTTGAAAAGATAAGAAGTTTAGAAAAGAATTTGAAATTAAATTTTTGAAAAAGATATGATTGACAAGATATGATTGAAATTTGTTTTGAAAAAGATTTAATTTTTAAAATTAAAATTGATTACTTGACTAACAAGAAACTAAAAGATATGATTCTAGAATTTAAAGATTGAACCTTTCTTAACAAGAAAGTAACAAACTTCAAATTTTTGAATCAATCACATTAATTGTTAGTAAAGTTTTCGAAATTTTGAAATGAAATTAAGAAAAAAGATTTTGAAAATCAATTTTAAAAGAATTTTTGAAAATAAAAGAAAAATGAAAAAGATTTGATTTTTGAAAAAGATTTTGAAAAGATAGGATTTTTAAAATTGAAATCTTGACTTGACTAACAAGAAACAACTCATTTTAAAATTTTTTGACTAAGTCAACCCAAAGATTTCGAAATTTATGAGAGAAATAAAGGAAAGATATTTTTTTGATTTTTTTTGAATTTTTAATGAGGAGAGAGAAAAACACAAATATGACCCACAACATGAAAATGCAAGATCAAAACACATAATGCATGCAAGAACACTTTGAATGTCAAGATGAACACCAAGAACACATTGAAGATCATGATGAACATCAAGAACTTATTTTTGAAAAATTTTCAAAAAAAGAAAACATGCAAGACACCAAACTTAGAAAGTTTTAATGCTTAGACTCTATGAATGCAAAAATGCATATGAAAAATAACAAAAGACACAAAACAAGAAAATATGAAGATCAAACAAGAAGACTTATCAAGAACAACTTGAAGATCATGAAGAACACATGTATGAATTTTCGAAAAATGCACAAATTTTTTAAATATGCAATTGACATCAAACTTAAAAATTGACACTAGACTCAAACAAGAAACACAAAATTTTTTTGGTTTTTATGATTTTATTAATTTTTTTGGTTTTTATTTTTTTTTCAAAAATTGTTTTGGAAAACGAAAAAGAAAAGAAAAATTTTTGAAAGATTTTTGAAAACTTGTTGAAAAGAAAATAAAAAGAAAATTACCTAATTTGAGCAACAAGATAAACTGTCAGTTGTCCAAACTCGAACAATCCCCGACAACGGTGCCAAAAACTTGGTGCATGAAATTGTGATCTTTAACAATGGTGCTCAACTTGGTATGCGTATTTCTAACTCAGCACTTTCTTCACAACTTTGCATCACTATCCAGCAAGTGTACTGGGTCGTCCAAGTAATAAACCTTACGTGAGTATGGGTTGGTCCCACAGAGATTGTTGGTATGAAGTAAGCTATGGTCATCTTGTAAATCTCATTTAGGCGGATTCAATTGGTTATAATGGTTTTGAAAGAGATACTTATGTAAATCCTTGGTGTAAATTTAAGATAAGTGTATGGAGATCCTTTGTCCCTTCTGAATCTCTGCTTTCTTACTGCCTTCATCCAATCCTTTATACTCCTTTCCATGGCAAGCTGTATGTAGGGCATCACCGTTGTCAATGGCTACTTCCCATCCTCTCAGTGAAAATGGTCCAAATGCTCTATCACAACACAGCTAATCATCTGTCGGTTCTCGATCATGTCGGAATAGAATCCATTGATTCTTTTACGTCTGTCACTACGCCCAACAATTGCGAGTTTGAAGCTCGTCACAGTCATTCAATCCCTGAATCCTACTCGGAATACCACAGACAAGGTTTAGACTTTTCGGATTCTCAAGAATGGCTGCCAAAGGGTTCTAGCTTATACCACGAAGATCCTAATTAAGGAATCCAAGAGATACACGCTCGTTCTAAGGTAGAACGGAAGTGGTTGTCAGTCACGTGTTCATAGGTGAGAATGATGATGAGCGTCACATAATCATCACATTCATCATGTTCTTGGGTGCGAATGAATATCTTAGAACAAGAATAAGCTGAATTGAATAGAAGAACAATAGTAATTGCATTAATACTCGAGGTACAGCAGAGCTCTACACCTTAATCTATGGTGTGCAGAAACTCCACCGTTGAAAATACATAAGTGATGGTCCAGGCATGCCGAGAGGCCAACCTCCAAAACGTGATCAATAGTCTCCTAAGATGAACAATAAATTAAAACTGAGACCAAAGATGTCTAATACAATAGTAAAATGTCCTATTTATACTAGACTAGTTACTAGGATTTACAAAAATAAGTCTAAATGCAGAAATCTACTTCCGGGGCCCACTTTGGTGTGTGCTTGGGCTGAGCTTGAGCTTTACACGTGCAGAGGCTTCTTTTGGAGTTAAACGCCAAGTTGTAACGTGTTTTTGGCGTTTAACTCTGGTTCGTGACGTGTTTCTGGCGTTTGACTCCAGAATGCAGCATGGAACTGGCGTTGAACGCCAGTTTGTGTCATCTTGATTCGAATAAAGTATGGACTATTATATATTGATGTAAAGCTCTGGATGTCTACTTTCTAACGCCATTGAGATCGCGCCATTTGGAGTTTTGTAGCTCTAGAAAATCTATTTCGAGTGCAGGGAGGTCAGAATCCAATAGCATCAGCAGTCCTTTGTCAGCCTCCTATCAGATTTTTGCTCAGGTCCCTCAATTTCAGCCAGAAAATACCTGAAATCACAGAAAAACACACAAACTCATAGTAAAATCCAAAAATATGAATTTTTCATAAAAACTAATAAAACATCCCTAAAAGTAGCTAGATCCTACTAAAAACTACCTAAAAATAATACCAAAAAGCGTATAAATTATCCGCTCATCAGATATCTTCCGGGAACACCTCCGGAAAGTCTCTAACCACCAAGATCTGATCTAAGTCCTGGGTATCACCCGAAGCATTAGCAGTTAGCAAGATGTAACCCTGACACTCCTCCCCACTACAGTGCACCATTACAGAGCTCAGATAATATCCCGCAACTACCACTGCTCCATTTTCTCCTTCCGGCATAAACCGAATTGACTGCTCAAAGCAATCCAATAAAACCCGATTCTTCAACTACCAATCAAACCCCAAAATCATCTCCAACCCAACCATTGGTAAACAGATTAAATCATGCACAAAGTCTCTATCCTCAAGCTTGAATCCTACTTGCCTACAACCTGACCTAGTCATAACTGTCTGATGCAGAGTATGTACATGCAGATCAAAAGGTAACTCTGACACTTTCAAGTCTAATTCCTCAACTTTAGCAAACAAAATAAATGAATGTGAAGCTCCAATATCATACAATGCAATTAATTTTTTATCACCAATAAGACATATACATCTCATAAAAGGATCCGCCTTGGAAGCATCCTTGGTGTTCACAGCAAAGACTCGACCTTGATGCTGACCTTGACCTGCATTCTGATTCCTCCCACGAGTGCAATCCCTCGCAATGTGGCCAGGCAACCCACAATTGAAGCATCCACCTAAACCAATCTTGTATGAGTCATAAGAGTGAAAACGCCCACAACGCACACAACTCAAATCCGGAGAAATCTTACTCTGATTTCCTCTCCCCTTAGCATACTGAAACTGATTCTGATTGTTCTTTCTGAAGCCTCCCTGACCTTGAGGTGCATATCCTCCTCTTTTGAAGCTTTGACCTCTAGGATGGAAATACTTGCCATGCCCCTGACTAGAGCTCCCTCCATGAGTGTCCTTGGACGCCGCCACGGTCTTGGCATACTCTTCCACTACTCTAGCCTTGTTCACTAAGTCGGAGAAGACACGGATCTCCATAGGAGCCACAATAGTCATAATATTATCCTTTAGCCCCCTTTGGTATTAACATACTTCCAACTCTCATAAGTCTCCGAGGCCTCTGACATACCCTAGAAAACCTACAGAGTTCCTCAAACTTGCTTGTGTAATCCGCCACAGATAGGGAACCTTGCTTTAGCTACATCAGTTCCATCTCCTTTGCTTCCCTTGCAGACTCAGGGAAGTACTTCTTATAGAAGGCCGTTTGGAACACCTCCCACGGAATGTCAGCGTTTTGAAGCTGTAGCAAGCAATACTTTGCTTGCCACCAGGGTTAGGCTTCTCCTGCTAGCTGATAAGCAGCAAACTCGACATATTGATTGATGGGAACATGCTGCACCTGTAAAGCACGCTCTATAGCCTGGAACCAGTTGTCCGCTTCCGTAGGATTAGTTGACCCTCGGAAAGTTGGCGTATGAACCTTGAGGAACGTCACCAAGGTCATCGAAACACATCCCATGTTATCGCCGTTTCCCTCATCATTATCATTGGCATTTCTTTCACCATTCCTATTGCCATTCCCAGCCAGTTGGCTTAATCTCTGCACAGCTTACAGAGTTGCAGTAGTATTAGCTTCCATGGTATTAGCAAGATTTGCTATTGCCTCTATGAATTTAGCATGATTGTTAGCTGGTTGCTCATTCCTACTCTCTCGTGAACGTGCTCGACCTCGTCCGCGAGTAGCCATGTAGGATTCCTGTCTACACCAAACAATCGATATCAAGGTGATCAGTCTCAATACCAAAAGTCTAGTGCTTCAATTTTCCCAAACAGGCACTCCCAAACAAGCATGCTATGCAATATCAATTAGATAACCTAATAGCATCAAAGAAAAGACACATAGAGTATGCAATGAAGCACAACCGGTCTATCCCTCAGGCTCACTCTGATATCACTAAATGTAACACCCTAATTAGCCTAAACCTTACCTCGCGTCGTAAAGCAAAGGCTAATTAGAGATTACGATAGTTCTAAGCTCATACATAATATATATAGAAGGAATAGTATAATCTAGAAGCCCGATGAAAGATATAGGTCAAAAATCGGATTTCAAAAGCACAAAACATACTAACGAAGCTACTAACTTAAAGCACAAGATACAAATAAAGTATATCAAAATATAATAGTATAACATCATAAGAACCTAGCCACGGCTCGCGGAGTTTAAGCCGGCTAGCCATATACAGATCATGCATGAATTCAGACAGTAAAAATAGCTCATACAAGTTTTGTTCTCTCAATACAAGCCTCTAGGCAAAGCAAAATACAAAAGTGAGAGACATATACAAAATAACTCAAAATGACTCAAAGGAAGTATCCAGATGCTCCACTTCTGTCACCAACCAAACAACTCACCGAAGTGGGTTGCGACCTGCATCTGAAAAACACAACAGAAATATGGTATGAGAGCCAGAGATTCTCATTATGGTAACAGTGCCCAGTAATGTAGGATATAAGATCCCGGGACGCTAAAGGCAATCCTAAGCTCCATATCCGTCACAAGATTCAAACTTAAAGCATACTAAAAAAGTTATTCATAATATAAACCTTAACATAATAAACCGGGTAGTCTATCTTAGGTGATTTCTATTCTAACCAACACAGCTGTCCCACAGCCTTCACCAACTGATGAGCGGATAATTTGTATGCTTTTTGGCATTGTTTTTAGAATGTTTTTAGTATGATTTAGTTAGATTTTAGTATATTTTTATTATTTTTTAGCTAAAATTCACTTTTCTGGACTTTACTATGAGTTTGGGTGTTTTTCTGTGATTTCAGGTATTTTCTGGCTGAAATTGAGGGTCCTGAGCAAAAATCTGATTCCGAGACCAAAAAGGACTGCTGATGCTGTTGGATTCTGACCTCCCTGCACTCGAAGAGGATTTTCTGGAGCTACAGAAGCCCAATTGGCACGTTCTCAACGGCGTTAGAAAGTAGACATCCTGGGCTTTCCAGCAATATATGATAGTCTATACCTTGCCCAAGATTTGATGGCCCAAACCGGCGTGGCAAATCAGCCTCAGAAATTCCAGCGTTAAACGCCGGAACTGGCATAAAACTTGGAGTTAAACGCCCAAACTGGCATGAAAGCTGGCGTTTAACTCCAGAAAAGGTCTCTACACGAAAATGCTTCATTTCTCAGCCCAAGCACACACCAAGTGGAT
>NC_029781.3:52873304-52874233 GCF_000817695.3 Arachis duranensis
GAAGAAGACAGTAGGAAAGCAGAGATTCAGAAGATGGAGCATCTCCAAACCTCAACCTATTCTCCATTACTGCAAAACAAGTAATCATTTCATGTTCTTTTGCTTTTCACAATCAATCCTGATAATTTCTGATATCCTGACTAAGATTTACAAGATAACCATAGCTTGCTTCAAGCCGACAATCTTTGTGGGATCAACCCTTGCTCACGCAAGGTATTACTTGGACGACCCAGTACACTTGCTGGTTAGTTGTGCGGAGTTGCAAAAGTGTGATTGCAATTTCGTGCACCAAGTTTTTGGCGCCGTTGCCGGGGATTGTTGAGTTTGGACAACTGACGGCTTATCTTGTTGCTTAGATTAGGACGATTTTATTTTTGTTGGTTTAGAGTCTTTTAGTTGAGTCTAGTTTCATATTCTAAGTTTGGTGTCAATTACATGCTTTTGCTTTTCTTTTAATTTTCGATTTTTGAATGTTCTTAGTCCCTTTTTGATTTATAAAAATTCTAAGTTTGGTGTCCTCTTTGTGTTTTTCCCTTAAAAATTTTCGAAAACTGTGTGTTTGATTTTCTAAAAATTTTAAGTTTGGTGTCTTTTTGTGTTTTTCTCTTTCCTCTTTTCAAAATCAAATCTTTTTCATAAAAATTTTTCAATCATATCTTCTTAATTGCTATTTTCAAAATCTTTTTAATTGACTAATTGATTCAGTTTTCAATTTGCTTTGATCTTATTTTCTTTTTGATTTTCGAATTTTTTATTTTAATTTTACTTTATTTTGTCTTATTTTATTTTAATTTTTTTTTCGTTAATTCAAAAAAAAAAACAAAATTTATCTGTTTGCAATCGATATCATTTCCCTTTATCCATCATGGACCTAAGTGGGATTGAACAGTCCAGAAGGACTCTGGGGTCATATGCTAACCCCATTACAG
>NC_029781.3:52874909-52875435 GCF_000817695.3 Arachis duranensis
TAAGGAAATGTCCCTCTGAAATGTTTTCAGAGTGGGTACAGTTAGACATTTTCTACTATGGGCTTACAGAAAAAGCTCAGACGTCTTTAGACCACTCAGCTGGTGGATCTATACACATGATGAAGACAATTGAAGAAGCTCAAGAGCTTATAGACACTGTTGCTAGAAACCAATATTTGTACTCTAGCAATGAGGTCTCTCCAAAAGAGGAAGTCATGACAGTAGTCACTGACCCTAGTCCTCAAGAACAGATAATTGAGCTTAATCAACAACTGCTCCTGATGACAGAACAGTTAGCAGACTTTAAAGAGATGCTCCATGAAACTAAAGTTGCTAACAAGAGCATAGAACTGCAGTTGAATCAAGCAAAATAGCAAATATCTAAACAGATAACAGAGGAATGTCAAGCAGTTCAATTGAGGAGTGGGAAGACCCTGAATAACACTGCTCAAAGGAGTAAAAAGCCAAACAAGGAACAATTGACAGAGGACAACCAAAACACTGTTCAAAATCCCTCTGAGGACAG
>NC_029781.3:52876433-52876979 GCF_000817695.3 Arachis duranensis
TGATGAGCGGATAATTTGTATACTTTTTGGCATTGTTTTTAGTATGTTTTTGTTATGATCTAGTTAGTTTTTAGTATATTTTTATTAGTTTTTAGTTAAAATTCACTTTTTTGGACTTTACTATGAGTTTGTGTGTTTTTCTGTGATTTTAGGTATTTTCTGGCTGAAATTGAGGGACCTGAGCAAAAATCTGATTCAGAGACTGAAAAGGACTGCAGAAGCTGTTGGATTCTGACCCCCCTGCACTCAAAGTGGATTTTCTGGAGCTACAGAAACTCAATTGGCGCACTCTCAACGGCGTTGGTAAGTAGACATCCTGGGATTTCCAGCAATATATGATAGTCCATACTTTGCTCAAGATTTGATGGCCCAAACCGGCGCTCAAAGTCACCTCAAGAAATCCCAGCGTTAAACGTTGGAACTGGCACCCAAATGGGAGTTAAACGCCCAAACAGGCACTAAAGCTGGCGTTTAACTCCAAGAAGAGTCTCTGCACGAAAAATGCTTCATTGCTCAGCCCAAGCACACACCAAGTGGGCCCGGAAG
>NC_029781.3:52877012-52877327 GCF_000817695.3 Arachis duranensis
GGTGTGGAGCTCTGCTGTACCTCGAGTATTAATGCAATTACTATTGTTCTTCCATTCAATTCCGCTTGTTCTTTATCCAAGATATCACTTGTTCTTCAACTTGATGAAGGTGATGATTGACACTCATCATCATTCTCTCCCATGAACAAAGTGACTGACAACCACTCTTGTTCTACAAGCGTTCAAGGCTCTAGTGAATATCTCTTGGATTCCTGATTGCACGATACATGGTTGATCGCCTGACAACCGAGTGCTCGCCTGACAAACGAGCCAACCATTCCGTGAGATCAGAGTCTTCGTGGTATAGGCAGGACC
>NC_029781.3:52881836-52882466 GCF_000817695.3 Arachis duranensis
AAGCTTATGGACTTGTAGAGGATGTTTTGGTGAAGATTGAAGACCATTACATCCCTGCTGATTTCATAGTCCTAGAGACTGGGAAGTGCATGGATGAATCCATTATCCTTGGCAGACCCTTCCTAGCCACAGCAAAGGCTGTGATTGATGTTGATAGAGGAGAGTTGATCATTCAAGTGAATGAAGAATCCTGGGTGTTTAAGGCCCAAAGATATCCCTCTGTCATCATGGAGAGGAAGCATGAAGAGCTTCTCTCAAAACAGAGCCAAACAGAGCCCCCGCAGTCAAACTCTAAGTTTGGTGTTGGGAGGCCACAACCAAATTCTAAGTTTGGTGTTGAACCCCCACATTCAAACTCTAAGTTTGGTGTTGGGAGGTTCCAACACGGTTCTGAGCATTTCTGAGGCTCCATGAGAGTCCTCTGTCAAGCTACTGACATTAAAGAAGCGCTTGTTGGGAGACAACCCAATGTTTTATAATTAACTATTTTCTTTGTTATTTTATCTTTTTTTGTAGGTTGATGATCATAAGAAGTCACAAAAACAATGAAAAAAAGCAAAAACAGAATGAAAAACAGGAAGAAAAACAGCACACCCTGGAGGAAGATGCTGTTGGCGTTTAAACGCCAGT
>NC_029781.3:52883615-52884195 GCF_000817695.3 Arachis duranensis
ACCTTGGCAAGGTTAGCCTTTCCTCATCTCATTTGTCACCTCTGTTATTCAGTTGGAGTTGACATAAAGGGAGACATCCCCATTGATGAGGACAAGCCCATCACCAAGAAAAGGATGGAGTACACAAGAGATCCTACTCATTATGAGATCCCTGAGATTCCTCAAGGGATGAATTTTCCTCCACAAAACTATTGGGAGCAACTAAACACCTCCCTAGGAGAGTTGAGTTCCAACATGGGACAATTAAGGGTGGAGCATCAAGAACACTCCATCATCCTTCATGAGATTAGAGAGGATCAAAGAATCATGAGGGAGGAGCAACAAAGACAAGGAAGAGACATTGAGGAGCTCAAGCATTCCATAGGATCTTCAAGAGCAAAAAGAGCCGCCATCACTAAGGTGGACCCGTTCCTTGATTTCCTTGTTCTTTATTCTTCTGTTTTTCGAATTTTTTTTATGCTTATGTTTATCCATGTTTGTGTCTTGTGATCATTAGTGTCTTAGTGTCTATGCCTTAAAGTTATGAATGTCCTATGAATCCATCACCTTTCTTAAATGAAAAATGTTCTTAATTGAAAAA
>NC_029781.3:52892677-52892840 GCF_000817695.3 Arachis duranensis
AGCTAAGTTGGTCACAGCACCAGTTATCTCTGCACCAGATTGGACATTGCCATTTGAATTAATGTGTGATGCCAGTGACCAAGCCATTGGTGCAGTGTTGGGACAGAGGCATAACAAGCTTCTGCACGTCATTTACTATGCCAGCCGTGTTCTAAATGACGCA
>NC_029781.3:52897665-52904838 GCF_000817695.3 Arachis duranensis
TAAACCTTGTCTGTGGTATTCTGAGTAGGATTCAATGATTGAATGACTGTGACGTGCTTCAATCTCCTGAAGGCGGGGCGTTAGTGACAGACGCAAAAGAATCACTGGATTCTATTCCGGCCTGATTGAGAACCGACAGATGAATTCTGCTATGCTGTGACAGAATTGACTTTACTATGAGTTTGTGTGTTTTTCTGTGATTTCAGGTATTTTCTGGCTGAAATTGAGGGTCCTGAGCAAAAATCTGATTCCGAGACCAAAAAGGACTGCTGATGGTGTTGGATTCTGACCTCCCTGAACTCGAAGAGGATTTTCTGGAGCTACAGAAGCCCAATTGGCACGCTCTCAACGGCGTTGGAAAGTAGACATCCTGGGCTTTCCAGCAATATATGATAGTCCATACTTTGCCCAAGATTTGATGGCCCAAACCGGTGTGGCAAATCAGCCTCAGAAATTCCCGCGTTAAACGCCGGAACTGGCATAAAACTTGGAGTTAAACGCCCAAACTGGCATGAAAGCTGGCGTTTAACTCCAGAAAAGAAGATAATACTTGTTCTTAATCCGGATGAATGTGATGATCTGTGACAATCATCATCATTCTCAACTATGAACGTGTGCTTGACAACCACCTCCGTTCTACCTTAGATTAAGTAGTTATCTCTTGGGTTCTTTAATCGGAATCTTCGTGGTATAAGCTAGAACTGAGGGCAGCATTCAAGAGAATCCGGAAGGTCTAAACCTTGTCCGTGGTATTCTGAGTAGGATTCAATGACTGAATGAATGTGACGTGATTCAAACTCCTGAAGGCGGGGCGTTAGTGACAGACGCAAAAGAATCATTGGATTCTATTCCGGCCTGATTGAGAACCGACAGATGAATTCCGCTATGCTGTGACAGAGCATATGCAATCTCTTTCACTGAAAGGATGGGAGGTAGCCATTGACAACGGTGAAACCCTGCATACAGCTTGCCATGGAAGGAGACCTGCGTGTTTGAAGAAGAAGACAGTAGGAAAGCAGAGATTCAGAAGATGGAGCATCTCCAAAACCTCAACCTATTCTCTATTACAAGTAATCATTTCATGTTCTTTTGCTTTTCACAATCAATCCTGATAATTTCTGATATCCTGACTAAGATTTACAAGATAACCATAGCTTGCTTCAAGCCGACAATCTCTGTGGGATCGACCCTTGCTCACGCAAGGTATTACTTGGACGACCCAGTACACTTGCTGTTAGTTGTGCGGAGTTGCAAAAGTGTGATTGCAATTTCGTGCACCACCAACCGACCCTCCATTCGATCCCATCGCCACCACCTTCGAAACCTCCTCAATCCCAGTAGAAAACACAAATAATATACAATGCAAGTAAAACACAAGTATTGGCATATAAGGCAATTAATTCAAATAGCATTTAGGCATGTTATACAAATAGGCAAGCCATTTAAAGTAGTCAAAGCATACAAACAGATAGAAAATGCATATGATGAATGCCTGCCCTACTGGCTGTGATATCAAATTTTCGGTTCAACTGCCAACCTGACACATCTCCATGGAGATGTTGCCCTTCGGAATCATCAATGGAAACCCTCGAGATATAGTGCTTGGATCACTGTCCAGGGTTTTGCGCTTACACACTCTATTGATCCGAAGGGATGCGAGCGGAATTCTCTTGCCTCAGACCTCACATCTCAACATAAGTGGGATTAACCACTGTCCTTACGCCGCTGCCACTTCCTCAACAGGCGGGATTAACCACCGTCCCTGCCGGACGCATAGCGTCTCATAATCTCAGTACAAATCAGTACTTCAGTGGTGTTCAGAAAACATTTTCAATATACATGGATCTATCAACCCATTCAGAGTCCTCGACTTATCTCAACCACTGTCAAATCACATTTCAGTTTTCAAACATCAACAGTTCATCATTCTTCGCATAACGTCAAATCATCCTCAGTACCCCCCGAAACCTACTCCTCTGTTTTCTAATTTTTCCAAATAATGTCCTTTAAAATCCTTAGATTCTTTCCCATGTTTTAAATACCCAAAACTATGCCCAAAAGACTTAAAATGGTGTTAGAGAAGCTTACAACCTTGTTGGGAAGGTAGAATAGTTGAAAACAAAGCAAAATTTGAGAAATAGGGCGTGTGCGGCCGCACAGGGGTGTGCGCGCGCATGCTCTGGAGAGTTTTAAATCGTGTGCATACACACAGGTGTCAAAATTTATAAGATCTGTTCACTCGCACAACCTATGCCCCAACAGACTAGTCTCCCCAACGTGTGCGTGCGCACAAGTTGCAATTTTCTATTGGTGTGTGCGCGCACAAGCTGTGCTAGCACTGCAAGAAGATTCCCTGCCTCTGCGTGTGCGTCCGCACAGGTCTGTGCATGCGCACAGGTCAAGATTTTCACAAAAGTGTGCGTGCGCACAAGGCTGTGCGTGCGCACATACCAGAAAACACAATTTTGTAACTTTGCAGAATTTTAAATTTTCAACACCAACTTTGAATGATCATAACTCTCTCTACAAAATTCCAAATTTCACAAACTCTATATCGATTTAAAGGGTTTTTAAAGATCATTAACTCTAAATCAATTTAAATCGATTTTAAAAACTGAGTCAAATGTTATGATCAGACAAATTTCACAAAAAACCCAATTTTACCAAACTTCACAATTTCCTCAATGTCTTACCATACACCTTCCAAAACTATACCAAACCATTCAAAACTCCAATTTTCATCAAAATTAACCATTGTGCCATATTACATTTAATCATACCACATTTTCTTTTACATTTTATTATCCACAACCTCAATTATCGCATATACAACATATCCACCAATCATCATCATATCATCATCAATTCTCATCATCAACCCAACCATGATTCAAATCAATACTTGACTATGCTCATTCATCCACATCCATCATATCTCAACTTCATCATTTAACCACAACAACAACATCAAATTGTTATACTACATCAACACAAATAATAATCAACAACATAAAATTTCCGAACCTATCATATGGGTCACTAGCCTATGTGTCCATGAATATTATATACTACATAGAGGAAACCGAAACCATACCTTGATCGATTCCTTATATGCCCTTAACCCAAAGTTGAGCACAAGCTAGGCTTTCCAACATAATCCAAGCCACCAACAATCACCAATAAGCTCAAACAAGTTCAAATACTAACCACTTCAAGCTATAACACACATAATTCACAATAATTCAACCTAGGGTTTATCAAACTTAAATTTCACAAGGGTTCAAGAGCTCTTACCTTTCCAATAGCTTTGGAAGCCAAAACCCAATGCTAAGCAAGGATTAAAGTGAACCTAAACATCCAAAATCACAAAAACTCATTTAACCCAAAGCCCTAATCACCCGAAATTTTGGAGATAAAAATTATGAGAATTTCAAGTTTACCTTACCATTTTCTCATATGGGTTTTGTAGATCTCTTCGCAAGGAACGCGTAGCCACTGACGGCACACAAATCGGAGCACTGTAGCTTGAGATATCGTGAAGAGAAGAGAGGCGTGAATAGTATTCTCTTCTTCCTCTCCTTCCCTCTTTCAAATCTGAAGTGTGTGTGTGTTTATGAGTTGAGGGTTCATTAAATGAACCTTATATATGTTGGGCTTGGGTTCAACTTGGGCTCGGTCCAACTCGTTAGCATTTTTAGCGTTGGGCCAAACCTTTTAAAATTAATACCAGTTTTCAACTTCTAATATTTTTCTAAGGTTTTTGATGGTTTTTACTTTTTCTCGTGTGGTACCGGACAAACTTGAACTGGTTCAACTGCCAGTTCACAATTTTTCACGGTTTTTCACAGAAAACACATTTTCTGACTCAGAAAGACCTATTTAAATCCTCAAATTCTCTCTCTAACTTTTTGGAATCTAATTTGAGCATTATAATCACTTAATTAACCGATTGATTAGTTGCGGTTCTTATAGACATGATGGTTTTTACAGAAGATTCATCAAAGATTTTTCAAAAATAGCTAAACCAATAAGCAACCTGCTAGTGATTGACAATCCTTTTGTCCTTGATGATAATTGTAAGATGCCTTTGAAACCTTGAAAACTAAACTCACAACCCCAGAATGGGGACTTCCTTTTGAACTGATGTATGATGCAAGTGATGTTGCAATTGGTGCTGTACTGGGACAAAAGAAGGATAAGTTGCATCATGTTATATACTATGCAAGTAAAGTGTTAAATGAGGCACAAAAAAATTATACCACCATAGAAAATGAAGTATTGGCAATTGTATATGCATTTGACAAATTTAGACAATACTTGATTGGTTCAAAAGTTATAGTATATATTGACCATGCTGCTCTCAAGTATCTCATGTCTAAACAGGATGCCAAGCCAAGGCTTATCAGGTGGGTGCAATTACTACAAGAGTTTGATATTGAAGTGATGGATAGGAAAGGAAGTGAGAACCAAGTTGCAGATCATCTGTCAAGACTACCACAAAAGATCAACCAAGATGCACCACAACCAGTGAATGAGAAGTTCCCAGATGAAAATCTTTTTCAAGTCCAACAAGCAACTTGGTTTGCTGATATTGCAAACTATAAGGTGGGAAGAAGGATTCCCCAAGATTTTACCAGGCAACAAGTAAAGAAGTTGCTCAATGAAGCCAAGAAATTCTTATGGGACGAACCCTTCTTGTTCAAGACATGTCCAGATGGAATGATCAGAAGGTGTGTTCCTGAAAATGAAATGAGAAACATACTGTGGCATTGTCATGGTTCAGCTTTTGGTGGACACTTTGGGCTAGAAAGAACAGTTGCTAAAGTGCTTCAAAGTGGTTTTTATTGGCCATCCATATTCAAATATGCCAGACAATTTGTGCACCAGTGCAATGAATGCCAAAGAGCAGGAGGCTTAACAAGTAGAAATAAAATGCCTTAGAACTTTATTTTGGAAGTGGAACTGTTTGATCTCTGGGGCATAGACTTTATGGGACCGTTTTTCCCATCATATTCCTTCAAATACATATTAGTAGTAGTGGAATATGTCTCCAAATGGGTAAAGGCCATAGTAACAACTACATATGATGCACCAATTGTTCTTCAATTTCTTAAGAGACACATCTTTACCAGATATGGGGTGCCTAAAGGCCTTATTAGTGATGGTGGCAGCCATTTTTATAACAAACAAATGAAAAAGCTGCTCCACAAATATGGGGTAATTCACAAAGTGGCCATACCATACCACCCTCAAACTATTGGCCAGGCTGAATTGGCAAACAGGTAGCTAAAGAGAAAAGGAGCTAAAGAGAATCCTAGAAAAAACGGTTAGGGTCACAAGAAAAAACTGGGCGAGAAAATTGGATGATGCTCTATGGGCATATAGAACCGCATTCAAAACCCCAATTCGGAAGTCACCCTTTCAGGTAATCTATGGCAAATCCTGTCACTTACTTGTGGAGCTCTGGTACACGAAATCGTGAGTTCACACTTTTCTCACAATTCTGCGCAGTTGACAAACAAATGCACTAGGTCGTCCAAGTAATATCTTACGTGAGTAAGGGTCGATCCCACGGAGATTGTCAGCTTGAAGCAAGCTAGGTCATCTCGTAAATCTCAGTCAGGCGGATTCAAATGGTTATGAGGTTTTGATGATTAAAAAAATAAATAAAACATAAAATAGGATAGAGATACTTATGCAATTCATTGGAGGGAATTTCAGATAAGCGTATGGAGATGCTTTGTTCCTTCTGAGCCTCCACTTTCCTATTGTCCTCATCCAATCTTGCGTACTCCCTTCCATGGCAAGCTGTATGTTGGTGGATCACCGCTGTCAATGGCTACCATCCGTCCTCTCAATGAAAACATATCCGCTACGGTTTCCCGCATGGCTAATCAGCTGTCGATTCTCGATCGTGTCAAAATAAGAACCATTGATCCTTTTGCACATTGTCACTGCGCCCAACAGTCACGAGTTTGAAGCTCGTCACAGTCATCCCATCCTAGATCCTACTTGGAATACCACAAACAATGTTTAGACTTTCCGGATCTCAAGAATACTGCCAATTGATTCTAGCTTATACCACGAAGACTCTGATCTCACGGAATGCAAGGTTCTGTTGTCAAGAGAGGCAACCATGCGTCGTGAACTAGGAGGCCAAGAGATACACACTCAAGCTCTTGCATATAGAACGGAGGTGGTTGTCAGGCACGCGTTCATAAGAGAGGATGATGATGAGTGTCACGGATCATCACATCCATTAGGTTGAAGTACGAGTGAATATCTTAGAACAAGAATAAGCATGATTTAAATAGAAAAACAATAGTACTTTGCATTAATTCATGAGGAACAGCAGAGCTCCACATTTTACTCTTCAAGGCATTTTACTCTTCTGTTTGAGATCTACTTCACTACAATTAAATTTTCTCTTTTATGTTCAATGAAATCTACTTGTTCTTGTTTAATTTCTGCAATCCCAACTCCCAAGTCCTTTTATGATTCAAGCAATTTACATTTTACTGCACTTTAAGCTTCCTGTTACTTGTTCTCAAGATCTCCTTGATTGCTTGCTTCATTGCTCTCTTTAATTTCCAGCACCCAACCCCGTTTACATTTGATGCAATTTACATTTCTTGTCATTTAAGTTTCTGCAATTTACATTTCTTGCTTTTTAAGTTACTTGCCAATTTACATTCTGCAACTTTAAATTCACTGCCATTTACTTTCTGTTGGCTACAATTTCACACAATTCACTTCAATGTTAGCTTGACTAAACTAATCACCCACTAAAGTTGCTTGATCCATCAATCCCTGTGGGATCGACCTCACTCTAAGTGAGTTTTACTACTTGATACGACCCGGTACACTTGCCGGTGAGTTTTAGGTATTTTGGAAATTCGTTTTTACACAAAAATACCATCATGTTTTTGGCGTCGTTGCCGGGGATTGATTTAGATCAACAATGATTAAGTGGGTGAGAAGTCTAGATCAAGCATTTTTTTGTTTTTGTTCTCTGTTTTAAATTGATAGCAAGGTGTTTGAGCTATTGCCTTACTAAGAAATTCTTTCTCTATGACATGAATTTCAAATTTCATTGATGTTTACAAAATACAAATGGAGTTCAACTCATCTTATGGTCAAACAAAATTTTATGGGATATCACCCACCATCACC
>NC_029781.3:52906118-52917618 GCF_000817695.3 Arachis duranensis
TTGCATTCTAAGTTTGGTGTTGCTATGCAACACAATTTGCTTCAAATCTTTATTGGATACTTGCATTGATTCCAAGTGAAAGTGTCACACTAAGTTTGGTGTGCCACTTATCTTTTATGCAATGTATTGTGCTCACCTTCTTAAGTTTGCAATCACAATGTCTCTGTCTCTTGTGCCTTGATTATTATCTTTAATTTTGCTTGCTTAGAACACATGTACTACTAACATTTCATTGTGTAAGACATTCATGATCCATCTTAGCCCCATAGCCGTTGTTCTGATTGTTGCTTGAGGATGAGCAAGCATTCTGAGTTTGGCAAGGGAAAGGGAAGAATAAGAGGAAAATGACAACAATAGAGAAGATGGACTACAAGGTTGTAAAGTTCCTTTTCTTCTCCTTTGTTTCCAGCACTTTATTTTGCATGATTGTCTTTATATTCTCTGTATGCATGTGTAGTATGAATAAGCATAGCTTGAATATTGATTTGTAACATGTTACCATGCATTATGACTACCAACTTGAGTTTTGTAAAGCTTAAAGCAGTAAAGTATCATGATCATAAGCAAACAAGGAATTAAAGAAGAGTTTAGCATGTGCATACAAGTATTGGAAAGCTAGTATGATTAATTGTTGCTCAATTGCATTGGATTTTATTTAATTGAAGTTTTCATCTAGGACATTTTTGTGAAATCTTTTGAAAATCATGAAAACCTTGAAAAAGCAAATACAATTAAAGCAAGAAAAGAAAAAGGGAAAGAATGAGAAAGCTGAAGGCTCTGAGTACCAATGATGAGCTAAAAGAGTCCTCTAATTAAATGCTTGTGGTGCTAATGTATGAAGTGGTAATACTTGAAAACAAAGCATTTAGAAGTCGTAGCTTTGTTATCAACTCATGGGGCAAAGCACCCAAAAAGGAGAAGCTAATAAGAAAATCAAAAGTTTGTTTCAAGGAGGAAATATAAGAGAAAGATTTCATAAATTGAGCTAGATAGAAGCATCAATCATTTACATCTCTTTTGTGATTGTAGCATGCTTAGAAAACTAGCTAACCATGAACATTGAGTTGCTATTCTTCTTACCTTGGATTGTCAATCTTTAATGCATGATTCTTTTCTTGCTTGGGGACAAGCAAGGTTTAAGTTTGGTGTTGTGATGACAAGTCATCATATACCTATTTTTCAAGCTAAATTTCACTTGTTTCACTAGGTTTTATGCACTTTCTTGCATTATAAGTAAGTAATTTGGAATGAAAATGCATGACATCTTTAAATCAAACAACCACCATTTAATTGATGCTAAATCATGAGGTTTGGGCTAAAATTAATTGATTTTTAATGATTTATAAATCTTGTGAATTTGGTGATACTTTGAGTGGTTGTTTTGATTTCTTGTAGGCGAAGAAAAGAAGAAAAGAAGAAAACGTGGCCTAAGAAGTGTGGCTCAAGGAAGAAAAAGTGTGGCCAAAAAAAGGAGGAAGTGTGGCGCAACAAACCATGAAGCCCTCTCCAAGAGCACTAAGCTCACTAAGTGAGCGCTATACTTACTCCCAGGGAACCAAGGCACAATGCTCTGCTCACTTTGTGAGCTGAGCACAATAGGAAGCCAAGAAACAAGGAAAGGAAAAACAATGCTCAGCTCACCAAGCCCAGGGAACCAAGGCACAATGCTCTGCTCACTTTGTGAGCTGAGCACAATTTGAAGCAAAGAAACAAGGAAGGGAAAAACAATGCTCAGCTCAACAAGTGAGCACTATCGGGCATTCATCAAAGGAAAATCAAAGGAAATAAGTTGCCAATGCTTGCTCCAAGGTTTGAACCCATAACCCAAGGGAAGGAGAGGAGCGCTACTCACAAGAAAAACAAGCCAAAAAAATGGCCAAATGCATCCTCCAAGGTTCAAACTCATTACCCTGATGCAAAGATGAGCTTGGAAGCAAAATTTTGGCTAAGTTAAAATCTGGGCGCTCACAACATGACCATGCCTCCTTCAAAGGGCTATAACTTGAGCTACAGATGTCCAATTGATGTGCTTCTAGTTGCATTGGAAAGCTGACATTTAGAGCTTTCCAACGATGTATAGCAATCCATATTTGGCATGAAATTGAGGCACGAGTGAAATGAATCTTTAAGGACAAAAAATAAACAAAAATAAACCAAAGTGCAACCACCAAGGTTCGAAGAGGGAGACCAAGGAAAGCCAAGGAAATAGCGCTCACTTAGCACAATGCTCACTTGGAGAGCATTGTCGTGCTTCTCTTCATGAAAAATCAAGGAAAATTGTTCTCCAAATTCTTTTACAAGGGTTTGAACTTGGGACCTCCCCTTGGAAGCCCCAATGCTCAGCTCACTTGGTGAGCAGAGCGCTACTCATGGTGCATCACTCAAGAAATTGACACGGCCAGGAAGAAGGAAGGCGCGCATCATGACACGGCCATTGCACACTACAAGGAACCCACACACAAGGCCCCAATGCTCAGCTTAACTTATGAGCTGAGCATCCCCCTGGAAGCAAATTCTTCATGGGCTGAAAATTGAATTAAAAATCCAACTTAATTCATTTCTTCACCAAATCAAAAGCCCATCCAAATTCCAAAATCCAAGAATAGAAAGTGTATAAATAGGAGCTATTTTGATGTAATTAGGACCTCTAGACTTCATTTTGAATTTTTCCTTTTTACTTGCATTGTAATTTTGAACTTTGGAATTTAATTTCTTAGAGAATTGGGAAGGAGAATTGATCTCTCTTCTTCCTTGTTCTTGCTTGAGCACTCTCTACTTTTCTTGCTTTTGATCTTGGGTGAAGAATTGAAGAACTTTTGTTTCAATCTCACCTTGAGATATATTTTTTAATTTTCTGCATAATTGAATTTTACTTTCTGTTCATTGCTTCTTCTTCTGCTATTTCTGCAATTTGCTTTCCTTTATTTCTTTTGCAATTGTTCTTGTTGGATCAAGGAAGGATTTGAGATCTAGACTTGTTATCTAGTCTCTTCCACTCCTGAGATCTTCAACCACTTTTAATTTGCTGCAAATTAAGCATTGCTTTTCTGTTCTAAATTCTTTAAGGCATTTTACTCTTCTGTTTGAGATCTACTTCACTGCAATTAAATTTTCTCTTTTATGTTCAATGAAATCTACTTGTTCTTGTTTAATTTCTGCAATCCCAACTCCCAAGTCCTTTTATGATTCAAGAAATTTATATTTCTTGCACTTTAAGCTTCAGCCATTTACATTTCTTGCAATCTAAATTTCTGCAATTTCATTTACTTGTTCTTTAAGATTAAGCTTCTTTGCTTCATTTGCTCTTTAATTTACTACAATTTCCTCTTTCCCTTTACATTCCAAGCAATTTAGCTTCTGTTAATGATAAACCACTCAACCAATACTTGATTCGCTTGCTCAATCCTTCAATCCCTGTGGGATCGACCTCACTCATGTGAGTTATTATTACTTGATGCGACCTGGTACACTTGCCGGTGAGTTTTGTGTCAGATCATTTTCCACACATCATGTAGAAACTCCACCGTTGAAAATACATAAGTGATGAAGGTCTAGGCATGGCCGAATGGCCAGCCCCCAAAACGTGATCAAGATATCAAAAGTGATCCAAAGATAGTCTCAAAACTAATCTAAAGATATGAATGCAATAGTAAAAAGTTCTATTTATACTAAACTAGTAAACTAGGTTTACAGAAATTGAGTAACTAAGTGTAGATAGTGCAGAAATCCACTTCCGGGGCCCATTTGGTGTGTGTTTTGGCTGAGCATTGAAGCTTTCACGTGCATAGACTCTTCTTGGAGTTTAAATGCCTGTTTTGGTGCTAGTTTGGGTGTTTAACTCCAGCTTTGGTGCCAGTTCTAGCGTTTTATGCCAGAAAAAGGGTTTTTAGTGAGCGTTTGGACACCAGTTTGGGCCATCAAATCTCAATCAAGGTATGGACTATTATACATTGCTGGAATGCCCAAGATGTCTACTTTTCAACGCAATTGAGAGCGCGCTAATTAGGCTTCTGTAGCTCCAGAAAATCCACTTCAAGTGCAGGGAGGTCAGAATCCAACAGCATCTTCAGTCCTTTCTCAGCCTCTGAATCAGATTTTTGCTCAGGTCCGTCAATTTCAGCCAAAGAATACCTGAAATCACAGAAAAACACACAAACTCATAGTAAACTCCAGAAATTTGAATTTTGCATAAAAACTAATTAAAATATACTAAAAAGTAACTAAAATATACTAGAAACTACCTAAAAAATACCAAAAAGTGTATAAATTATCCTCTCATCAAGCTTGAACACAAAGCTTTCTCGGCCACTAAGCTCCTCAATCTTAACTCTCAAGCAGCAGGAGAGAAAAGGCTATTGCAACTCAATGAGTTGGATGAATTCAGATTGGGAACCTATGAGAATGTTAAGATATAAAAGGAGAGAGCCAAAAGATGGCATGATAAGAAAATCTTAAGAATAGAATTTGAACCAGGTCAACAAGTGCTCTTGTATAATTCCAGGCTCAAGATTTTTCCTGGCAAACTCAAGTCCAAGTGGACTGGCCCTTATTTAGTGACTAAGGTTTTCCCACATGGAGGCCTTGAACTTCTGAATGAAGCTACAAAGGACACATTCACGGTAAATGGTCATAGGGCAAAGCATTATGATGAGCAGATAATTTATACGCTTTTTGGCATTATTTTTAGGTAATATTTAGTATGATTTAGTCACTTTTTAGTATATTTTTATTAGTTTCTAAGCAAAATTCATATTTCTGGACTTTACTATGAGTTTGTGTGTTTTTCTATGATTTCAGGTATTTTCTAGCTGAAATTGAGGGACCTGAGCAAAAATCTGATTCAGAGGTTGACAAAGGACTGTTGATGCTGTTAGATTCTGACTTCCCGGCACTCGAAATGGAATTTTTGGAGCTACAGAAGTCCAAATGGCGCGCTCTCAACTGCGTTGAAAAGTAGACATCTAGGGCTTTCCAGCAATATATAATAGTTCATACTTTACTCGAGATTAGACGATGCAAACTGGCGTTTAACGCCAGCTTTCTGCCCTATTCTGGTGTTAAACGCCAAAAACAAGTTGCAAAGCAGAGTTAAACGCCAGAAATAAGTTACAAACTGGCATTTAACTCCAAGGAAGGCCTCTACACGTGGAAGCTTCAATACTCAGCCCAAGCACACACCAAGTGGGCCCCGGAAGTGGATTTCTGCATTATTTACTTATTTCTGTAACCCTAGTAACTAGTTTTGTATAAATAGAACCTTTTACTATTGTACTAGGGGTCTTTTTCCCTATTTTCGAATTCATATGTCATTTGGGGAGGCTGGCCATTCGGCCATGCCTGGACCTTTATCACTTATGTATTTTCAACGGTGGAGTTTCTACACACCATAGATTAAGGGTGTGGAGCTCTGCTATTCCTCGAGTATTAATGCAATTACTACTGGTTTCTATTCAATTCATGCTTATCCTTATTCTAAGATATTCATTTGTACTTCAACTTGATGAATGTGATGATCCGTGACACTCATCACCATTCTCACTTATGAACGCGTGCCTGACAATCACTTCCATTCTACCTGCGAAAGCTAGAGTGTGTATCTCTTGGATTCCTGGTCCATGCATTTGATTGCCTCTCCTGCCAACAGAGCCTTCAATTTCTTGAGATCAGAGTCTTCGTGGTATAAGCTAGAATCCATTGGCAGCATTCTTAAGATCCGAAAAGTCTAAACCTTGTCTGTGGTATTCCGAGTAGGATCTGGGATGGGATGATTGTGAAGAGCTTCAAACTCGCGACTGTAGGGCGTGGTGACAGACACAAAAGGATAGTAAATCCTATTCATACATGATCGAGAACCAACAGCTGATTAGCCATGCGGGAAACTGTAGAGGACCTTTTTCACTGAGAGGATGAGAAGTAGCCATTGACAACGGTGACGCCCTACATACAGCTTGCCATAGAAAGGAGTATGAAGGATTGGATGAAGGCAGTAGGAAAGCAGAGATTCAGAAGGAATGACGCATCTCCATATGCTTATCTGAAATTCCCACCAATGAATTACATAAGTATCTCTATCTTTATTTCATGTTTATTTATCTTTTAATTATCAAAACTCTATAACCATTTGAATCCGCCTGGCTGAGATTTACAAGATGACCATTGCTTGCTTCAAGCCAACAATCTCCGTAGGATCGACCCTTACTCACGTAAGGTTTATTACTTGGACGACCCAGTGCACTTGCTGGTTAGTTGTGCGAATTTGTGAATAAGAGTGATATTACAATTGGGCGTACCAAGTAGTTGGCGCCATTGAGATCACAATTTCATGCACCACATTACTTGGGAGGGCCTTAGAACAAGGAGGAGAGCATTCATGAACTGAGTTAAACAAGAATGAAGGATGTCAAGCTAATGACGATAAAGAAGCGCTTGTTGGGAGGCAACCTAACCAGAGGTAACTTTCTTTTCCAAGTTATTTCAATAAAAAGTCAAGATTGCCCTGTATTGCAAGGAGTTATGTTTGGTGTTGCACACCAAAATGAGTATAAAAAGGGTGAATGTGTGATTTTAAGTTTGGTATTCCACTTTAGATCTCATGAAACACACAATAACCCTCCAAAAAGCATCATGAGTCAAAAACAACAAAACTATCAGGGAAATTTCTTGATAGTTGCTGAACTTTTAGTTAATAAAAGCACAAGGTTTCATGTGTGTAATCAATTTATTGCATAATAGACAGTGGTAATAAGGAACTAAGTTTGGTGTTCACACACCAAAGTAAGTTCAAAAGCTTACAACCATTCATGAATGCTAACCATCGTTCAAGTGCTTGGAGGACAAGCAACTTCCATTATCATTGCAGAAGGTCATTCAATTTCTTGGAAGAAGCTTCACATCATCATCCAAGGAGAAAAAAAGAGCTATAGAGAATGATGACAAAGAGAAAGCTAGAAGACACTTCCATGAGGTTGTATTGTTACTTAATCCCTTCTGATTTGAAAAGCTTTAATTGGAAGTATGAGTGTACCTGTGCTGAGTAGTACTGCTATTTTAAGTCATTTACATACTTTTGATTGCCATTTTCAATTAAGTGTTCTAGTCTAAGTGTCTGTTTCAATTTCATCTTGCTTGAATGTATGTCTTGTTCACCTCTGCATGAATAAAAGAAAATGATTATGAAACAGAAAGAGCAACAGTCCAATTTGATAGGAAATAGAATAAGGTTCAATGGTGGTATATGTTTGATTGTTTAGTAAGTTCACTAATAAAGATGAAGGGTAGAATGTACCTTTTTAGCATGAACTTAGCTGCTGTTTGTGAAACCTTAGTGAATAAATCTCCTGGAAAGAAAGAAAGAACAAGAAAAAAGGAAAGAAACAAAGAATAAGCTAGACACCAATAGCTCAACCCTTAAGACACATGCTTGTGGTATTTTTGTACTAGGATCTGCTTGGATAATTAGGTTCTAAGGAGTGTTTTAACACTTAGTAACTTGGGTTAACTTATCCGGGATTATCAACCAAAAGTCCACTATCAAGAGCAATCTAGTTACAAAGTATTTAGTGACTCAAAGAGGTGCTGGGAATCAATGTCTCTGGAATTGAATTTTGAGCCAAATGTCTGTAGTGTGTATGTGCTGAAGAGAGGCTTGATAGTAGGTCTGAGGGGTGCTTCATCACCCAACACCTTGAGCCAACTGGATTGGGAGTGTTGACTGAAAACTTACTTAAAAAGCTACCTCAATACAGAACACTTAGCTGCAAATAAAGTATAAGTTTCTCAGCAAAAGAAAAACAAAAATCAAACATCAAGGATCAGTGAATAACAAGGTTTCATAGTAGCACCATAGTTAGCACTTAAAGGGACATCTCAAACCTGGAAACCAATAAAAGTAGAGCTTCAAATATATCCTGTATGAAACCCCATGAACCTAGACTGAGTGCTTTCAAATAAAGACATATATTCCTCTCTGTTTTCATTCATTCTTCTCATGTTTTACTACTTGCATGGGGACAAGTAAGATTTAAGTTTGGTGTTGTGATGACAAGTCATCTTAGGCTAGTTTCACAAGTATTTTTCATTTGTTTTCATTAGGTTTTATGCACTTTATTGAGCAATAAGTAAGTAATTGGATTAGAAATTCATGCATATCTTGATTCAATCAAACATGGTTAAATTGGTGCATTTTTATGAGATTTATGCAAGATTTATTTGATTGTTATGAATGATGCAAAATCTTGTGATTTTGGCAAGGCTTTGATGCATGTGTTTGGTTGATGATAGGTGAAGAGAAGCAAGGAAGAAGTAGAGAAAGAAGTAGAGGAAGTAACGTTGGTGGCCAAAGTTAGCTCACCAACGTTACCTCAAACATTGGAGGAAAAGGCGTCTGCAACGTTGGTGGCCAAAGTTGGCTCACCAACGTTGCTGACAATGTTCTTGAAATTTGGGTGCCAACGTTGGAGGGAACGTACCTCCAACGTCTTCGATAACTTTCATTTCTGGAGCTGGAAAATTTTAGTGTGACGCATACACGCGGAAGTGGAATTCTCACGTACGCATGAGCTACGCGCACATGCAAAATGGCAAAAATCTAGTTTGACACGTACGTGTGAGCGACGCGTACTAATGAGGGAAAATGGATTCCGCACAACTCACCGGCAAGTATACCAGGTCGCATCAAGTAGTAAAACTCACAGAAGTGAGGTCGATCCCACATGGATTGATGGATTAAGCAACTTTAGTATGGTGATGAACTTAGTTAAGCTAACAAGTAATGATTTGAGCAATTTATGATTGATAGAAGGTAAATTACAGGGAGTTAAAATGCTGGAAGTAAAATAGCAGAAACTTAAATGGCAAGAAAAGTATATGGCTGAATCTTAAATTGCAAGAAATGTAAATAGCAGAATCTTAAATGCAAGGAATTAAAATTGCAGAATCTAAATTGCAAGAGAAATTAAATTGCATTAATATTAAAAGGAATTGGGTGCTGGGATTTAGAACCATACTCAACAATGAAAAGTGCAGTGAAATCAGAGAAATCTAAGTTGGAGAAATTCAAAGAAAATGATTCATTAAGGATTGGAGGTATTGCAATCCTTCAGGAATCAATTGAGTCTCAACTTCTTTCTCAATCATTTTGATAGATCTATGGCAGATTGAAAGTGATTGGGTCCCAATTCCTTGGTGACCCAATCTCTCTAATCATAATCAACCTGCCAATTCCTTGATCTAGTGATCATGAGAAGAGGTTAAGTGCATAACTCTCATCTATAAGACACACTACTTCTCAGGATCTTAATTCCTCCCAAATGTTGTTGATCCAGAGAATAGTGATGGGTAGAACTTCAGTCCAAATGAAGGTGATTCCCCTTTCGAGGCTCACATCCACATTCACTGAATTAAACCCCCTTCCGAAGTGAATAATTCACAATCAAAACAGAAGATACCCAATAGCTACCAAATTGAATTGAGAAGAAGAAGAATTTCATTGATTCATTGGAATTACAATAGAGCAGAAATTGGGGTTTAGTTCATCATTGCTCTAGTACAAAAACAGAAAAGAAAAATGCAGAAGATGGAAGACAAAAATTAAGAATGAGAATTAAAGTGCAGAGCCACCCTCAAATCTACTTGCAACTAACTAAAAGGCAGAGAACTTAAAAGAATAACTCCAAAGAAGAAGTAAAAGAAGGTGTCCAAAGAAAAAAAGTCATCATGAAATCAAATTTTTTTCTATTTATACACTTAGTAATTCAGTCATCAAGTACTTGGAATAGGCATTTTGGTCTCTATTGCAGTGGGTCAATGGGGTACATGGTTGCAGCTTCCAGGAGAACGGAGCGTTTTCAAATTGAGCGCAGCGTTCATTCACCCACGCGTACGCGTCTTCTACGCGTGCGCTGATGACAAGTCATCTTAGCCTAGTTTCACTAGTCTTTTTCCTTTGTTTTCATTTAGTTTTATGCACTTTCTTAAGCCATAAGTAAGCCAATTGGGTTGAAATTCATGTTTCCTTTGATTCAATCAACCATGGATAAATTGATGCATTTTCATGAGTTTTTGTGCCATAATTGCTCATATGACAAGAAGAAGAATAACTCTCATGACTATGGCATAGCTTTGATACAATTTTTGATTGATGATAGGAGGAATAAAGCTTGGAAGAAGGTTGCAAGAATGGGCTTGAAAAGATGGATCAACGTTTGAGCTAACGTTTGCCTCAAACGTTAACTCAAACGTGAAAAGAAGATGAAGAATACCCTGGGAGGAGCCAACGTTTGCGCCAACATTTGCGCCAAATGTTGAGGCAAACGTTGGCTGAAGATGAAGCAGGGGAAGGGGCCAACGTTTGTGCCAGCGTTTGCCTCAAACGTGAGGTCAAACGTTGGCGCCAAAAAGAAGAGAAATATTACTCCTGGGCACAGCAACGTTTAAGCCAACGTTTTCCTCAAACGTGAGGTCAAACATTGGCTACATTTTGGCAAGAAAGAGCATGGAAGAGCACCCTTGATTGATAGTTTAGATGAGCCACGTTTGCGCCAACGTTTGCCTCAAACGTTAGGCCAAACGTTGGCCAAAAAGGAGCTTGGGAAGACCCACGTTTGAGCTCACGTTTGACCTCAAACGTTGGCTCAAACGTGGATGATAGCAAATGGGCTATCTGCATAATGCCTCACACAAGGGACGTTTGAGTCAACGTTTGCCTCAAACGTTGACTCAAACGTGAATGGTTCATGGCCCGGTTCACAAGTGGATTTCTTCCAAACACCAAGAGCAATCAACGGAGGCTACTATAAACCCAATTCCATCAAAGCCAAGGCCCATATTCAAGGCTCTATGATCATTTGAAGAAAGTGTATAAATAGCTTAGGATTTGAAGTTTTGGGAGAGCTTTTCTTTTTAGAGTTTTCTTTGAGAATTTTCATAGTACTCACAGTAGAGAGCTTTTGGGTTTTGAGCTATTTTGAGATTCTGAGTCTTGGGGAAGGAGAATTGAATTCTCTTCTTCTTAGTTTTCTTGTTTTCGATTTCATTTGCACTTGTCTTGAGTCTTGGGTGTTGAAGAATTGAGGAAATTCTGTCACAATCTCACCTTGAGATCTCTCTATTTTTCTTACTGCAACTTCTGGAAATTGAACTTGGATTTACATTTCTACATTGCTCTCTTCTTTAATTTTGCATTTGCACTCTGAATTTGGATCTAGGAAGGCATTGAGATCTAGACTTAGTTATCTAGTCTCTTGGGTCCTGAGATCTATTGGTTTCCATTTTAATTTCCTTGTTTAATTACTACACCAAGCTTATTTTCCTTTTAGTTTGAGATCCGGTTCAACTAATTCCACCAATTACTTTTCATTCTGTTAAATTTTGCTTTTCCTTGTTTAATTCCTGCAGATCCAATTCCCATTCCCCTTTTATTTTTCAAGTCATTTATATTCCTTGCACTTTAAGTTTCTGCAATTTACATTACTTGCACTTTAAGATTCAGCTCTTTTTCTTT
>NC_029781.3:52924591-52927653 GCF_000817695.3 Arachis duranensis
AGTTATCTAGTCTCTTGGGTCCTGAGATCTATTGGTTTCCATTTTAATTTCCTTGTTTAATTATTACACCAAGCTTATTTTCCTTTTAGTTTGAGATCCGGTTCAACTAATTCCATCAACTACTCTTCATTCTGTTGAGTTTTGCTTTTCCTTGTTTAATTCCTGCAGATCCAATTCCCATTCCCCTTTTATTTTTCAAGTCATTTATATTTCTTGCACTTTAAGTTTCTGCAATTTACATTATTTGCACTTTAAGATTCAGCTCTTTTTCTTTTTGTTCCCTTTAATTTCCTGCAAATCACCCACTCCCCTTTACATTCTATGCAATTTAATTCCTGTCAACACAATTTCACACAATCAACACTTGTTTGCTTGACTAATTCAACCACTAAACTAAAGTTGCTCAATCCTTCAATCCTTGTGGGATCGACCTCACTCCCGTGAGTTTTATTACTTGATGCGACCCGGTACACTTGCCGGTGAGTTTTGTGTCGGATCGTTTTCCGCACATCATGCGCGTCCTTGCTCGCTGAATGCATCATCACGCGTACGCGTGCTTTGCGCCCTGATAGTGTTCGTTTAATGAGCGCTACGTTCACGCCATGAACGCTCCCCACGCGTGCGCATCCTCTGCGCGTGCGCGTCCTCTGTGCGTGCGCGTCGTCTGCGCGTGCGCGTGGATAGTAGATCACCACTTCTGCGCTCTAGCATCAAGTACGCATTTGCGCCAACCACCACTTTTGTCACATCGACGCGTACGCGTGTGATGAACAGATTTTTGTGTGGTAAAGAATTTTACAAATGAAATCTCGTTGCAAGTATAGTTTCTAAACCAACAAAGAATCCTTTCGTACAAAAAATTGTTTGTCACAGGTAACAGACCCCCTAAAAATAATAACCGAAGTATTCAAACCTCGGATCGTCTCTCAAAGGAATTGCAGGGAAGTGTTCTTGCTATTGGTTATGGGATGTATATTTTGGGGTTTTGAATAGGAGAACAAGAAAAGTAAATTGCAAGAATTAAACTAATAGCTAAGAAAGCTCTTGGCAAGGTATATGAGAACTAGAAGTCCTATCCTCATTATCCTCCTCGATTGTGATATCAATTGTTCATTGCTCCCACTTAGTCAACCTCTAACTATGAAGGAATGTTAAGTGAATAAATCAATTTGATTCCTCAAGTCCTAGTCAACTCCTAAGGAAATATTAGCTTTAGTGGAATTCAAATCAATTAGCAACTTCTAATTATCAATCAACAAGAGAGTTTGATAACTCAAGTGTCACCAATTACTCAACATAAGCCAAGAGGAGAAAATTCTACTCTAGCATCCTTCCAAGCATTTAATCAAACATTTGGAAGGCATAAAAAGAAAGCATAGTAGAATGACAACAAGAATGAAATCTAATAACTACTAATTGCATGGAAATAAACAACAACAAAACAATTAAGCAATAAGAGAAATCAAAACATGAATTGCATTAAAGAGAAATAGAAGAATAAGAGTGCATCAACATAAAAGTAAAGAATTACAAGAATTAAAGTACAAAACTAAAGAGAGGAAGACTAGAGGAGCAAGAATTGATAAAGGAAAAGTAAATCAAAGAATGCATTAAACCTAGATCTAGAGAAGAATTAAACCTAATCCTAATCCTAGAGAGAAGACAGAAGCTCTCTCTCTCTCTAGAAACTAACTCTAAACTACTTCTAAAACTAAACTATGACTAATTGGTAAAGGTGAGTTAATCCCTTTCTAATTCTTGGGTTTAATAGCATCAGAAGTGAGTTGGATTTGGGCCTGGGAAGCCTAGAAATTGCCCTAGCAGATTCACTTTGATGAGGTCACGTGCGAGCGTCGACGTGTACGGGTGGGTCACGCGTACGCGTCGCTTGACAATTTGCTATCCACACGTACGTGTCATGTACACCTACGCGTCGCCATGCGACTTCACTTTCCACGCATGCGCATCGATCTCAGCATCCCAAATCCTTGTTTTTCCATGAGTTCTTCACTTGCATGCTTTTCCTCTTCATTCCTTTGATTCATTCCTAGCCTTTCCAACCTGAATTCACTAACAAACACATCAAGGCATCTAGTGGAATCAAAGGTGAATGAAAATCAACCAATTAAGGGACTAAAAAGCATGTTTTCACACTTAAGCACAATATAGGAGACAATCATGAAACCATGCTATTTCATTGAATAAATGTGGGTAAAAGGTGATAAAATCCCCTAAATTAAGCACAAGATGTACCATGAAATAGTGATGCATCAAATCTCCCCACACTTAAACCAAGCATGTCCTCATGCTTAACCAAGGAAGGAACCAAGGGTATTATCATTTATTCAATGTAAACTAACTAAATGCAATCTACCTAAATGCAACTTTCTAAATGCATGCAATTGCTTGGTCAAAATAAATCAATTCCCAAGAAGACATATATAAGCATAAGGGCTAAAGGTATTAACAACCAAGCCAACCACAATTGAATTGAGTTATTGGTGGACGAAATTGCGATCACTATTCTTTGAGTTGTACTCATTGTAAAATTATGGAATTTGAAATTGGCACGAGTGGACACAACTCCGTTCAACTAACCAGCAAGTGTACTGGGTCGTCCAAGTAATAAACCTTACGCGAGTAAGGGTCGATCCCACAGAGATTGTTGGTATGAAGCAAGCTATGGTCACCTTGTAAATCTCAGTTAGGCAGATTAAATTGGTTTATGGGTTTTCGAAAATAGAAATAAGAAAATAAAAATAATAAAAGGGATAGAATACTTATGCAGATTCATTGGTGGGAATTTCAGATAAGCGAATGGAGATACTGTATGGCTCAAGAATGCCCGCTCTCCCATTGCTTCAACTCAATCCTTCTTACTCCTTTCCATGGCAAGCTGTGTATAGGGGTTCACCATCAGCGGTGGCTACTTTCAATCCTCTCGGGAAAATGATCCTCTGCGGCTGTCACTCGCATGGCTAATCGTCTGGAGGCATCACACTGGCCGAAGGCTACATCCCATCCTCGCAGTAAAAACTACGCTCACGCGCTCTGTCACAGCA
>NC_029781.3:52928572-52928881 GCF_000817695.3 Arachis duranensis
AATTATCCGCTCATCACAACACCAAACTTAAATTGTTGCTTGTCCCCAAGCAACTGAAAATCAAATAGGATAAAAGAAGAGCATATACTATAAATTCTAGAATATCCATGAATATTAATTTAATTACATGAGCGGGACTTGTAGTTTTTTGCTTCTGAACAGTTTTGGCATCTCACTTTTTCCTTTGAAGTTCAGAGTGATTGGCGTCTCTTAGGAACTTAGAATTTGGGATAGTGTTATTCACTTTCCTAGTTAAGCATGTTGATTCTTGAACACAGCTACTTATGAGTCTTGGCCGTGGCCCTAAGC
>NC_029781.3:52928981-52947909 GCF_000817695.3 Arachis duranensis
TTTTTGACAAAACTTTTATTAACATATTTTCATAGTTAAAATAATGTCAAAATTTATTTTTTTGACGAATTTTAATTTTTTTGACACATAATAATCCTAAAAAATAGTATATATTTTTGTAGTGACAATAATGTGTTTTTAACAAAATTTTGCAAGAGAACCGCCACTAAATTTCTGCCATAATCAACCTTTAACAGATAGCGGCGGTTTTAAACCGCTTCTAAACCCTGCGCCGCTATTTCATGGTTTTGCGACGGTTGTGCCAGCGGTTCTCTAGAACCGCCGCAAAATCATATTGCCACCCCCTAACACGCGTCGCTTAACAAACCGCTGGAATTTCGTTTCGCAATGGTTTAAAACCGCCGCTAATCCATAAAATAACCGCCGCAATTTCGCGCATCTCTTGTATTTAAATTAACCATTACCGTATTTTTTAATTTTTTATGAATAAACTAATTATTTTTTAGTAATATAAAATAAATTATTTTATATTATGTAATTAAAAATAGTATTGTAATAAATAAGAAATATTTTTGTATATATTTATATATTTTATATTTATTTATTTTAAAGTAAAAGAGTGTACTTACCATTTTTAAAATATTTTGTATTATTAAAATGTATTTTATGTATGTATATATTAATATATTCTATATTTATAAAGTCTATCAATAATCTTCTTTTATAATATTCTTTGATTTGCATTTAATAAAATCTAATGGTTCATAAAAGGTGATATTTCTAATACATACAAAATGATTGGGCTGATTTTAGACATACCCTATTTACAAATAATCGCATCAAAATTTTATTTCTAAAATCTTTTGCAGAATATATATTTACTTTTTAGATATGTTTGTCACATTTTTAAATTCTTTGCAAGTTTGTATGTCATACATATTTTTTGGAGTTATATTTTTGGAGTTATTTTTGTTAGTAATATAAACTTTCGAGTACAATTTTGATAGTTTATTCTAAACTTCTATTTCGACTACAATTTATAGCCAAATCTTATTATAAATGCAAAAATCACAACTATTAATTGGATTTTTTATACATTTTTTAAATAAAAATATTTGTGAGACAATGAAAATTAATTAAAAGTCGCCTAAAGTTATCTTAATTTGAATCTATTAGATATTACTAATTTTACAACCAAAATTTATTACGTATCATTCTTTTATTGTAATTGAAATAAAATCTTTTTCTCTAAAATTAAAGAGTTCTCTCATCTTCTCTTTTCCTTTCTCTATCTCTCTCATTTTTTCACCCACTCTATCTCTCTTGTATATCATTATTAATGACTAATTATAAATTTAACAATCAAAATATACAACATAACATTCTTTAATTGTAAGTAAAATTAAATTAAAATTAAAACTAAAATATTAAAATTGAAATATAGTTAATTATATTACTAATTTAACAACCAAAATGTGTCACATGATACTCTCGTTAAAATTGAGATGAAATATTTCTCTCCAAAATCAATAAACTTCCTTCTTATCTCACTACTAGAAAACTAGTTATTACAGACGGATATTCCCGACGGATTTTATCCCACAGAAATACAAACAGAATTTCAGAGGAATTTTTTGTCGGAAAACAAAAAAATGAATTAGCATAAATTACAGACGGAAAAAAAATCCGTCTATAATTCTGTCGGAAAAATTAATTTTTTTTGTAGGAAATAGTTACAGATGAAAAATCCGCCTGTAACTAAATAGACGAAAAAACTGTGTTTTATTAAATTATTACAGACGAATTTTTCGTCTGTAATTTAAATTTTTCTGCCGAAAAAAAAGCTTATACGGAATCTACCCCCTCTCTTTCTCGAGCTCCCTTCACAAATAACTCAAGACTCAATTTACAAAGCACTCCATGAAGATGAACACCGTCTTCATTGTGCCTCAAGAAGACGATTAACCTAGCTAACCCTAACCTGTCTTCATTGTGCCTCACTGTACCCTAACCCTCTCTTCATTGTAACTCACCAAAAACCCCTAACCACCACGAAGAACCCCTAACCGCGGCGAAGAGCCCCTAACAGCACTCTGCGAAGAATGTCACCGGTTGCTGGCACTCGCAATGCCTCCGTCGAAGAACCCCTAACCGCGACGAAGAACCACTAACACTCCTTTGAGTTTCTTCGCTTTTCTCTCGCCACTCTCACCCTCAATCTCACTAAGTCTCACCTCTCTCATGGCTGGTCTCGCCGTCGACCTCTCTCTATCTCTCTGGTATATCGCTTCTCTCGCGGGTGTTTCAGACTCAAGGTCGTCGTGCTCTGTTTTCGTCGCTGCTCTGTCACCGTCACTACTCTATCTCGCTCTATCGCAAGCAAACCGATGGAATTCGACCCGATCCCAATCGGTTCCTGCTCCAAAGAGAACCAGAGCATCTACCAGCAGTTGTTTAAATTACGCCGATTCAGGTATGTATTGTTTAAATTACGCCGATAAACCTTAGGGCTCAATTTTTCTACGCCAGTTTTAGCTAGGGTTATCATACTCTGCTTTTGTGGCTCAACTGTTTAATGGTTCCAACTATTGCCATGCTTGTTGGTCCTGATGCTCCCATTGTTATATTGTTTAGGCAATTTGCAAGATAAAATCAATTATACACTATACACTAAAAGAGTTTTGATTTCAATGCTTAAACTACTTTAACTGTAGTAGGCAGATAGAATTTCTCTTCCTCTTTTGAATATTATCCGAATCTGGAAAGTGGAAGCTTGGTTCTTTTACTTGTCATAAGAAATATATCAAAGACTCAAGCTAGTTCTTTCTTTTTGTTGCTTTTCAAAGATTCTATCTCTGAATGTGCAAAGCAGGACAAGATGGAAAGTAGAGGGAGCAAAGCAATGGCTGCACAGAAAAATGGGCGTCGATCGAATCGAGAAAGGAAAATGGCTTTGATACAAGATGTGTGTGATAATTTATTAGTGAAATAAATTTTCAATACATACAGTAAATTAATGTTTTCAAACTTGACAGGTTGATAAATTGAAGAGAAAGTTGAGACATGAAGAGAATGTGCATAGTATACTTAATACTTGCTTTCTTTCTTGTCAGGTTTAAAAAAAACAAACTCACTCTTACGAAGAAAGTATAATTAGGAATTTAGGATGGATGAATTAAGTTTTAACTAAAAAAATAATGTAGTGCGGTTACTAGGATCAATACAGGGTGTTTATTATTATTTCTATCAAATATTCAAGAACAAAGTCGAAGTGGCTGCACTAGAACAGAAAAGGCTAGCATTGGTGATGGATCAGTTGGGATGTTCTCTTCACTTATTGTTCGCGCATGCAGGTAATTCACTAGTCGATAGTCGATTCCATTCACTTTTCTCATTGTATCCCCTTTCCTTGTTCTCTTTACTTTCCTTTTCCTTTCTCTTTTTTGTTCTGATTAAGCTCTGAATGTCAAATTGAAACATGATACTATTTTACTTCTGTAAGAAGGATATTGTTTCTTTCTTTGATTTTAGAATTTGCTTGATTGAAAATAGAAGGATTTATGAACAGAAGGATTCATGAACCTTTTTGCTTGTCTCTTTACTTCCTTTCTAATTCATCTAGTGCAATAACCAAATTGTGCTTTTGCTTCTGCTTGTGGGAGTGATAAATAGTACAGGTCTTGTGAGATTTAATTTAAATAAATAGTACAGGTCTTGTGCAATAGTAATCCTTTTCACTTGCTATTTGGTGGTTGTTGTAGTATGCATTTTATTAATTTCTCTTATTTCTAGGGAACAATTATATCTTTTGTTGCCTTCACTCAGATGACTACTGGTTTTATTCAGATGGTTCTTACCATGGATATTCATCAACTAAACTTCAAAAGGTGATCCTCCCGTCACTCTCTTTTCCTTTTGCCTACATTTCTTGAGTGTATTTCTAGTTCTGTAAATGTTTAACTTTTCTATTTTCCATACTCATTTTCAGTGAGTGGGAAACCAATCTCTTGGTTTCCTTGTGTGATACGCGTCTAAGCTGCAGTGACATGCTTTCATCCATAATAGGTTCATGTGCCCAACACTATCTCTGTCCTCTGTGCTTAGAAGGATTTTACTTTATTTCAGATGCTAGGCTATGAATGTTATTATTGGTTTATGTGTTCGTTCATGCTGTTATTATATTCTCCAATTTTCGGAACTCAAATATGTGGTGTTCATGGTACTGATGAAAGTGATTAACTATCCAATCCAAATAATTTTCTCCACTTTGGTTTCTTTTAGGTTTATTTATCACTAAATAGTAGAAATAGTAACAGTGTTAGGAGAGAAAAGCGGTTCATTTATTGAGTTTGTGTTTATATATTCTCTGCACAAACCTGAAAGCTTTTGCAGCTTTGTGCTTAATGGAAGGCCCTTGAGCTTCCTCTCTCTCTCTCTCTCTCTCTCTCTTTCTCTCTCTCTCTCTCTCTCTCTGTTCTTCATTCACCTTCTTTCAATCACTCAGCAGAAGAACTCTAACACTCTGTTATTAGTTTCATTTTGCATTTTTTGGCTTTCTTTCTTGACTGCAAAACCAACAAGAATATAAGAAAAATAGAAATTTGAGAGAATAATCTCTCTTCTTCTTCTTCCTTCTTCTTCTTCTCTGTCATCTCTGCCAGACATTAACCCACAAGTCCGTCACTCTTCTTTCCTCTCAAAATGCACTTTATTATTATTTCAGCTCTTCTTTCTACTCTGTTGGATTTATTCCTTGTGTGTTTCACTTTTACAAATGGACTGTACCCCTCATGCTTTGGTCTTTTTTCCCTTAAATATTTTTTTTTGTTTTAAATTTCTCAACTTTGCACGCTTGCTGTTCTAAAATTTTTTTTCTTTTTCATTTTTTTGGGGTTAGGGGAGGGCCTGTTTGGGAATACGTATTTACCTTTTGATTTTATTTTTTATTACACAGTAGAAAAATGGTTGGTATGGTTAAGTGTGGATCTGTTGTGCTATGGCGTGTTCATCATCCTTGCAATTTGGTTTCTTTTAGTTTTATTTGCTGCTTCATTCATTATTTAGATCATTTCTTTTCCTTATTTAATTTTTTTTGTTCAGCTTTTTGTTTTTCGCTGTTTGAATCTACTTGCTTTATGGATTGAGATATATAAATTAACTCTTTTTTTTATGTTGCTTGTTGTAGAGTTTTCTTCTGCTGCAGCAGATTCCATTCATTCAGATTAACTACTAAAAGGTCTATACATGGTCTACTAAAATGATTTTTCATTATATATAATAAATCCACTATTACTTCAAACTTATGGAACCTATCTTCGGATTTATTCAGTATACCTACTCTAAATAAACCTAGATTTCAAAATTCTTTTTTTCCCCCCTGACCTTCAAGTTCTCCATTTTGCCGTTTTAAATTATGTTTAAGATATCTTGTTATGATTTTGGTTCTTCCTTTTACTATCATTTTAGAGTATGATTTTCTGCTTCTCTATTGATGTTTGATTTCATGCATCTTACTTACAAATCTCATGTTCTTTAGTTTGCTGATGCTAGTTTATAGAATATAATTTAGCAATTTGTTTCAATCAATTGATTATTTCATTGACTCTGGGTCTGGTTGATTGATAAACGTTTTGATGTAAAAGAATTGGAAGTCAGCCCTTTCTTTTGTGGCATATGGTGCTAAAACCGATCAATATAAATTTGAAAGAATGGACCTGATATCATGTTTTTACCCTTGTTGTATGTGGCTGAATCTTTCAAATTACAAGTTGTATATCTTTGTTTGTATGTCATCTTTCGTTTACTTTTTCTTTCCCCTTAATCTTGTTCATTGCAATTGTTCAGGTTAAATGGCAAATAGAGCTCAAATTCCCACAAAAAGTTCAACACTCATTGCTATGATCGCAGATGAGGTAAGCGTGGCATTTCTGTGACTGACGAGGGTTTTAAGTGGTTTGTGTGGTAATTTATTTTTATTCTTTCTCAAAATTTTAATATGCAATTCAACCTTCTGGTTTAGCTTAGGACAGGTGGTGGTTGATTGGTTGGGTCGGAGTTTGGATGACAATTGAGGTTCAATATTTTATGTTGGTACAACGTTGTAGCATTTTATCTGTAATTTTTATGATTGTTCTTGTTAAGATGACCTTATTTCATCCACCAATATATATTTGAAAGTTTAGAGGTTGATGTGTTGATAAGTGCCAGGTGCTGATGTGTAAAACCTATTTCTATCTTGACCTGTACATTAGAGCTCTATTAGCCTGTTGAAGCATTTGTATTTACCATAATCCATATATAATACTAGCCTATGTAATTTTCCTAGATCTCTTCTGGTGCATACATGCAATATTTGATATCGGAAATCTAGCATCATGACGCATTCTAGTTTTTATGATGTTTGTTCTGAATTTTGATATTTTAGATGCACTCTACCATAAAAAGTAATAACTACTTAATGGAATATAATGCAGGATACTGTTGCTGGATTTCTGCTGGCTAGAGTGGGTAATGTTGACTTGCGAAGGAAGACAAATTATATTATTGTAGATTCAAGTATCCCACTGTTCTTCAGTTCATTTTATGAACTTTCTTCTATGCTTGACTGATTTCAATTTGTAATGATATGGCAATTTTGTAGACAATTTAGTGATTTTCTACCTTCTTAAGTGTCAATAATAGACTTCTAATCCTCTCTTAGGATGTTGATTTCAGAAACAACTGTGAAACAAATTGAAGATGCATTCAAAGAGTTCACAACTAGGGAAGATATTGCAATTGTGTTAATAAGCCAATATGTAAGTTGCTTTTCTATCCTCATACAAATTCATAGTAAAGAAAAGTCCTTAGAGTAGTTTATAGCTGCATATTGATTCTATTTCTTTGAAGACGTTCTGATAAGCACAAAATTCAATCAATTGTGTGGGTTAGGACTCAAGAATCAACCTTCTTAGTTATTTCCTTGTTTTCTTTTTTTTTTTTAAATAAAAAAAGAGTTACAAAATTGATTTATTTAATGTTACGTTATTATTTGTTATTTTTCAAGTATGGACAAGACTTGCTAGTGTAGAGGCTAGAACTACAATAGTCAGATAGAGGTCAATGCGGGGAACAGCAGGATTGTCGGTCCACACTCCACATGATGCATGCAGCCAAGACTTGTCATTCTAACTTTTCTATTCAGAAACTATGTATACTTTACCCCGTATTTTGGAACAGTCGTTTGAGTTTCTATATACGTATATTATACTTTGTGATAAAGTACCTAATCTTTCATCTCCGTGTCCGTCTAACGGTATGTAACTGTATGTATGTATTGCAAATACTCCTATTCTATACCTTTCAATTTTTCATGTGAATGAATCTGACACTATTTCGCTTTACTCTGTTTATTCAGTAGATTCCATTCATTCAAAATTGACAAAGAAGTGCATCATTTGATTTCTGATATATCCTTCCAGTGGTCCTCTACTTTTAATGAGGGTGCATGTTTCTTTTCTTTTTTTTTCAGATATCAAAATAGGCACAATCTACTTGCCTTCAGTGTCTGCTGCATATCTTTCTTAATTCTACTTAATATTCTTTTTAAGTTGGCTGTTGGCTTCTTGACATACTCTCATCTCAAGTCAACATTAACATTTGGCTCATTTTGATAATGTATTGCTGTGTGATTGCATTATTGGGCTTCCTGTATGAGTGAGCTTTTCTGCTAAAGTGAGTATTTAATCTATTATCTGTTTCTAGCTGAAGTGAGTTGTTTGTTTGTGTATTTCCATATTGAGAAACTTAAACTTGAGCTTTTGGAAGGAAAAGAAAGTGTTATTGATTGTTCCTTTTTCTCTAAAACTAGTTACAAGAGATGGTTCCTCCTTGAAGGTCCAGCTGTGTGTCCTGAAGGGTGATTTTGAAAGTGAGGATTGGACTGTTGAGGAATTCAATAGCAACATAGAAAGTCCAAGAGAAAAAAGGATCATTACTCAAGGGAGACACTGCTATTATTTTCAAGAATGTTAGCTGCTGCAAAGGCAGCTCAAGAGTCGATTCACAATGGCGCACAATGGCGCTCTTCTATCAGAAGAATACATTAAAGTTTATGTTTTGAATACATGATAAATTTAGTATGGTTGAACAATACATTGAGTTTAAGTTTTGAATTATAGTTAATGTATCAATACACTTTGTTGATGTATGGTTGTTATTTATTATTATAGTTGATGTATCAATACGATGAAGTATATTAACTTGTTTGTTTATAGTACTTTTCTTTTAGTTTGATAATACAATGAACTTGTTTATTTTTTGAAATATTATAAATATTCGAATACAAAATAGATAAAAAACTGTATTTATTAAATTTATATTTATTTTGTATGAAAACAGGTTTATTTTTGTAATTAGAAAAATAAAAAAAATTCTATTTTACCTTACCGACGGATTTACAGACGGATTTTCTGTCTGTAATCAGAGTGTAAGTTGATTTTCCAAAGTTCAAATTACAGACGGAAAATCCGTCTGTAATTACAAATGGAAAATCCGTCGGAAAGTTCGTCGTCTTCGGAAAATAGATGCAGAATTTACAGAGAAAAAATCCGTCAGTAACTGGTAAAAATCCGTCGGTAACTTACCGACGGAAAAAAAATCCGTCGGTAAATACTTTCCGACAGGGCTTTTACAGAGGGACAAAATCTGTCAGTGTAATAAAGACTAAATCTGTCTGTATTAATCCATTTTCTTGTAGTGTATATCTCTTATCCCCTCTCTATTTTTCTCTACAACTTCCCATTCTATATATAACTTATAATTTATATTTTATATTACTAATTTGACAAACCAAAATATGTCAAAAGATATTTTGTATTACAATTAAATAAAATTTTTTTCTCTAAAATGAACAAACATTCTCTCTCTCCTTTTTTTTCTCTTTTCTCTCTCATTCTCTATCTCTCTCTAATAAAAATTTATTATTTTCCTTAAACATATTACTAAACATTAAAAAATTACAGTAAATCAAAAGCTCATACAGACGGTTTATAACATATAATTTCAAAAATTACTCTAACGATTATACTAATGAAATCATACTTATATTATTACAATTGAAAAAATTAGTCTAAAAGTTATACTAATTAGTCATACATATTATTAAATTTAATAAAAACATTTTATAAAAAATATTAATTATAATTTTTAATGTTTTACCCCTATTAATCAATTGAACCTACGAAAATTCACATTTTCAACCAAAATTATACTTTAAATATCAAACTTGCACCAAACACAATTATTAAATTTTCCGAAACATATAACTAAATATAACAAAAAATTTATTGTAAATTTAAAACTAATTAATCACATATATTTCATTATATATATCACTACTAGAAATTTAGTTATTACAGACGGATATTTCCGACGGATTTTATCCCACTGAAATACAGATGGAATTTCAGAGGGATTTTTTGTCGAAAAATAAAAAAATTAGATTAGCATAAATTACAGACGGAAAAGAGAATCTGTCTATAATTCCGTCAAAAAAATTAATTTTTTTCTGTGGAATGGTTACAGACGGATTTTCCGTCTGTAATTAAGTAGATAAAACGCGCGTTTTATTAAATTATTACAGACGAAAAATCCGTCTGTAATTTAAAATTTTCTGTCTAAAAATTTTAATTTAGACCTAACCTATACCCTCTTCTCTCTCAGTGGCAGCCCCCGTTCAAACTGTGTTTCGAGCTCCATTCAGAGTTACTTTTCTCCCTGGCACGAGATCAAACACGAGGGTTCTTCCTCTCTCCCTGGCACAAGGATTCAGAGTTACTTTTCGAGCTCCATTCAGAGATCAAACACGAGCTTCTTCCTCTCTCCATGGCACGAGTTACTTTTTTCTTCATGGCTGCTACTTCTGCTTCTTCCACCGTGGCCGTTGCCGCTGCCGCCGCTGCTTGCATCGCACAATCTCTCTGTCATCCCTTGCGTCCTACAAGATCCCCCCGCCGCCGCTCTCGTCGCAAAGCTCTCTCTGCCGACGCTCTCATCGCATCTGCTCCCTCTGGCACCTCTTCCATCTAATCTCAACTCGCTCTCTCAGTTCTTCTTATAACCATCTCAAATTTCAGGTACATAAATCCTGATTTTGTGATTCTGTTCTTTGTGATAAACCTTAGGGCTCAATTTTTCTGTGTCAGTTTTAGGTTTATCATACTCTACTTTTGTGCTTCATTTGAATCTGCAGATTTACTCTGATTTTGATGAATTTTTTTTGCAATCGAAGCTTTCATTTGAATCATTTGCTTGGACGAATGTTGAATCTGTTCTGTTCTGCTTTGTTCAAGTAATTTGTAATTCAATTTGAGCTATTTGTTTGATAATTATTTACAACTTTCATTGTTTGATAATCATTTGCTTGTTATTCAGTGTTACAGCTCAAGATCTTGTTGACACTATGATTCTAAATTTGCTTCTAAATTTCTGATATCTTCACTCTTAACGATGGATCTGTAACGCCTCTACTCAAGGTTAGGGTTTCATGTCTCTAATTATATGCTAATTATGAGATTATGTTGATAGTAATTGAGATTGTGAATGTTGCAGAGCATGACAGTGCATAATATGTATGTTGGAGAGGGTTCAGACTTCCAATATAATATATAAAAGGGTGGCTGAGCAGTGGGGTTCTCTTGGTGACTTGACTACGTCTGTTACATCGATTCGATTCGATTGATACAGAAGGAATACTCAGGATCTGCTAGAACTGGCGATGGATCTGTTAGACGAGATCAAGTTGGTCTAGCGGGTCAAAATACTCAGGTAGTCAGGTTAATATTTCAATTGCATAACCCTTATAGAGTTCTATTTTATGTTTCAGAATTATTATTCTGGAAAATAAGGTTTAGTTCAATATTTAATCTGTATTGGTTTCTGTGTTGTTGGCTTATGTATTTTGCAGCTTGTTCATCAGGGTTCACTGAATTATATTAGTTCCCAGGTAAAGCTGGCCCTCCTTGTCTCTCCCAAGTCTTGAAGACATACTTAATCAATTTTTAACCCTTTAATTCTTATCTTCTGTGAGCTCTGAAGCAATGGTAAAAGGATTGGAGGAGTTAGTAATCAATTTTTAACCCTTTAATCTGAGAAGGCTCAAAGTGAGTTGGAGCATAGTCCAATCTTCTCATTCAGAACCAGAGAGTTGGAGCATAGTCCAATCACTAGTCTTCCACTACTTCAGTACTATCGAGAGTGCGTTTGAGCCTACAAGCTTCTAAGTAATATTTTTCTCTTCATGGAACAGTTGGTTGAATCTATTTTAAGCAAGGTTGTAGAAGAGTTCGAGCATCAGATTGCAAGCTAAGGAGGTGAACAGTTACAACCAAAAATAACTTCAAGAGATCCTGTTTCTCAAAGCAATGGGTCTTCAAGAGGTGAACAGTTACAATAAAAAATTTCTTGAATGTAAGTAGAACTGTCCAATGAGCATGACAGCATAGCAAAGAAATAGGAAAGTGCTGTTGATTCCTTTTATTGTTGATCTTTTTCTAGTCATATTCTAGTACTTGTTCTGTTTGGTTTATTTTCTTGAGAGTAAAAACTAAAACGAGGTTCAGGGCCACCTAATTAGAAGATAAGAGGTGAATTTAATACATTAACAGATGTAATACATTCGTTTTTTTTTGAAAGATAATATAAAAAATAATTATTTTTACTATGGCATGTAATTGGATGTATTTGTAAATTAAATTCTTTTAAACATTAGCCTAAAAAGAAAATGTGCAAGTTTCATTGAACCTTGAAAAGGGATCGAGATGGGGGGAGGGGCGGCGGGGGCACCCGATTTCTTCTACAAGGAAGATCAGCGCCTTGGCTATGTTGCTCGCTCTGCCTTCAAGGTTCTCGAAACTTCTGTTTCTTCTTCTTCTTCTAACTAACTAACTAACTTTGAGTTAACAGCTAGTACAGATACAGAAGCAGCACAAGCTCATCAAGGTTGGCTCATCTGTACTGGACCTCGGTTGTGCTCCAGGTGCTTGGCTTCAAGTTGCTTGCCAGAGCCTCGGTCCTCCCAATCATGGCGGTTCCGTTCTCGGCATCGATCTCAAGGTAACCCAAACCTCCATCTCTCTCTTCCACGGAAACACAGCTGATATGGTTGAAATGTATGTTACACTTTTTGAAGTCAAAGAGAGAAACTTGGATTGGAGAATACGCCAAATAATTATTGTGCTTTCCTTTGTATTCAGGTTTTTCAGTCGACTTGGAATGGTTCCAGTAATTGCATTAGTTGGTTTTGAACTATTTGACAGAGGGTTCCTTGTGGTACATATAACTCCAGCCCCACTTACTGCATTATTAATAGTGAAATTCACGATTATTTTCTCATCACTAATATGGTTTAGTATACTATTCTGAATCTAAATCTTTTGTGTTAGGTTGGGAGCTGCGTCGAAATTGGAATTCCCATGCTAATACTGTTTATAGCCTTATCTCAGGTACAATTTAAAAGTAGACACTAATGGATTAGAATTCTCGTGTCTATCTTTCTTAAGGCATATTAATTTTGGCATGTTTCTTAGTATTATTGTATAATTAGGTAGCTGTTATTGTATAGGACAAGGGAATAACAAGACAAATCCCATCCAAAACTAAAAGAAGCACTCATGATCACGTAGGTCTAATCGATATATAACTGCAGCTATATACATCTTTTACATGAATTAAACCATCATTCATGCAGAATATATATAATCATCACCATTAACACTTTTCAGTTTTTCCTACTCCCTACTTGGCACGCTAATAATGTCTTTCTCTAATTTTAATGATTTATTTTGGGCTTCAAATAATTCACATGCAATACGGCTATGAAAGTGGGCTTGGAAATTTTTGAGAGAGCTCTATAAAACAGAAGAGGCCCAATAATAAAAAATATAATGTAATATCTTTATTAAAATTGAAAAGGCTTGAGCCTTGTACTATACTTTAAATTGTCGGAAAATTTTGAAACAGAGATGTCGCAACAGTTTCGCAATAGCATCAAGGTGCCATACCCAAGGTATGTTTATTCTATTCTGTTTTCCATGAAATCAGTCATATTCTATGCTCATCTGGTTTCACATTGTTCTTGTTGATTATCACATTAGCTGGTGAAAGAGGCATGAATTCAATTAGCAGCTTGCTAAGTGGTATTTACCAGTACTGCTTTGCCAGTGGCTCGGTCTAGACAAGGAGTTTAAGAAGCTTGTAGTTGAAATCACTGCGAATCAGGTAATCTTTCCCTTCTAACTTTCTTAGTTAATCTTGGGTTTCTACTACATATTCTGCAAATGCTGATATTGCTTACTGATTGCTATGGTGAAAACTGTATATTAGAGAAGATGTTTGTCACAGTTCCACACATTTTTCTTTTTAATTTTTTTCACTTTCTCATTATTTTGAGCTGCTGTTATCCATGCATATCCCTATTTGTTATTGAATTTGGGGTTAATGAATCTAAAAGGCATGGTCCCTATGTTGGATTTTTAATATAGATATAGGGAATTAGATTGGATACGTTAGAAGGAATGAATAAAATAAAATTGGGCAATATATTATGACATATATTTGCTTGCTGCTCTTGCTTATTGCCACGTTGTTTTCTTTTAGATGAGTTATATGAATCTCTGACTTTGTTTTCTCTCTTGTTTGGCTAATGTATTACTTCTACTTTTACTACCGGTTGCAATTGGGCCTCAAACTGATCTGCTAAGGACTAAAATATACTTAAATAGCAATCTAGTGAGTTTTTCATCCTCTTGGTTAGTTTGGTTCATTAAAGGTTATCCTTTGCATTTCACTTGTGTTTTCAGCTGCCTGGATGTTAAGTATATTGGTTAGAAGAACTGGGCCATTTCCAGCAATTTTCTGTCTTAGATAACTGATACTTTTAAAATATATTCTTAGAATTTTATGCATGTACTATATTATGTAGAAATTAATATAACTTTTTAATATCTATGAGAAATATGTCGAACCATCAATTCCATCAAACTATCAGATTTGTTATTGATTAGAATTTAGAATAGAAGCTTCTCTATTCAATTAAGTTACTCAACTTCCCTTGAAATTTGATTATGTAGGGTCCATGCCTAAGCAAAGTGCTATTAGAACACGTATAGTTGTAATGGCTGGCCAAGAAGGCCCTACAATTACAAGAACAAAAAGAAAAAGTGCTACTCAACATGATCAGTTTCTTAAACAAAGATGAACTTATTTTATTTAATGATAAAAGAAGGAAGATTAAATTTACTGATGCATTGGTATGGCAACGCATGATCATCTGCAGGTGGTTCGACATTGCTTGATCTTCTGCAGGCTCTAGAAGATTATTTGCCGGTTCTTTTGGGGTTAGTCAATGATGGTAAGTCTTATATATTGTTGTATATACTGTAATACTTTATTTATAAGAATGTTCTGTCTTCGCAGTTGCACTGATCTTTAGTATATATTGTGTTGATTACGAAAGTAAAATAGTTGTTACTTGTAACAGAAAACAGACGAGCTTCTGTTGATATCTTCTTAAAGGCTGCTGGATATCTAGATTGTGCTGTCAAACATGTTCTTCCCCAGGTGCCGGCCGAACTCAGGTTAGTACATATATATGTCATTTATGCAATAACTGGAATGAAGCATTTTCTTTCCCTGTATATGACCTATATAGTTTTCTATATTATTTGATGTTTATTACATGTATTCTGATTATAAGAAGAATTTACCAGTAGACTTAGCAGAAGGAACGCTTCGAGCACTCTCTCTACAGGCATTAGGATATTGGCCAAGTGTAATTTGTGACATTCATGTAACATTGGGATGGTCATCTTATTTTTTTTGGGTATTTTTTTATTAAGACAATGAGATATTGGCCAATGATGTTGAAAAATAACCTCCAATTTTATAGGTATCATGTAATGAATATTATGTTTATTTATGTGATTTTTGGCTTTCTTTTTTTAATTTATAGTGTTTGATGGAGTAAATTTAGAAAACAAATCTAAAGTATTCATTTTGCAATGAAAAAATCTAAAAAAAATTCTATTTTATATTACTGACGGAATTACAGATGGATTTTCTGTCTGTAATCAGAACGAGATGATTTTCTAAAGTTTAAATTACAGACGAAAAATCCGTCTGTAATTACAGACGAAAAATCCGTCTGTAATTACAGACGAAAAATCCGTATAAAATTCTGTCTGTAATTACAGACAGAAAATCTGTCGAAAAATACGTCTGTAATTACAGACGGAAAATCCGTCAGAAATTTCGTCGCCTTTGGGAAATTGATAAAAAATTTACAGAGGGAAAATCTGTCGGTAACTGCTAAAAATCCGTCTGTAATTTTCAGACGGAAAAAAATCCGTCGGTAATTTCGTCGGTAACCAAAAATCCGTCTGTAATAAAGACTAAATCCGTCTGTAAATCTGTCTGTATTAATATGTTAAAAATAATTACAGTAATATATAAACTACATTTTTAAACTAATCACATACGTTTTTTATTATACCTAAATATATTAAAGAAAATTGCAGTACATATACTATATTTTAACTAATGAGACACATTTTTTTCTATACTTAAATTAAATATATTACAAAAATTACAGTACATAAACTAATATTTTAACTTATCACATATATTTTTTATTATATCTAAATATATTAAAAAAAATTATAGTACATAAACTCTAATTAGTAAAATACACCTATACCTATACAACTTATTTATTTTCTAACAACAATATAACGAATAATAGTGTCTAAACTGCACTAATCAATACTAATACTAAACAAAACTAATATTAAAAAAATTAACTTACATATATAAGATTATATTAAAATTCAGTAATGTATTCTTTAGATTTGATATGATCACGGAGTATTATTTTTTCTTTCTCTTTTTAAACATGTGTAAACATTATTCTTCACTCACAAGCACAAGAAAACATTTTACTTGCTTGCTCTGAGATAGTAAAAATGGGGATGAATACATAAAAATAACTTGTGTTTTGTTTCAAAGGGAGACATGATTTTCTGTCAAAAACAACACGCCTCTCCCCCACCCTATACATGCAACGATGCAAGACATGCATCTAACGCGTAGAAAAATTGTACCAGATGTAAGGCTTCCGAACAAATGAGTTGCTGAGATCCTAAGCTGTGTTGAGTTAGAACTAGACTGGAAGGTCTGATGTCTATTGTAATTAGTAAATAATAATGTGTGTTACTTGCTAAGTTTTCTTTTCTCTTTATTACACATTTTTGATGTAACAATTTAGACATTTATTGCCTTTAATGCTATGATTTGGCTACATTATAAGTTATTGTGATCAACATCTTTACATTAAATTTTATTGAGCTCATAACGCAATATACATGTTTAATCAGTATTAAGAAGCAATTACTTTTATTTCGAACAGTGTCCCAATTCACGTTTTCTGATTTTACGACTTTGTCAAAAATACCGGACTTTGATAGATCAAGCCCAAATAAAAGTTTTCAATTCTAAGCGCCAAGAAATCCATGAAAAATCTTAAACTTTTTTGAGCAATTACTTTCCTCGATTTTTGAGCCGTCAGCAAATGAAGCATCAGTTAGACCATCTCCAGTAGGAAACTCATCCCAGTTCCTGTTTATGGCCCATCTGTCATAAAAAGTAACTCCACATCAGCTTTTGCGTCATAAACAGTAAATAGGAACTTAAAGCATCTCTCTCTTCTCCATTAGGAGGAACTAACTTTAGTCCCTGTTGTGGTCCCACTTAATTAACTAATTAAGATACTTGTAATTAATGTAATTAATTTTTTTAATAATGTAATTTAAATATTTAAATTTAAAAATAATTCACTATTAAAAGATATTAATATTAAATAAATTCATATATAACAATAATACACAATAGATAATTCGTGCAAAATCTTCCTCTCCCAGCTGAGGTTGTGATAAGCCATTTTCAACATCATCATACTCTAAGCCTTGAGCAAAATTTCCTGTATAGCTGTCTCTTTCATCCTCAACAATCATATTATGCAATATAATACAAGCTCTCATTATGTTGGCAAGCTTTTTCTTTTCCCAACAACAAGCTGGACCACGTATAATTGCAAAGCGTGCTTGCAACACTCCGAATGCTCGTTCCACATCTTTTCTTTGCCCTTCTTGGTATTGTGCAAATAACTTGCGTTTCTCACCTTGTGGCTTTGAGATTGATTTGACAAATGTGGCCCATTCAGGATAAATGCCATCTGCTAAATAGTATTCCATTGTATAATTATTACCGTTAATAGTATAATTTACCTCCGGAGCATGGTCATTTAGAATATCATCAAACACTGGAGAACGATCTAATACGTTGATATCATTATTTGAACCAAAAACTCCAAAGAACGCATGACATATCCAAAGGTCTGAAGATGCTACAACCTCAAGTACTATGGTTGCAACCCCACGATAACCACTCATGTACATACCTTTCCACGCCTTTGGACAATTTTTCCATTGCCAATGCATGCAGTCAATGCTACCCAACATGCCAGGGAAGCCACAACCCTTCGCCATTTGTAGCAGGCGTTGTACGTCATTTGGATTGGGTTTTCGCAAGTATTCATCCTGGAACACGGAAATGACACCTTCAACAAATATTTCCAAGCATTCAATTGTAGTGTTCTCGCATATGCGCACATAATCATCAACAGCATCAGCTGCTATGCCATATGCTAACATTCGTATCGCAGCGGTACATTTCTGAAGTGGCGACAAGCCTCTTCTTCCAGTTGCATCAACCCTCTGTTGGAAATACGGATAGACGTTTGAGAGAGCGTCTACTATCCGAAGGAACACATCTCTTCTCATTCGAAATCTCCGTCGGAAAATGTCAGCATTATACACCGGTTCATCTGCAAAGTAATCTTGGAAAAGGCGATCATGTCCTGCTTCTCGATCTCTGTTGATCCATCTACGAGTAATTGGGATAGAGCTTTTATCGATATCTTCTTCTTCTGAATCTTCGAGTAAATACTCATCGATCCAATTATCTATGAGTGTGTTATCTTGCCGTCTTCTTTTGCCATACAAAGCCTCATTGAACATATCATCAAAATTTCTAGCCATATGGAGAAATATAATTTTTAGTTCTCTGTCGAGGTGAGAAACAAGAGTTGAAGTGGAGCTGTGAAGTCATTGATAGTTGATATTTATAAGTGTGTCTGCAATAAGTACCTTAACGGCTAGTTTTGTAACGGCTAGTTTTGCAATGGCTAGTTTTGCAACAGCTACTTTTGCAACGGCTAGTTTTGCAACGGCTAGTTTTCCTTAACGGCTACTTAACGGCTAGTTTTGCAACGGCTACTTAATGGCTAGTTTTCCAACGGTCACTTTCATGAACAATAACGACACAATAATATTGACTAATTTAAAAACTTACATCAGAAATAAGTAAAACAAACTACATCACATACCAGTAATACGCAATAAATAAATAAGAACATACTACATAACTCTACAAATACAAGGAACCATTAAGTAAACCACTTGGCCATTATTTTCTCACATGCAATCTCATGAAGAGCTCGTCGTTTCTCACTCATTGTAGACGTGTCAGCATTAGGTATTTGCATATCCATTTTCCTTTCTTTTGCTTTTATCTCAATTTCTTTAATATACCTCTGAGTTTGTAATTCTTGTTCTTTCATTGCCGCTTGAATTTGTAACTTCTTCTCTTTGATTGCCATCATCTTTGCTCTATGTTCCTTCTCCTCTTCTCTTTCTTTTTCCCTTTCCATTAGTTCCTTTTCTCTAACATTCTTAATATCTTCCATGAAAGATAATTTTTTGACAACCGATAATTTTCTTTTGCTAAAATCTTCAGACATCTGTGCTTTTCCCTTACCTCTTCGCTTGCTCTTCTTTGATCCTTGTGGGCGAACGGGAGAGTCCACACCGGGTTC
>NC_029781.3:52947927-52996588 GCF_000817695.3 Arachis duranensis
TGAGTTTGTCAGCCAACGGTGTTTCTGGGTTTGATGAGGATGAGTATGCTCCAGTTGCACTAACCTTGGTTCTCTTTGAGCCGCCACTCTGTGTAGGTAGTTGGCTTCTCCATTTTTGCTCCAACCAAAGCATGTTCTAATGCCTCTCAAAAGTGAACTTTTGAACATAATTTATGGAATAAAGTTTATAAGCCAACTCCTTTATATCATCAGCGTTCGAACCACTTCTTATGTTTCGACTAGCTTGATCATAGCAACCAGCAAATTGTGCAACAGTCTTGTTGATCTTATACCATTGTTTCTTACATGCAACTACCCCCTTGTCATGTCGGTGCAAAATTCTACACAGTAGCTATGAATTCGACTCCAAAATGTTTTCCCCTTTTGATCGGTACCAACTACAGGGTCAGTTGAAACATTTAACCATCCACTGATCAGCATCTCATCCTCTTTCCAATGCCAGTGTTAAATACTATCTTGCCTCTGATCTTCAATATCATCATCATTAAAGTCGATAGCATCTAATCCACGAGGGTTGGCAAAATCTGAATATTGCGAATTTGGACTAGATTGTATAGGAGTTTGAGAGGATGGGTTAGAAGAGCCACCAACACCAGATGAGTTATGGCTTGATGCACTGAATTGAGTTGGAAACGACAAGAAAATTGGAGTAACATTTTCGATAGAGGGGTTAAATATGGACGAAAATGGAAAATGGGGTGTTTATGAATTTTGATTTTGCGGTTGGAATATAGGAAACTGATTATTATAAGGAGCTTGAAAATTAAAATTAGAAAGATTTTGTGGATTTGGATTTTGAAATGAATTTTGTAGTGTGAAGTTTTGATTTGGAACTTGAGAGTTTGAGGTTTGAGATTGTTGGGTATTTGGAATTTGAGGAAAGTTTTGTAAGTAATTGAAGAAAGAGTTGAGTTAGTTTGGATCCATTTTTTCGAACAAAAAATAATAGTAGCAGAACTTTGATTTCGTAAACTTGGAAGAAGATAAAGAAGAGTAGTAGATAGTGTGAGAATAGAAGTGTATCTAAGTGGTATATATAGAGTAACAAAATATTAATTTATTAATAATAACGGTAACATAATAACGGCTAGTTTTGCAACAGCTAATTTTACAACGGCTAGTTTTACAATGGCTAATTTAAGCTCAGAGGGACTCTTCTGCCTTGGCCTCCGTGAGGGAACTCATCTCTCTCCTTCTCCAACGGTAAATTCCACCATGTGTCAGGAAAAAGTGGAATGAGGATCACCCATTAGAGGTGCTCTTATATTAACGAGGATTTAACCCATCAATCAATGCCACTGCACTTCTTATAAATTTTCCTTTTCTCTCAAAGTTCCATTTTTTTATCCAAAAATGATTCTTTTCTTCTTTAAGAAAAAAACTTTTCTCTCTTTTTCCTTCTTCGAGCATCAAAGCAACAACAACTTCGTTCTTCACATCTCCAAGCCAGTTTCGTGTAGCCTTCATTGAATCTAAATAAGAATTTTATTTTTTCTTACTTTTTTTTCAAATTGCACTTTAGCTTTGCTATTATTTGTTTTTTTGAAACTTTTACATTGTATTATTGCATGTATTTCTGGGTAAAATGGATAATTGATGAGGGATTTTACTTTTACATCTTTGATTGGTAGGCTTTAATTAGTAGGGGTACCATTATTTAGCTTTTTTTTATCTTGAATAGTGTTTTTTTTATGTTTATCTTGTCCCTTTCTAGATTTTTCAGAAATTTTAAAATTATTCTTTGAAATCTTCTAGTGATTTTTCAGAAATTCATATTGTAACATAATGATGGTGCCCCTGTAGGTTTTTTTGTGATGCCAAAAAGAAAGGTTATTCCCAATCATAAATGTGTTGGTACTTTAAGGCAACCTACTCCTCGTTCCAATCCAAATCGAGAAGTAGAATTTCACTCACAGGTTTTTGAGGAGGTGAAATCTACTCCTTCTACTGTCACGTAGAAAGATTTAGATGAGTTACCAGAATTTGAGGTAATCTTTAACTCAAATTTAGGTAATCTCCACGTATTGTCTACCCATGACCCTAGTGCCTCGTCTAACTTTTTTCTCAATCCTTTTAGAATGACCTTATTTGTAGCTTCAATCTATTCATTAGCTTGAAGGTGTTCTACCAACACAAAAACATGGCAAATTTTCAACCCACTCAAAAAATTCATAGTACTTAGCATCTGTAAACTGTTCCGTTATCTATAATAATGACATCAGGAATTTCAAACCTTGTCAGAACCTCTCTCTATACAAACTTTTGACATTGGGCTAATGTGATAGTTGACAATGGCATATCTTCAATTCATTTTGTGAAATAATTTATTACCACAATCAAGAATTTAATTTATTCAAGTCCTTGAGAAAATGGTCCTAACAGATTCATTCCCCATTTTACAAATTGTCTTGTTAGAATGACAGACTTGAGTTCATGAGGAGGTGCTTGATGAAGATTACCATTGAGCTGATATTTTTTATACTTCTTCACATACTCCATGACATCTTTGATTATAGTAGGCCAATAATATCTTGCTCTGATGACCTTCTAAGCTAACAATTTTTCATCTATATGATATCCACAACATTCTTCATTAGTTTTCTGCAACACATACATTATTTGTTGAGGTTTTAAACATTTAAGCAAAGGCTGTGAGATCCCTAAATCACTCATTTATAATGGTATATTAAGTTTCTTTTAATGAAAACTTCTTAGCCTCCTTTGGATCTTCAAGTAAGAATTCATGTTCTAAATAAATGTAAATGAAATTCAGCCAAGTATCAACAATGCAAGAATCGAAAACCGTTACCTTAGACATACTTATAAAAGGCTTTGAAAATATTTCTTGTATTAGGCTTCGATTCCCATTTCAGATTTAGTACTTGCCAATTTAGATAATACATCTGCTCATGTATTTTGTTCTCTAGAATCATGTTTAATACAAAAAGAATCAAAATGTTGTACCTTTTCTGGTACCTTTTTCAAGTACAGTTGTAGAAACAAATTCCTAGCATGATATTTTCCATTAACTTGGGAAGTTACAGTCTGTGAATCACTGAAAATAGTGATATTTGTTGCCCTAACATCATACGCTAAAGCCAATCTTGCAAGTCGAGCTTCATACTCAGTTGATTATTTGAAATTGGAAAATTAAATTTAGTGGAGGCTTTAATCACTATGTCTTCTCCTTTATTGAGGATAAGACCAGCTCCTCTATTTTTTGACATTTGAAGCTCGTCAACATAAACTTCCCATCCCGGCATATCAAAAATTGGGTGAGTGATTTTAGCTAAAAAATCTACAATTTCTTGAGTATTAATGGTAGAGCAAGGTTCAAAGTGAATATCAAACTGAGATAACTCAATTGACCAGCTAACTATTCGACCTGCTAAATCAGGCTTTTGCAAAAAAATTTAATCGGTTGGTTGGTTCGTACAATGATTAAATAGCTTTGAAAGTACTGTCATAACCAACATGCCGATGTTTACTCTCATCTTCTAAAACCAGATCAGATGCTATTATTTTTTCAGCTACTGACAAATAAAGATATAAAGGTTTTTCAGGTATTGGTTTCTCTAGAATGAGAAGAGATGACAACAAATTTTTAAAATGTTGGAAAGATGTTTCATATTCCTTTGTCCAAATGAAATCCACACATTTTCTCATCAAATTAAAAAATGGCTTTGCTTTTTTGACAGAAGCTCGGAAAAACCTTGACAAAGTGGCTAACCGACCTGTAAGTCTCTAGATCTCTTTGAGATTCTGAGGACTCGACATGTCTAATATAGCCTGACTCTTTTCAGGATTAGCTTCGATACCCCCGTGAGTTACCATGAAACCAAGAAATTTACGTTGCTAAACTCTAAAAGCACATTTTGTTAGGTTCAACCTCATCTAATGAAGTTGGAAGAAGTCAAAGATATCCTATAGATCATCAATCAAATTAGAATCTTCTTTTGTATTGGTCATCAATATACACCTTCATATTCCTTTCAATTCATTGTTTGAACACTTTAGCCATCAATCTTTGATAAGTGTCCCCTACATTTTCAGACCAAACGACATTAAAAATATATCTCTTATGGGATAATAAAAGTAGTTTTATCTTTATCAGGTGGGTCAATTAGAATTTGGTTATAACCATTATAAGCATCTAGGAAACATAATACCTGATATCCGAAGGCAAAATCAATCATGTTATCAATGTTAGGTAATGAAAAGCAATCCGTTGAAGAATCTTTGTTTAAATCAATGTAATCAACACATATCCGCCATTTTGCATTAGATTTTTTTACCATTATAACATTTGATAACCATGTGATAAGTTAATTTCCTTATAAATCCAACATCTAATAACCCTTGAACTTGCTTTTTGACCTCAACAACTTAGTCTGGTGACATCTTTCGATGTCATTAGGCAACCGACATAAATAAGGGATCAATAGTAAGTTGATGGGACATAATTATGGGATCTATACTTGGCATATCATAAGGTTCCCATGAAAATAAGTCTACATTACCACAGTTTCATCTATACCTGGCATATCATTATGGGATCTATACCTGGCATATCATAATATGCTTATGGGACATAATTATGGGTTTTGGCCTCATGTTCTCTTGAACTCGAAACTCCAAATCCACTAGGAAGACACCAATAGCATCCTTAGCTTTATCCCTCAAGGTCAAACTTGTTTTGTTGTAATTAACTGCAGCAACCCAATCTCCTTGGATAGTGGCCACCCCACCTTCAGCTATCAAAAACTTTATTGCTGAGAATTTTGTTGAAATAAAAGCACAAGGATCATTTATTGTCTTCCTTCCAAGGATGACATTATATGCTATGGAATCCTTAATGACTATAAACTCGGCTTGGACAACTTGGACATTAGCACCTTCTCCTGCTATGAAAAAGAGATCTATTGCTCTATTTGGTTTGATAAAATGGTACCCATAAACTAACCACGTATGGAAGGTGTGACTTCAAGTGCTAATCCTTTAAGCCCAGTGCATCGTAAGCATTTTGGAAGAGTAGATTTAAGTATGCTCCAGTGTTAATTAAGATTCTTTTGACAATTCCATTTTCCAACTTCACTATGAATGCCAAATGTTTATCTTCGTTAGATGTGGCATATTAGAAATCCTCTGCAATGAATTTCACAGTTGGAAATTTTCTATTTTCAGAATTTTCGAGCTTATGGCTTTGATATCTTTCTTTACTTTATTTTTGAATCTTTCCAATCTATTATTGCCGACAAGCACATTTACCACAACCTGGGCAGTGTCATCTTGGAGCTCAACACGTTTGGTGTTTCTAGGATTCTTGGTTTCTTAATGTTCATCATCATTATGCCATCTAGGCGGCCTTACATGTTAAACAAATTTAGGAAATTTTCCATCATAAATTGCTTGTTCTAGTGCATCTTTCAAATCTATAAAATCTTCAATTCTATGACCATAGGACTTGTGATAGTCACAATATTGTGACTTATTCAAGGAAGCTCTAGTTCAGATTTGCTTGCCTTGGAAAGTATATCCCTTTGTGAGAGTTGTTGATAAATTTTAGTCTATGAAGCTACCAAAGGTGTATATGTTGAGAACTCGCCAGCACGTGGTGTCGACTCCTTGGGATAGACAATTGTCTCGAGCTTTCGGCCTTATTATGTGATGGTAGGTACTTCCTTTTAGTAGACACCACCTTTGAGATGTCCTCATCCTGCATATACTCCAAAATAATTTAATGGATCTCCTCCATAGACTTGACATGCTTGGAAGTTAAGTGTCACCTAAAATTGCCTTCCAATAGTCTTGTAATAAGACATAAACACACAACTTTGGGAGTTTATGTGTTAACTTCTAACAACACTTTATTGAAGCAATCCAAAATAGTCCCGAATATTTTCACCAACCAATGAGATCAGATGCTTGGCCTAATTTCTTCTAGTGGTGAAATGTGCAAGAAATTTTGACTTGATGTTGGCAAATGAAGAAATTGATCTAGAAGAAAGGTGTTAAACTAAGCATTTCTGATCCTAACAACATCATCATGAAAGCTTTATACCGAATCACATCTCTCACTTCTTCAAGATTCATTCTTGCTTCAAAAGAATCTACGTGCTCTTGGGGATCCAAGATTCCTTCATACTTCAAATATGTTGGTTTATCAAAAAAGCAAATGGAGTTTATCCCATAATATCATGTTTCCGAGTATCTCTATGCCTTTTAGGAGTTTGACTCCTTTGTGGAGTTTTTCTCTTTTCAGACTGAGTTGAACGGGATTCAGTTCTTGTTCTTCTCACAGGTTTATGATGTTCTTCTTCACGTCGGAGGGACTCCCTCCAATTTCGTTGAGGCAAGTAGGAATGACGATAATCATCCTCTCGATGTTGTCTGTGACCTTGCTCCAGGTCCTTCTGTCATGATTATTGTGCCGACCTCTCATCAAAAGACTTTGGGATCGGGATGACCGTTCTACTAGCTGACATTTCAATTCTTGCATGCGATGGTGTATTTCTTGTATAGCATGAACATAATCTTCTCCTAAACCTACAAAATGCCAACCTCCAATGTTTTGAGCTTTTGGAAATTCAAAATCTGAAGGGCTTTGATTCTGGCATTCTCCATCATTGAGTCAGGAGTAACATTAGTCTCTTGGTCATCATCTTCATTTAGTTGTTCTTTATGAGGTGTATTCAGGTGAATAGTTGATTGGAGCTTAACTTTACGATCAGCCATGATACCAACTATTTGGGGTCCCCTTAGACGGTGTCAAATGTTCATACCAGATGCAAGGCTTTGGAAATAATGAGTTACTGAGATCCTAATCTACATTTAGTTGGAACCAGGCTAGGAGGACAACCTACGAAGACACTTCGATACCTAAATCAATAGTGTTATTTGATAGTGGTTAGTAAATAATGTGTGTTACATACTAAATTTCCTTTTCTCTTTTAGTCGGTATAAGGAGCAATTATTCTTGTTTCGAAACATGTAGCAATTAAAATCACAAACTAATTAATTATATTTTTTTAATAGGACACTCCAAGGAGCTAGGACATAGTAGTATTTGAAGGAGTGAGTGAGGAGTAATTAACAGGGTTCAGAAAATTGAACCGAACCGATTGGTCAAACTGGTCCGACTGGGAATCAAAGGGCTGTGTGATTCAGTTCATGTTGAGAAACCGCTGTTTTAGAAACCACCAAAAAACCATTGAACCAATAAAAAATAGGCCGGTCGGATCGAATCGGGACCCGGCTAGTTTACAAATAAAGGGTCAGGTTCTTAATTTGGATTCCTTTGTTTTTTCCCCTAGCCTCATTCTCCCTTTTTTTCTTTCAAATCACAAAAACCTAGAGATGAAAACCCTAGCCATCACCACCATCACAAGCAGTGGAACACTGCCGCCATTCGTCGGACTCAATGTCCACTGCCGTCCTTCCGTCAGTCCGTCCATCTAGCTTCCCTTGTGCTCTATGTCTCCAGCTGTTATTCGATGGCATCGATGCAGCTACTTCCTCGAGCTTGATGCGTGAGCATCTTGTACCCTTTTCTTATCATTTTCCATTTATTTTTATTAGATTTTATTTAATTTTACTTAATTTTAGTGTAAAAATCCTCTTTGGATGCTACTTTGATTTGTTGTAGTATTTTTATGATTTTAAGTGAAATTCGGAGCAGTTTGGCAGAATTTAGAGCTAAAATAGAAATGCTGGCAGCACCCTCATTGGGAGCTAAATGCCCAACTAGTGTTCAGCGCCAGCAAGCAGTCCGAATCCCTTCTCTTTGGGCATCCCAAGTAGATTTATCACTTATTAGTTATATTTTATTTTTTTTGTATTTTTTATTTACAAACAATATCTTTTAATTTTAGGATTTATTAATTTATTTTATTTCCAAATCAAATTAGGTTAGTATAAAAGGAAAAAGATCTCTTTTATTTAGAAAGATCAGACTACCGTACTTTTCATAATCCTAGTTTTCTCTGTAAGTCATGAGCAACTAAACTCTTTGATTAAGGATAGGAGGTCTATTTATTTTTATTGATTAATACTATGGATTTTCTATTTTAATTAATGTACTAATTCAATTTTAAGGACTATTTTCATTCTTAATCTTATTAATCTGGGTAGAACGAGAGTAAGACCCTTATTTTGCATGAGTTCTTGTGATACTCGAGAGAGTTTTCTGGCTTGAACAACAACTTGAAAATAAATTCCTCCTAAATTGCTAATTACATGAACTAATTGGGATATGTGACATATAATCCTGTTAGCTTTGGGTAATTAGGATTTTGTAGTCATAAACTAGTTTTGAACTTAACCCTCTAATCAAAATTAAGTAACCGTGAGAGTGGTGGTTAATGAAGGTTAGAGAAGGCTAAATCACTAAGAGATTAGGGTTTAGACATTTACAGTTTTCCATGGAATGAATTATGCATTGTTAAAATAATTAGTAAGAACTTTTAATCGGGAAAAGTAAACATCTCCGAAGCCTTAACTGTTTTCTCTCACTATTTTTACAACAAACTTTTCACATACTTTCTTTACTATCTTGTTTATTGTTTCATGCGAATTTTAACCATCAAAATGCCTTTTTGTTCGCCTAACCAAACCATTTGGATAACCATTGTTACTCAGTCCGACAATCCTTATGGGATCGACCCTTACTCACCTGAGGTATTACTTGGATGACCTGGTGCACTTGCCGGTTAAGCTGTGCGAGTTTCTGATTTACGCACCAAGTTTTTAGCGCCGTTGCCGGGGATTATTTGTGATTGACCACTACTAGTTGTCTAGTTGTTAGATTAGGTAATTTTCTTAGTTTTGTTTATTTTAATTTTCCTTTAATTTTTGATTTTATTGTTTTTATTTACTTTCCCATAATTTCTGATTTTAAGTTTGGTGTCCCTTTAGTGTTTGCCCTTTTTATTTTCAAAAATCTTAGTGCCTTTCTTCTTTTTGATTTTTGAAATTTTTAGGTCACTTTCTCATCATTGTTTTCAAAATTTTTTCAGTTAATTGCTTACTTTATTTTATTTTATTTTATTTCTTTTCACATAGGATATCTCATTAGTAGATCTTTATACTTTGACTAGAGACTCTCACTTTTTTTGTCTCTTATTTGTTTATGAGCAGGAACAGGGATAAAGAACCCCTTCTTGAGTTTAATTCTGAACCTAAGAGGACATTGAGGTGGCGTTTGCAACAAGCTAAAGCTTACAAAGCCGGAGAGAATCTCAAGGAGACTCTTGAGAAGGAAGCTATGGACGCTAATGGTGGAAACCCTAATGCTGATGAGCAAGTAAGGAGGACACTTAGCTCATATGCTGCACCCACTCCTGACTTCTATGGGGGCAGTATAGTTGTACCTGCCATTGGTGCCAATAATTTTAAGCTTAAGCCTCAACTGATTACTCTGGTGCAGTAGAATTGCTAGTTTCATGGACTTTCGCAGGAAGATCCAAACTTATTCATCTCTAGCTTCCTATAAATCTGTGACACTGTGAAGATGAATGGAGTGAATCCTGAGGTCTACAAACTCATGCTCTTCCCATTTGCTATGGGGGATAGAGCAAAACAGTGGCTTGACTCTCAGTCCAAGAGGAGCTTGGACACGTGGGACAAGGTGGTCACGGGATTTTTGACCAAATTTTTTCCACCTCAGAAGCTGACTAAGCTTAGGGTGGATGTCCAGACCTTTAGACAGAAAGATAGAAAGTCCCTCTATGAAGCCTGGAAGAGATACAAGCCGATGATCAGGAAATGTTCTCCTAACATGTTTTCAGAATGGACCAAACTGCAGATATTTTATGATGGCCTCTCTAAGATGGCCAAGATGTCACTTGACAGCTCTGTAGGTGGTTCATTGCATATGAAGAAGAGCTGAAGAGGCTAATGAGCTTATTAAGATGGTTGTTAACAACCAATATCTATACACTTCTGGTAAGAACCCTGTAAACTCTGGGGCTACTAATAAACTAAAATTTTATAGTTTGCTTTGTATTGTATTTAGTGGATTTTGTTAACTTTTCTCCCATTTATTCAACAAAATAGCATGGTATCATGAATTTCTACTAATTGTGCTTAATGGTTAAAAACATGCTTTTTAGGCCTTTAATTAGTTAAACTTAATTCACTTTGATTCCACTTGATGCCTTGATATGTTTGTTAGTGATTTTAGGGTTAAGGGGCAAGGAATGGATCAAAGAAGTGAAGAGAAAAGCATGCAAGATGGAGAATTCATAGATCATAAGGATTTGGAAGATTCAAGGCGACGTGTACGCGTGATAAGGAAAGTTGCCATGTGACGTGTACGCATGACCCATGCGTACGCGTGACAAGCGACACGTGACCTCATTAAAGGCAAAATGCTGGGGGCAATTTTGGAGCTCACTGAGGCCCAAATCCAATTCAATTCTGAAGTATTTGAGGCAAAATTCAAGAAGGAACAAGGGTAGAGCAATTAGGACTAGCTTAGTATCATGCTTTATGTCATATTCTAGAGAGAGAAGCTCTTTCTTCTCTCTAGAATTAGGTTAGAAATAGGTTAGATTTCCCTTAGATTTAGGTTTAAGTCTTGTTTTTATTTACTTTTCCTTGCAATTTACTGTTCTTATATCCTTACTCTTCTAGTTTTATTTGTCATTTCTTTTATTTTGTTGCCTTTATGTTTATGACACTTTGTTGCTTTTGATTTTCATTTAATGTAATTTATGTTTTATGTTCTTTTGTTGTTTAATTGATTTCTTATTGTTATTTTCTTGCATTGGGTAGTTGTAGATTTAACATTTCTTGCCAATTTACCATGCTTTCCTTTTATGCCTTCCGAGTCTTTGATAAAATGCTTGGTTAGGTTTTAGAATAGATTTTGATACTCTTGGCTAGTGATTGAGGATTTAGGACCCTTGAGATCATTAATGTCCAGTTTCATTAGTGATTTAGGGTTGTTAGTGGTTCGAGGGCCAACTATGTCCACTTGACTTAATCCTCCGATGTTAGAGGGCAACTAAGTGAAATTATCTCTTTGTAATTGCCATGTTGTGGTCAATAATCCAAGATAGGATACCTTGATTCTTGATCCTTGCCAAGACCCATATTAGTTGTTAGTTTATTTTCTTACAATTTATATTTTATTGTTAATCAAACCCAAAATCACCCAAAAGATAAATCAAAACCAATAATATGCACACTTCCTTGCAATTCCTTGAGAGATGACCCGAGGTTTAAATACTGTCGGTTTTTATTGGGTGTGCTTAAGTGACAAACAAATTAAACTTTGATTGAGGATTGTTTGTTGGTTTGGAACTATACTTGCAATGTGATTATTTTTGTGAAAATTCCTAACCGACATTAATCTTCTGTCAAGTTTTTGGCGCCATTGCCGGGAAATTGCAATGGTGTTATATTATTGGCTATTGTGAATATGTTCATATTGTGAATATCTTGCTTTTTGGTTATTTCTTGGTTTTTCTAGTAATTAGGAGTTTGCTTTTTCTTTGCTTTTTGACATTCTTGTTTTGATTTTCTCTTTTTCATATGAATTCTCATCCTTATGGTTTTGGATATGGTTATGACTATATTGTAGGTAATGGAAACTTTAATGATGGCTCATATTATGGGAGGGAAAAATTCTTGAGAAGGGAGCCACATCCATATGAGCAAACATCATAGCAACCTTCTCAACCAAGCTACTACGATTGCAACCCCTCCTATGATGCATATCATTCCAATGGATATGATGGTTCTGATCATGATTATGCCACTCAATCACCATCATTCCATGCACCATAATCTCAACATAGTCCTCAAACACCATCATTCCAACCACCATACTCTCAATCCACATCCTATTTTCACCAATTAGCTGCATACAATCCAATCCTCCCTATGCACACACTTATGACCATTATGAACAAGCACCCGTTGAACCATCACCACTCTAACATCATTAACCTCACAACCCTTCTTTTTCCTCCAACCAAGCTCCTATGGATGATACACTTGGCATCATTCTTCAAGAGCAAATGGAGCTTCAAACCATACTCACCTCTACCCTCCAAGAGATTATATCCCGTCTACCTCCACCTTCTACCAACAACTAAAGCACCTTCCAACCTCCAAGCTTTAATGCATCTCCTTTTCAACCACATGATGAATTCTCCTTTTCACCACAACCTTCCATGGAAGAATATCTATATCCATCAATCCAAGAGTAATATGATCCTAATTGTGTTAGTCAAGTGGAACAAGAGCCAAGGGATCATCTCAAGGAAGCAATGGATCGGCTTCAAGCAACCATACTTCAAAATGAGTAAAAGGAAGCCCAAAAGAACCACAAAGCTATCATGGCTAACCTTGCTAAAATTAAAGCCACCTTAGACTCATGGGACTCTACCACAAGCAAAGCATTCCCATGGATGAATGTGGAGAATCAATCGAAGAGAGAAGCATGAAGGAGATTTTAGAGTCTTAATTTGAGAACAAGGAAATAGAGTGTGTTTTGCAACAAGTGGAAGAGATGGAGATTGTTGAAGAAGAAGAAGTAGATGAATATCTAGGGGAGGTTGAACAAGAGGGAAGTTCCATCGTTGAAGACAACTCTACACTAAGTAACATTAAGGATCTTGTTGAAGCTTGTTCCATCGAATGTGAACCCAATGTTGAAGAGGAATGCGTGCAACCTCCAACACATGACTTGGTCAATGAGGAAGAGTTGGAAGAGGTTGATAAACAAGTGGAAATTGAGAGAAGTTATCAAGAGGTGGAAGCCATCGAGGAGGAGCCAAAAGGAGTGAAGCATACATGGTCAAAGCCATTGGATATCCTCCTTGCTAAGTCACCATCCAAATTACAAATTGAGTGGGTAATCATCTCATCCTTTAATTTCCTTGGCCCATATCAATATGCTTTGTTAGAAACGGATGGTCAACTTAGAGTTCTTTGTGGGTTAGAAAGTAAGAAACAGTTGGATGTTGGTTGGCAACTAGAATCAAGGTGCATAGTGGGAAGAAGCTCAAACTTTGGGATTCAAAGGTGGAGTGAAACTCAATTCAAAGGATTTAGGATGAAGATTAGGAGTCATAAGAAGAATTCAAGAAGTTTGTCACCCAATTGGAAGCATGTAGATCAAGAGGAAAGGGTGTTGACAAACAAAGTATGGGACCCCAGAATACACATCAACAATCATCAATCTTAGGGTCTTACTACTTGCTTGAAAGTTCTTAGAAGAGTGATGCACATAATTTGGGATCCAGAGGCTATTGGAAATGCAAACATTGGTGGGGATTCAAAAAAGAGTTCAAGCATAAGCCACCAAATAAAAGTGCTAGGTGGGAGACACCCCACCATGGTAAACTGTTTCCATTTCTCTTGTAGATATAATCAATGAATGAATCGAATTGCCATTGTTAGGTAGTTTTCTTCTTTTTATACTTTTGTATATATTGCTTTGATCGTTAGGTTGCTTGCTAGATTTATATTTTGATTAGAATAGTTATTTTTGAATTGCATTCTTGTTGAATTGCAAGTTTTTGCTTGAATAAGTTTTTGGAAAAGTTTTCGAAAACTAAAATTTTTTTTGATTAAATTTAAGTTTTGGTTGGGTTAGAGTGTATATAGTGTTGGGAGAGATTTAATTTCTGCTTTTGTGCTTCCTTAAAAAAAGGGAGGCTGTCACGCGTATGTGTGAGCCATGCGTACGCGTTGCCGCCTCAATTCTGATGATGCAGAAATCGTGTGTGAATGATGCTGCATCCAATGGTCCAAACAAAGAGTTGGGTTGAAGGTGTGCGGAAACTGTGCATCTAGCAAAAATTCCACCCACACGTGTGTGTCGTCCACGCGTACGTGTCATACCCTCTTTTCTCCTCTCACGCCTACGCATGATAGATGCGTATGCGTCGAGGCCCGCTTCACTCATGCGATGCCCACGCGTCTGCCACGGCTATGCGTGGGTTTGAATTTCACTAACCCTTGACTCGAGGAGCCCTAGCTCATTTGCGTGAATATCTCTTCTCCTTCTAACATCTCTCTGTCTTCACTATTCCCCAATCTACTATTGAAACCATCCAGCATCACCGCACCACCCAGTCACCTCTGGCAAACCCGAGCTGCCACCGATCCTTCTTCCATCCTCTTTTCTTTATTTCTCCTTCCCCATTCCTCTCTTTCTCTATTCTCGAATCGCCTTGCCCCTGTCCACAACCACCAACTCCGCTGCGGCCACCCTTCGCTGCCGGCGTCCCTGCCACTTACCATCACTACTCTCCCTTCTCTCTTATTCAGCCATCCATCTTATTTCTGTCGCCCCTTGATTCTGTTCATGATCAAAGCACAGAGTAGCTTCTCTATCCCTTGCTCTATCCACTGGTTCTACTTCAACCACTGCTGGGAGTGCCGCCTCTAGGTCGGCCTTGTGTTGCATTCCATCCCCTTCTACTCTTCTGTCCACCATCTTCTCTTTTTCTGTTCACCTTCCAGGTTCCCTAATGTCTCAATTCCATTTTAGTTTTGTTAATTAATTTTAATTTTAGCTTTGTAAGTAGTTTAATTTTTGTTAATTAGTTAGTTTAGAAATGCATGTTTAGTGGATTCTAGGTGGTTAGGTAGTTAATTGAATCTGTAGTGGGTTTAGGTCTGATTTTTGGTTACTGTTGATGCTTGGAATGAATGGTTCTTTGAGTTGTTCCGATTATGTGTTGATGATGGTGGTTTGTTCCTTTGTAAATCTATATGTGTTATGTTGATGCTGTTAGATACTGTCTCTATGTGTTAATGCCAATTTTATATGAGTTTATTGTGTGTCACTCTTGTTTAAATTTATCCTAAGTTCATATGGATTGAATTTGCTGCTTGTTTGTAATTTGGGTACGCTCAATTTACTACTAGAATGCTGCTGAACTTTTCTAAAATATTTATGCTATTAATTTCCAATTCATGATTTGAAGTTGGTACATTTCGACTTTAGTTCTATTTTGTTATTACCAAATTCAATTCATGAATTGGTTGGCTAGCATTTCCGTCCTTTCTTTGGTTCCCTTTATTTGAATTACTTGATTGATGGCAAGAAGGAGCTATTTGACGGATTTCTGTGCAAATAGACCCTTGTTGACCAATTGCTTTTGAAACTCTTTTATGTCTTTAACCTTTCAAGTTAGGTCAAAATTTTTTCTCCTTTATGGTCATATTTTAATTTTATTTTTCTTTAACCATTGAAGTTGTTTGCATAAATTTTTTTATTTGACCTAATATTAACTCTCGTTAATTGAGGTTCTTTCAAGCTGTAATTATTAGTGCATTTTTTACTTTTATAACCGTTTTCAATAAACTCTTAGTTTCAATTCACTTTTAGTTACATAAGTATATGTTTAATCCTTCCAAACCAATTTTCGCACTTAAGTGATCAAAGACATTGATGATGACTTTCATTTATCTTTTATGCTTTTGTGCATTACATATTTCATCATCAATGACTTGCATTGCTGACGAGTGACCAAGAACATAGGTTTGGATTTTTCACACTAAAAATAGGATTGACGTTGCAAGTATAGCCCAAACTCAACAATTGATCATCAATCAAATTATAATCCTAAAGATGTCACAAATTAAAGCAAATATAAACCGAGAGTATTTAGACTCCCGGGTCGTTCTCCCTAGGAACTAATGCCAAAGAGGGCGTACAATTTTCGTTGTGAGAAAGCAAAGGAGGGTTTTCAATGATTGAAAGCAATAAAAATAAAGAAATAAAAGAACAAGACAAATTGCAATTAATAAACTGATAAAAGAGCAAAAGAACTAAGTGTGTGATATAAACAAGTAATGCAATAGAGTGATGAAAAAGTGGTTTAAAACATAAATAAAACCTTGACTTGGGATGAGTTATGGAATCCCTTCATTGCCACAACCACAACTATGATAATTATGATGGATTAATCTCACTAAGTCAACCCTCACATCGGAGAGTAAGTTAAATGAGCATAAGTGTTCTTAACCCGTAAATCCTAGCTTGCTTGCTAATTACCTTAGCAACAAATTAGCGTTAGTGGGAACAAGAACAATTAACAACCCAATAATTATCACTAAATATTAGAAATTATGGCTCTATTAATTCATACACTCATTTCTCCCAAGCCAAGGGGTGGAAATTACCTCATAATCAAAATTGGCATTTCATCAAACACATAGTGGGCATAAACATAAAACATAGCAAAATTGGTAAATTAAGGAAAGTTATGAACCACAAATACTCAAAATCAATAAAGGCAACTTAAACAACCATATAAAAGCCATCAATCATCAAATTAAGCAACTAGAAATCCAAATTTGCAAGACTATGTAAACATAAACAAAGGAGATAAAAATAGAAGCAAGTGTAGAACAAATGGTATAATAAAAGAGAGAATTAAAGAAATACTTACAATAAGATTGCTAGAATCCAAAATCAAACTTGAAGTATGAAATTCTACAAACCCTAATTAAAACCCTAAGAGAGAATTTCCTAATCTACACTACTCCTACTCCTACTATGTGTTTTTTTCTACTCTAAGATGGCTCTCCTTCATATGGCATCAATTCCCCTTGATATAGCACTTCCCCTTCAGCATCAAGCCTTCCAAAACTGGGCCAAAGGCCCCCAAAATCGTGCAGCACATGTTTTATTAATGAATCCATGTGCAGGTACCTGTGTGTATGCACAGGTGTTTGTGCGCACGCACACATGCTAAATTCCTTTTCGTGCGTACGCACGTATCCTTGTGCGCACGCACGCATGGCTGTGTGCTTTTTCCTTGTCTTCTTTATGTTTTCTCCCTTTGTACATGCTTCCTTTCACTTTTGCATATCCAATCTTACCTCTTTGACCTAAAATCACTCAACAAACATGTCACGGCATCAAATGGAATAAAAGTGGAATTTAATTGCTAGATTTAAGCACAAAAATGCATGTTTTCACATTTAGGTTCAATTTAGGGATCAAACACAAAAGTATGCTATTTTAGTGCTTAAGTGTAGGTTTATGTGATGAAATCTACTCAAATCAAGCCAAAATATATCGAAAAATATGGACTCATCAATTCCCCCACACTTAAACAATAGCATGTCCTCATGCTAGACCAATAAGGAGGATGATCAAAGGGAAACAACTTATTGAGTACAACTACCTATATGCATGCAAGTATGTATATATTATATATAGCTATACCTATCTATAGTATCTATATGAAATTGGTGAAAGCAAACAAATAGATTTCCAAGCAAGTATATAGACACATAGGGCTAAGCAAGGAAATAATCCATTGCAAGCAAAATCTAAAGAATTAATTCAACTCATCAAAATGAAGCAACTTGCAAGAATTTATCAAGGTGGCTTGTGCTTGAATCCATCCTTGAACATCTACCAATGCTTGGTCTTCTAATAAGCTCCATCATTCAAAATTAATATCTCCAAGCTTTGATGGAGTTTTTCACAAACTGTGAGCTCCCAAAGTTGATCCTCCTCTTGTAATCCGGGATTCCACACTTTGTTTTCATATCCGTCTTCAAGTTGATCAGGGTGATTCCCTTTGGCTGGTAGAAAAGCCAAATTCTCACTAAGGCGTCAAACTATCCTCCTAGACCCATCCAATTGAGCACTAGTCCAACCTTTTCATCCACTCCTTGAAGCTTCAACCATAATAAGCCTAGACTTACAACGCCAACCACTAAACATCCTTCTCTTATGCTTCATTCCACAAGGTGCCCTAAGTTGTCCATCCGTCTCAAGCAAACCATATTCAAGTGGGACAATAAAGCTAAGAGTAATGATTTTTACCCACTCAAATGAAGGATTTGATGGCGACTTAGGTAGAGAAGTTCCCAATAATCTTGATAAAGCATGTTCCACTCCCGTCCATCCTCTTCTAGAGGTTTCCACCACATGACAAGGTTCTTCAAGCTTCACCTCTTGCCAAGATTCGTCCAGTTCATATTATTCTTCACCAATTTTTTCTAGCTCTTCCTCGTCACTCAAATCATATCTTGGAGGTTGAGTGACGTCTACCTCAACATCAATTTCAAGTTTAGTAGGGGAGGATTCATCAAGCTCAAAAGGATCATATGTTGATGTGGAATCATCATAGATAGGGGAACTTGGTGCTTGCCCCATTTCTTTCATTTCTTCACTTACATCATGCCTTGGAGGTTGTGCACTATCCTCCTCAACACTAAATTCACACTCTACGGAAGAAGGCTCTTCAACTTGTGATTTCTCTTTGCATTCAACATCTCCTAAATCTTCAACCACTTCCTTTGGTTCAATTATCTTTACCTCCTCCTCTTTTTGCACTTCTTATTTCAACTCTTTTTCTTCACCTTAAAGCTCCAAATTCTCCTTCTCATTGTGCTCCTTAACTAATCATCCACATTCAACAATGGGAGCATCTTGGATACTTGAGCACAATGATACCACGTGGTTCATCACTTCGGTCAAACTAGCCACGAATTCCCCTAGTATCTTTTGCTCTTCTTCTTGCTTTTGACACCTAGCTAGAAGTTCTTGTTGTTCTTGCATTAGGGGTTGGAGAGATTGGTCCAATAAAGGTGGTGATGGAAGAGAAAGTTCATTTGTTGAGGGAAAGGTATTGTAGTTGGAAGGTGGTTCATATTGGTGAAAGTCTTGAGGTGGTGTATAAGAAAACTATGGTTCTTGGGAGTATTGGTGTTGCAATGATGGTGGCTCTAAGTATGGTTCACATGGTGGTTGGTATGGTGGATATGGACTAGGGTCATATGGAGGTGAATGGTGGTATGAGGCTTGTGAGTATGGTTGTTGAGGACTATGTTGAAGAAAGGGGTCATATGTATGTGGTGGTTGTGGTTGACAACCACAATGAGGGTCACCACATCCATTAGGTTGATATGCATCATGGTATGGCTCTTGATCATAGTACATTGGTCGAGGTTGTTGCCATGAAGGTTGATCAAATGCTTGAGGCTCCTCCCACCTTTGATTGTCCCATCCTTGATGCATGTTATCATTGAAATTTGCATCTCCTACAACATAGTTACAACCACACTCATAGCCAAATTGATGAGAATTCATAGTGATAAGAGAAAATAAAAATAAATACTAATAAGAGCTAATAAAAACTGACTCCTTAAGCATGCAAAAACTAACAAAGAAGCATATTCACAATATCAACATATATACAATAGCCAATAACATAACACCATTGCAATTCCCCGGCAACGGCGCCACAAATTTGATATTGAGGATTTATACCGGTTCAGAATTTAACCAAATATTCTCCTTGTGAGCATAGCCCAAACCGATAATCGATCCTAAAATCAAATTTTAATGATTGGTTGTCATAAGTACAAACCGCAATAAAAATTAACCAAAGTATTCAAACGTCGGGTCGTCTCACAATGAATTGCAATGAAGTGATCAATTATTGGCTATGAAGGAACAATGGGGTTTGATTTGGTAAAAGGGGCAAGAAAATAAATGGCAAGAAAATAAAGCAAGCAACTAAATAAAGAGAGACATTCATGGCAAGGATTGAGAATATAGACTTTCTATTATAGTGATGCCAGGGCATCTTGGCCCGTTTCACTGACCTTTTCTTTACTGTTTTAGGGTAGTTTCATGCATTTTCTTAGTAAATAAGCAAGTTTTGGATAAAAATACACTTACACCTTGACTCAAGCAAACATTGTGAATTTTACATGGTTTTATGAGAATTATGCAGGAATTTAATGATAAAATGGATAATGCATGATCTCATGCCTTGGAACAGAGCTTTGATGCACTTTATTTGCTTAATTTCAGGACATAAGAAGCAAGGAAGAGCCACGTTAATAGCCATGCTAATCTAATTAACGTGACCACTAACGTGGAATGGGGATAAGCTTGTAGCGTTAATGGAAAAAGTGATCACCAATAACGCCTTTGAAGCCATCTTAGCCCACGTTAGTTGCCACGTTAATTGCATTAACGTGGTAGCTAACGTAGAAGAGAAGGATAGCTCCAACGTTAGTGGTAAAAGTGAATATCACTAATGTTCCAAAAGGGAACATTGAGCCACATTAAGAGTCACGTTAATCCAATTAACGTGAACATTAACGTGGGAGGAGAAAGCAATTGCCAACGTTAGTGACACTCACCTTTGTCACTAATGTTGGACTAAGCCAATAGTGCCCACGTTAATGGTCACGTTAAGACCACTAACGTGAAGAGTAACGTGGAGCTAAGCATGATTGGCCAATGTTATTGGCACTCACCTTTGTCACTAACGTTGGAGATGGCAATCACCACCACGTTAGTGGTCACGTTAATGCAGGCACTAACATGGGAAGGAGGGGCGTTTGGAGCGTTAGTGACAAAGGTAAGTGTCACTAACGCTCTCGAAGCTTAGGCATGCCCAAGTTAAGGGCCACGTTAGTTACATTAACATGGATCACTAACGTGGGGAAAAGAGGCAAAGAGCAACGTTATTGGAAAAGGTGAATGCCAAAAACATTCACGAAGGACCAAGAGGCAACGTTAGTGGTCACGTTAGTGCCACTAACGTTGAAGTTAACGTGGATCACTTTGGTTTGGAATGTTAGTGAAAATGGTGATCGTCACTAACGTTCTCGAACCCACATTTTTACTTAACGTTAACACCACTAACGTTCTAACTAACGTCCATCCATGCCTAACTCACACTTTCTCTGTAAGCAAGGCTGAGCCCACTGAGGATTGTAACTGCTTCAAATCAAGATCAAAGGCCCATATCCAACACTTGAAGAACTGACTAGAAGATCAAGAGGAGTAGTATATATAGGAGTAGTTTTGAACTAGAGAGGAGCTTGGCAATTTGGAGAACTACACCTTGTATATTTACTTTTCTACATTTTCTAGACTTTTAGATTGTATTCTTCTTTATCATTTTCCATTTCCAAAGCTATGAACAACTAAACCCCCTTTCATTGGGTTAGGGAGCTCTGTTGTAATTTGATGGATCAATTATAGTTTTCATTCTTCTTCTTCTTTCTTTTCTCTTGATTTACTAGAAAGCTTTCGATCTTAATTCAATTGGTTAGTTGTCTTGGAAAAGAAACTCTCCATAATTGGATCTCCTCTGAGCCTTGGAAAAGGGATGAGGAGATCATGCTAGAAATGCTTTCTCATGTTGGACCAAATTGGGATTTGGACGGATATAGTGACATGTAATCCTCCCAACACTTTGATTTGGAAATACATATGGTATAATCAGTGACCATACTTCATCTCTTCCCATGAGCAATTAAATCAAGGAATTGGGCAATTCTTCAAGCTTAGAGAGATTGGGTTGCAAGGAATTGGGATCCAAACACCTAAGATTGCCAAGGAGATCAATGAATGCATTGATTGAGGAAGAGATGTGAATGAACTTGATCCGGAGAATGCAACATCTCCTAAGCCCAATGAATCCCCTATTTCTGATCTTATCTATTCTCTTTACTTTTTGCCATTTATCTTTATGCTCATCTCCCCAAACCCCTATTTAAGATTCTGCAATTTACTTTCTGTAATTTACTTTCCCGCCATTTGATTTTCTGCAATTCTCAACTCAATTTCTGTTTAGTTCAACTAGCACATTTTTCCAACTAAAGTTGCTTGACCAATCAATCCCTGTGGGATTCGACTTTACTCTATTGTGAGTTTTTACTTCACGACAATTCGGTATACTTGTCGAAGGGAAATTTGTTGAGAGACAGGTTTTTGTGCATCAAGTTTATGGCACCGTTGCCGGGGATTGATTTTGTATCGACAATGATTAAGTTGGAAGATCACTAGATTGAGCATTTTTCTTTTGCTTGTTTATTTTACCTAGTCATTTACTTTCAGTTTCAGTTGCTTTCCTCCCCTCTCCCCTCTTTATTTTCTTTCTCTTTGTTGTTATTTATGATTTTGCTCACTAATCCACTAACTGTTTGATAAATTGCACCACTCATACTAACAGCCACTCTAACAAGAATAATCTCTTCATTTTATTTCTTGCTATGTGCTCTGTTAGTTGTATGACAGGAAGAAGAAATGGAGCTTCAACTTCCTTTGATTCTGAACCTGAGAGGACCTTTCTTAGATTAAGGAGGGAAGCAAGAGGGAAAATAGTCGTTGGTACTGAGGAAGAGGAGGAGTACTTTGAAACAAACATGGAGGAGAACCTAGAAAACAACCGTGAAGAAGAAGCTCACAACCATGCCAGAGAAGACCCTGTGAATCATGCTGGGCAAGAGAGAAGAGTTCTAGGCTCTTACATCAATCCAAAACCCAGGAAATTGTGAAAGTAGTATCCAAAAGCCAACCATACATGCCAATAACTTTGAATTAAAACCCCAGTTCATCACCCTTGTTCAGAACAACTGTTCATTTGGAGGAAGTGCCCAAGAAGACCCCAATCAACATCTAACCAACTTCCTAAGAATATGTGACACTGTGAAGTCCAATAGTGTTCATCCGGATGTCTATAGACTGCTTTTGTTCCCTTTCTTACTCAGGGACAAAGCATCTAAATAGCTAGAATCTTTCCCGAAGGAGAGTTTAACAAATTGGGAAGATGTGGTGAATAAATTTTTGGCAAGATTCTACCTTCCTCAAAGAATGAACAGGTTGAGAGCTGAGGTGCAAACTTTCAGGCAACAAGATGGTGAAACTCTTTATGAGGCATGGGAGAGATTTAAGGACTTAACAAGAAGGTGCCCACCAGACATGTTCAATGAATGGGTTCAACTGCACATTTTCTACGAAGGTCTGTCTTACGAATCAAAGAAGGCCGTAGACCATTCATCAGGGGGATCTTTAAACAAGAAGAAGACCATTGAAGAAGCCATAGATGTCATTGAGACTGTAGCTGAGAATGACTACTTCTATACTTCTAAAAGGAGTAACACTCAAGGAGTGATGGAGCTGAACCACATGGTTACACTGCTGGCTCAAAATAAGATGATCACCAAGCAGTTAGCCAATCTTACCAAGAATGTGGAAGAGAACCAAGTTGCAGCAATCACCACTTCATCACCAGCTCAAGAGGGAGTGAATACAGGAGAAGAAGGTGATTGGGAACAAGCCAACTATGTTGGGAACTCACCTAGACAGATCCATGATCTATACTCTAAAACTTATAATTCTGGTTGGAGAAACCACCCTAATTTTGGGTAGGGAAACCAACAAGACCAAGGCAAAGACCAGAGATGCCACAACCACAATCCCAACAATAATGCAACTCACCAACATCCCTCACAGAGATCATATCAACACCCACCTAATCACCCTTCTCAACATCCATATCAAAACCAACATGACCATTATCAACCTCCTAACTTTAACCCACCATCACTAACCGAAGATAGACTCTCCAGAATTGAGACCTTACTAGAAGGCATATATAAGGAAGTTCAAGACATTAAAGCATTCCGGGAAGAAGTGCGATCCAATATGCAGACTCAAGATGCTGCCGTCAAGAAACTGGAAACACAAGTTGGCTACTTATTCAAGCAAGCTGCTAGCCACAACATTCACAGCAACACTAATTCAACTCCAAAGGAGGAGTGTCAGGTTATCACCCTCATAAATGGGAAGGAATTGAAGGAGACCTACAAGAAACCACAAGAGAAAAACTCAGATGAAAAAGAAAGGGAACAAGAGGAAGTTCAAGTTTCCACTCCCAGTTCACATCAAGAGGGAGAAGTGCTGAAGCCATACTTTCCAAAAGCCCCATACCCTCAGCAATTGAAGAAGAAGGGAGAGGACAGCCAATTCTCAAGATTCTTGGAAATATTCAAGAAACTACAGATTAACATACCCTTTGCTGAAGCAATAAAGCAAATACCGCTCTATGCCAAGTTCTTGAAGGAGTTGATGACCAAGAAGAGAAGCTGGAAGAACAACGAGACTGTGGTACTCACCGAGGAATGTAGTGCCATCATCCAGCACAAATTACCCTAGAAATTGAAGGATCATGGGAGCTTCCAAATTCCTTGTATCATAGGAGAAATCACAGTGGAAAAGGCTTTATGTGATTTAGAAGCTAGCATAAATCTGATGTCCTTAGCAATAATGAGGAAAATGAGGATTGAGGAGGCCAAGCCAACAAGAATGGCCTTGCAACTAGCAGACCGATCATTCAAGTTTCCTCACGGAATAGTAGAAGACTTGTTGGTGAAGGTAGGAGACTTTATCTTTTCGGCAGACTTTGTAGTGTTGGATATGGAAGAAGGAGCCAAGACCTCTATCATCTTAGGAAGGCCATTCTTAGCCACTGCCAGAGCCATCATTGATGTCCAAAAGGGTGAACGTGTCCCTAGACTACATGAAGAGAAAATGATATTCAATGTGTTCAAAGCCATGAGTTACCCACAAAACTCATTGGGAGAATGTATGAGGTTGGACTCAGTGGATGCTGTAGTGCAAGAGATTCTTGAAGAAGAAGAACTTGAAGGGTTAAGAGAAGAGGAGGAATCAGCATCAAGCAAAGAGGCTGCAACAGCTGAAATTCATGTTCAGGGCACACTAGAGAAGAAGGATGAAAGAAAAGAAGCACCCAAACTTGAACTAAAGGCACTGCCACCCACTCTCAAGTATGCATATTTAGGAAAGAATGAAAGCTATCCAGTGATCATAAACTCAGCCCTCAGCTAAGAACAAGAGGAGGAATTACTTCAAGTCTTACAAAAGCATAAGGATGCCATTGGATGGACACTTGCTGATTTGAGGGGAATCAGTTCGGCCATATGCATGCATAAGATACTATTGGAAGATGATGCCAAACCTTCCATTCAATCCCAAAGAAGGCTGAATCCAGTTATGAAGGAAGTGGTACAGAAGGAAGTCATGAAGCTATGGCAGGGAGGAGTAATCTACCCAATTTTGGATAGCCCATGGGTCAGCCCCGTCCAAGTGGTCCCCAAGAAAGGAGGAATCACTGTGGTACCCAATGAAGGGAATGAGTTAATCCCTACAAGAACTGTCACATGATGAAGGATGTGTATTGATTACAGAAAACTCAATGAAGCCACAAGAAAAGATCACTTCCCACTTTCCTTCACGGACCAGATGTTGGAAAGACTTGTAGGATACGCATATTATTGTTTTCTATATGGTTATTCAGGATATAACCAAATAGTGGTTGATCCAAGAGACCAGGAGAAAACATCATTTACTTGCCCATATCGGGTGTTTGCCTACATGCGCATGCTATTTGGGCTATGTAATGCACCTGCAACCTTTCAGTGCTGCATGCTTTCTATCTTCTCGGATATGATAGAGAAGTTCATTGAAGTCTTCATGGATGACTTTTTAGTATTCGGAGATTCCTTTCCTAATTGCCTAAATCATCTTGCCTTGGTATTAAAAAGATGTCAAGAGACCAATCTAGTCTTGAATTCGAAAAAAATGCCACTTTATGGTGACAAACGAAATAGTCATTGGCCATAAAGTTTCTAACCAAGGCATTGAGGTAGACAAAGCTAAGGTAGAGCTAATTGAAAAATTACCTCCACCGAGTGATGTTAAGGCAATTAGGAGCTTTTTGGGGGCATGCTGGCTTCTACAAAAGATTTATTAAAGATTTTTCAAAGATAGCCAAGCTCTTAAGCAATCTCCTTATGTCTGATACACCATTTATTTTTTATGAGAAGTGCATGCTCGCATTTGAAAACTTGAAAAAGAAGCTGTCCTCAACTCCTATCATCACCCCACCTGATTTGAACTTGCCATTCGAACTGATGTGTGATGCATCTGATTTTGCAGTTGGGGCAGTGTTAGGATAGAGGAAAGATAATTTGGTGTATGTGACACTCAACGAAATTATACCACTACCGAAAAGGAGTTGCTGGCAATAGTTTTTACATTTGACAAATTTAGATCATACCTCATTGGTTCTAAAGTGATTGTTTTCACTGATCACACAGCACTTAAATATCTATTTGCCAAACAGGAATCAAAACCAAGACTAATCAGATGGATCTTATTGTTGCAGGAATTCAATATTGAAATTAGAGACAAAAAGGGCGTGGAGAACAAGGTAGCAGATCATCTATCCAGGATCCCTTGTGAGAAAGGTGCTACACATGATACAAGTGTGAATGAGTTCTTTCCAGATGAGCAGTTAATGTTGGTTCACAAGGCACCCTGGTTTGCAGACATTGCCAATTTTAAGGCAGCTGGTGACTTGCCTCCTGGAATCAACAAACATCAAAGAAGAAAACTCATTAATGATGCTAAATATTTCATTTGGGATGAGCCATATCTCTTCAAGAAGTGCTCATATGGAATCCTTAGGAGGTGCATTTCAGAAGAAGAGGGATGAGAGGTCCTGTGGAATTGTCATAGTTCTAGCTTTGGAGGTCATTTTGGAGGAGAAAGAACCGCAGCGAAGGTGCTACAATATGGGTTCTTCTGGCCCACTATCTTCTAGGATGCTAAGGAACTGGTGAGGAGCTGCGATGAGTGCCAAAGGGCTAAAAATCTGCCCAAGAGAAATGATATGCCACAACAATTCATCCTAGAACTCGAACTAATCGATGTATGGGGGATCGACTTCATGGGACCATTCCTAACCTCATATTTGAACAAGTATATTTTGGTAGCAGTGGACTATGTATCTAAGTGGGTGGAGGCCGTGGCAACTCCAACAAATGACAACAAGGTGGTCATAAACTTTCTTAGAAAGAATATCTTCAGCAGATTTGGAGTTCCACGGGCCCTCATCAGTGACGGAGGGAGTCGTTTTTGCAATAGACCATTGGAGACCCTACTCCTAAGGTATGGGGTGAAGCATAAGGTTGCCACACCTTATCATTCCTAAACAAGTGGGCAAACAGAGATATTCAACAGAGAGTTAAAAAGGATCTTGGAAAAGACTGTGGGGGCATCAAGAAAGGACTGGGCGAAAAAGTTGGATGATGCTTTCTGGGCATACAGAACAGCCTTCAAAACACCAATTGGGATGTCCCCATATCAACTGGTGTATAGAAAGGCATGTCACTTACCATTAGAGCTGGAGCACAAAGCCTTTTGGGCTCTCAAGATACTAAACCTCGACAGCACTGCTGCTGGTGAAAAAATAGTCTTACAGCTGCAGGAACTGGAAGAGTTTAGGTCTCAAGCCTATGAAAACACCAAGATCTATAAGGAAAAAGAAAAAAGGAGACATGATCTCAACCTGGCACCAAGAAGTTTCGAAGAAGGACAACATGTACTCATTTACAACTCCAAACTGAGACTCTTCCCTAGAAAACTCAAATTAAGGTGGTCGGGACCCTTTTTGGTCACAAAGGTCTCACCTTATGGACACATAGAAATCATGGAAGAAAGACCAAAGAGGAGATTCACTGTGAATAGGCAAAGACTCAAATACTACTTGGGCAGTATGGGGGAAGACTGACGTGGGCGAAAATTGGCAGATTAAGAATTAATTAGAAAAATGGCATTGCAAGTACAGTTCTTAACTGGCAAAAAATCCGCTTATCAATTTAGAAAAGAGTTGTCACAAATTTTAGAAATAAAATACTGGGAGTATGAGTCCCAGGTCGTCTCCCAATGAGTTGCAGGAAGATGTGCTATTTTATCAATCAGAGGTTTTCCAAATGGGTTTTGAGTTTGATGAATAGAAAATTAAATTAGAGAATTTATGTGATTTAAATAAAATCTTGACCGGGAGAAGATTAATTGGAAGTTCTATCCTTGTTGGAATTTTGTCAAGATCAATTAATAATTAGTCATTGTTTTCATTTAGTTAACCCTCAACGAATGAAGGAAAGTCAAATTAAAAGTCAACTTCTATTCACAAGTCCTAATCCTCTCCCTTAGGAAGGATTAGAGTTAGTGACTAACAATTACAATTGAACTCTTGAGTATTCCAACTCAAGGTTCTCCTTTTAATCAACTCCCAATCAAGTTGGGGAACTACTCCATCATCACAAATGTAGACTTCACAAAATCAATGGGGAAAATAAAAAGAGACATAATAAACAATAATGAAAGAGATTAATTAAAAGTAAAAATAGTTTTGTATTAATAAACTCTGAAAATAATCCAATGTCAACTCTGGACAAATTAAGAATATGGAAGAGTAAATGAAAAGTAAATAACAAACTATAATGACCAGTTCCGGAGGTAAACTCTTCTCAAAAGCCAAAGCCAAAAATCTTCAAATCCTAATTTATGAATGTCAAAAGAAAAACCTAAGGGAGGAGTAAAATCAGATCTAAAACCTCAAAATTACATGGAATGAATCGTTCTCCTTGTCTCTGCATGTTCCCTGGCTCTAATGTGTGTTTCTGGGCCAAAAACTGGGTTGAAACGTGGCCCAAAATCTATGCCAGCGACTTCTGTAATTCTGCAGATCGCGCACGTCACGCGACCACGTCGTCCATGCGTTCGCGTCACTTAGCATTTTCCGTGCCACGCGTGCGCGTCATCCACGCATTCGCGTCACTCGTGCAGCTTCCAATCCACGCGGTCGCGTCAGGCATGCGAGCGCGTCACTGTGATTTCTTCCATTTTGCGCGGTCGCATGAGCCATGCGCCCGCGTCACTTCTCGCTGGTCATCTCCTCAATTCCTTGTGTTCCTTCCATTTTTGCAAGCTTCCTCTCCATTCCTTACGCCATTCCTACCCTATGAAGCCTGAAACACTTATCACACAGATCATGGCATCGAATGGTACGAAGGAGAATAAAAATATACAATTAAAAGATCTTTAGGAAGTAAGTTTTCAATTATGAAATATTTTCAGGAAATAATTGTAAATACATGCAAATTATATGAATAAGTGGGTGAATACTTGATAAAACCACTCAATTAAACACAATATAATTCATAAAATAATGGTTTATCAACCTCCCCACACTTAAACATTAGCATGTCCTCATGCTTAGTTGAAAGAGACAAATCTAAATGAATAGGGACATGTGAGATTCATGCAATGCAATGCAACCTATATATACATGAATGCAACTATATGATTTTATCTATATGATTAAAAATAGATAAGTTCTCTAAGACAAAACATGGGACAAATTCCACTAATTCAAATCATACAGTAAAAGCAGGTAAATTTGTAAGAAGATAGCTTGTGAAAGCAGGGAACACAGGATCGAGCATTGAACCCTTACTGTTGGTGCGTGTGCACTCTAATCTTCTCTAGTATATGGGATAATCACTCTATCATTCTCTAATCATGCTTTCAAAAATTCTTGTTTTTCACCTAACCAATCAACAACTTTAAAGTGCCAATGCAAACATCATGTGGTCTTTTCACGGTTGTAATGGGGCTAAGGTAAGGGTGAGGGTCTACATATGGCTAAGTGAGCTTATACATTGAATCTTTAATTAACTCGAGCTTTCACCTAGCATACATATAATCTATATAATTTCAACATTCATACTTAGCTACCCAAAATTTCCTTTTCACATTCCATACTCATGCATCAACCTTTATTTTAATTTTATCACATGTGCATTGATTATTGAACTCTGACTTATCATTGTGGTGATTTTGTCCCCTTATTCACTAAAATAAAGATTTTTTTAAAACATAGCTTATCAATGAACATAGATTTGTAATCTTTCTTTTATGGTTTCACATGAATAGGTACCCGAATTCCCTTTATTTTATCATGACATATTCTCCTATTACCCTTTATTCCCATAATTTTTCCATACTCAGTTTACACACAAATTCTATCTTAAGCTAACCAAAGATTTAATTGGGATTTTCAATTGTTTTTCTGCTTAAGGCTAGTAATGTGGTAAAATATGGAACAAATGGGATTAAAAACGGCTCAAAGTGGTTAACAAAGGTAATTAAAAGGGTAGGCTTATTTGGGATACGTGAGCTAAACAAACAATGGCCTCAATCATATGCATGCACATAACACATTAACATTGGACATATAGGATAAAACAAAATTCATATTACAATCATAGAGAAGTAAGCACATAAGAAAAAGATGTTTATGGTTAAATAATGTAACCATGTGTTTAGGCTCAAAGTTTCACGGGTTGTGTGTTCTTTTAGCTCAAAAATCCTGTTCCAATTTCAACTTCAAACAAATTTAACATAAATGTTTTGATTTAAATTAGTGAAACTTTCAAAAAATATGGTCTTAAAAGAAACTTATTATCTTTTCAATCAAGTAGAACATGCATGCAATTAACCTACTACTATGCAATCTATCATATTCTAAAGAGAAAGAAATTGGTGTTAGGGGGAAAGAATTACCTCCGGAAGTCAGGTACTGATCGACCTCCCCACACTTAAGACTATGCACCATCCTCGGTGCCATCTATCAGGAACAAGGGTGGGCTGGTGGCAGTATCTCCACAGTCGGGACTGTCATGGCTTCCTGTGCTGGTAAAGGAAGTGGAGTCCAGAGTGCCTGGGTCCTCGTTAGGTCTGTGGTTGCCTGTGAGTAGCTCCTTGAGGTATTTGAATCGGCGCTGGTTGCGACGCTCTCGTAGCTTCACTTTCTGGTCTTGCCGGTCCAACCTTTCCAGTATTTGATGCAGCAGCTGATTAGTAGAAGGTGGAATATTTGCAGCATGTTCTGCGGATTGGCTGGTAGTGGCTGGTGGTGGCCTGAGATATCTTCCGTTAGGGACGTATTGATCATCCCGTGGAAGTATGGCTTTGGTGTCTCCAGCTCTGTAGGAGACTCCGGCTGCTGAGACAAGATCTGAGACCAAGGCGGGGAAGGATAGGTTGCCCGCAATTTGCACGTGTCCCATAGCATTTCGGATGTGTCTTGGTAGATTTAGAGGCTGGTCTGTGAGGATGCACCATAGTAGAACAGCCATGTCTGCAGTGAAGGAGGACTCATGAGTGCTCGGAAAGACGTAATGGGACATAATCTGTGCCCATACGTGAGCCTCCAAGGTGAGTGCGGAAGCCGATATTCCCTTAGGACGGGAACGATGGTATCCAAAAATCCATCTGTTGCCAAGTTGTGTGATAACTCTGAGAACAGCGTCCTAGTCAAATTAGTACCTCTGGCGCTTGAGTGCGGCTTCTTGAAATGCGTCCAGTCCTTCTGGAGCAGGGGGGGAGATCTAAGGCTCGCTGAATGGCCTCTTCTGTAATAGGGGTTTTACTTCTGACAGACATAAATAGACTGTAGGGTCGGCAGGTGGAAATTGGAGTAGAACTCAACTACCCAAGAAAGATTAACCTGCCGTGGCTGTCTCTATAGGAATCCCCAGTGTCTCTATGCAATTTGCGGCTCAACAAATTCGGCAATACGAGGTGGAAGGATAAGAAGGTGTTCATTGTTGTAATTCCGAGCTGCCAGAATGGGGGAACATCTGCTCACAGTAGCGATTGGAAAATTGTGCAGTGTCCTTTGCTGGGAATGCTTTCTCCTTTTCATCGACCTTTATAATCCTTTTAATTCTTTTTGTTGAGGGCTTAACTACAGTTGAAGATGGCTCTGCCACTAATGCTCTTTTTGTTCCTCTCTTTGCTGTGGATTTGGGGGTAGCTTTCTCTTTGCCTTTCTTGGTGGCCATCCTGAAAGGGAGCGAGTAAAGACATGAACATTTCAAGGGTTATAGCAAGAAAAAGAATGGAAAAGGTGGTAATCAATGCACAGGAAGGAATAATGTTGTTAACAGATGGTCATGACTACATGTGAAAAATCAACAACGGAAATATAACAAGTGAATGTGATGATAGTTAAATGCAAGGTGTTTATTGGCATGCCGGCAAGGGCATGAGTAGCATAGATCAAGCATTCAATGTCCAAGTTAGATTACCAAGTCTTCCAAACTAACAATATGCTTGTAATAACAATAATATAAAAATTAATAAAATAGAAAAAAGGTTTTGTGAAAAGCAAGCATTTAGAGTAGTAGATTAAATGAAATCTAAAAATAGTGCACAATGCCAAATGGGCGTTTTCACAAACACATAGCATGCATGTTAAATAAAGTATGGAAAGTAGTAAATTAATCATGCAAGTAACCCTATAAAAATGATATATAATTGTTAAACAAGTCCTAAACAATTGATGAGCGGATAATTTATATGCTTTTTGGCATTGTTTTTAGGTAGTTTTTAGTAGGATCTAGCTACTTTTAGGGATGTTTTTATTAGTTTTTATGATAAATTCACATTTCTGGACTTTACTATGAGTTTTTGTGTTTTTCTATTATTTTAGGTAATTTCTGGCTAAAATTGAGGGACCTAAGTAAAACTCTGATAGAAGGCTGACAAAGGACTGCTGATGCTGTTGGATTCTGACCTCCCTGCACTCGAAATGGATTTTCTGGAGATACAGAACTTCAAATAGAGCGCTCTCAACGGCGCTGGAAAGTAGACATCTAGAGCTTTCCAGCAATATATAATAGTCCATATTTTATTTGAGATTAGATGACGTAAACTGGCGTTCAACGCCAGTTCCATGCTGCATTCTGGAGTCAAACGTCAAAAACACGTCACGAACCAGAGTTCAACGCCAAAAAAATGTTACAACTTAGTGTTCAACTCCAAGAGAAGCCTCTGCACGTGTAAAGCTCAAGCTCAGCCCAAGCACACACCAAGTGGGCCCCGGAAGTGGATTTCCGCATCAATTACTTATTTTTGTAAACCCTAGTAGCTAGCCTTGTATAAATAGGACATTTTACTATTGTATTAGACATCTTTGGTCTTAGTTTTATTCTATTATTCATCTTAGGAGACTATTGATCACGTTTATGGGGGCTGGCCATTCAGCCATGCCTGGACCACTATCACTTATGTATTTTCAACGGTGGAGTTTTTACACACCATAGATTAAGGGTGTGGAGCTCTGCTGTATCTCAAGTTTTAATGCAATTACTACTATTTTCTATTCAATTCAGTTTTTTCCTGTTCTAAGATATTCGTTGCACTTCACTATGACAAATGTGATGATCCGTGACACTCATCATCATTCTCACCTATGAATGCGTGACTGACAACCACCCCGTTCTACCTTAGACCGAGCGCATATCTCTTGGATTTCTTAATCAGAGTCTTTGTGGTATAAGCTAGAATTGATGGCGGCATTCATGAGAATCCGGAAAGTCTAAACCTTGTCTGTGGTATTCTGAGTAGGATTCAGGGATTGAATGACTGTGACGAGCTTCAAACTCGCGATTGTTGGGCGTGATGACAAACGCAAAAGAAGCAATGGATTCTATTCCGACATGATCGAGAACCGACAGATGATTAGCCGTGCCGTGACAGAGCATTTGGACCTTTTTCACTGAGAGGATGGGATGTAGCCATTGACAACGGTGATGCCCTACATACAGCTTGCCATGGAAAGGAGTAAGAAGGATTGGATGAAGGCAGTAGGAAAGCAGATATTCAAAAGGAGCACATCATCTTCATACACCTATCTGAAATTCCCACCAATGATTTACATAAGTATTTCTATCTTTATTTTCTGTTTATTTATTATTATTATTCAAAAACTCCATAACCACTTATTATCCGCCTAACTGAGATTTATAAGATGACCATAGCTTGGTTCATACCAACAATCTCCGTGGGATCGACCCTTACTCACGTAAGGTATTACTTGGACGACCCAGTGCACTTGCTGGTTAATTGTGCGAAGTTGTGAAGTTATGTTTGGACCATGGTATCGTGCACCAAGTTTTTTTTGGCACCATTACCAGGGAGAAAACGAACATGAATGCCATTATCAGAAATCACAATTTTGCCTACCAAGTTTTTGGCGCCGTTGTCGGGGATTGTTCGAATTTGGACAACTGACGATTCATCTTGTTGCTCAGATTAGGTATTTTTCTTTTCATTTATTTTCAAAAAAAAAAATTTACTTCTGTTTTCGAAAATTTTTAAAAATTTTTAAGAATGGATTGTAGAGTTTCATGTAACATGTGGAAGCCTGGCTGGCTGTAAAGCCATATCCAAATCCTTTTGGAATGAGACTTCAACTAATCACCTCAATGCATGTAATGCCATCCTAAAGCTGGCTGGCTATTAAGCCATGTCCAACCCTTGGATTGGAGCTTTAGGCTAACATTGAAAGATTCCTGGAATTCTTCTTAAAAATTTTTGAAATTATTATTTTCTTTTTCTTATATGTTTTTCGAAAAAAATAATAAAATAAAAATAAAAAATATTTTGTGATTCTTGTTTGAGTCTAGTGTCAATTTTTAAGTTGGGTGTCAATTGCATGTTTTTTAAAAATTTTTTATGTATTTTTCGAAAATTCATGCATGGTGTTCTTCATGATCTTCAAGTTGTTCTTGGTAAGTCTTCTTGTTTGATCTTGATGTTTTCTTGTTTTGTGTCTTTTGTTGTTTTTCATGTGCATTTTTGCATTCATAGTGTCTAAGCATTAAAGATTTCTAAGTTTGGTGTCTTGCATGTTTTCTTTGCATAAAATTTTTTTCAAAAATAAGTTCTTAATGTTCATCATGATCTTCAAAGTGTTCTTGGTGTTCATCTTGACATTCATAGTGTTCTTGCATGTATCATGTATTTTGATCCAAAATTTTCATGTTTTGGGTCATAATTGTGTTTTTTCTCTCTCATCATTAAAAATTTAAAAATAAAAAATATCTTTTCTTTTTTTTCCTCTCAAAATTTCGAAAATTTGAGTTGACTTAGTCAAAAAAATTTTTAAAATTAGTTGTTTCTTGTAAGTCAAGTCAAATTTTCAATTTTAAAAATTCTAACTTTTCAAAACCTTTTTCAAAAATCAAATCTTTTTCATTTTTTTATCTTCGAAAATTCTTAAAATTTATTTCCAAAATCTTTTTCTTATCTTTATTTCAAAATTTCGAAAACTTTACTAACAATTAATGTGATTGATTCAAAAATTTGAAGTTTGTTACTTTCTTGTTAAGAAAGGTTCAATCTTTAAATTCTAGAATCATATCTTTTAGTTTCTTGTTAGTCAAGTAATTAATTTTTAATTTTAAAAATCAATTCTTTTTCAAAATATCTTTTCTATCATATCTTTTTCAAAATTTTATCTTTTTCAAAAATTTAACTTCAAAATATCTTTTCTAACTTCTTATCTTTTCAAAATTAAATTTCAAATCTTTTTCAACTAACTAGTTGACTTTTTGTTTGTTTTAACTATATCTTATCTTTTTCAAAACCACCTAATTTTCGAAAATTACCTCCCTCTTTTTCAAAATTCTTTTAATTAACTAATTGTTTTAAATTTAAATTTAAATTTTATTTCTTCTCTTAATTTTCGAAAATCATTAACTCCTTTTCAAAATTTATTTTCGAATTTCTCTTTCTCTCATCCTATTCTATTTATTTATTTATTTACTAACACTTCTCTTCATCTCAAGAATCTGAACCTATCTTCACCCTTGTGTTTGGATTCTTACCTTTTCCTTGTTCTATTCCCTTCTTCTTCTACTAACATAAAGGAATCTCTCTACTGTGGTAAAGAGGATCCCTACTATTATTTTCTGTTCCATTCTTTTTCATATGAGCAGGAGCAAGGACAAGAACATTCTTGTTAAAGCAGATCCTGAACCTGAAAGGACTCTGAAGAGGAAAGTAAGAGAAGCTAAATTACAACAATCCAGAAACAACCTTACAGAAACTTTCGAAAAAGAAGAGAAGATGGCAGCCGAAAATAATAATACAAGGAGGATGCTTGGTGATTATACTACACCTACTTCTAAGTTTGATGGAAGAAGCATCTCAATCCCTGCCATTGGAGCAAACAATTTTGAGCTGAAACCTCAACTAGTTGCTCTACTGCAACAAAACTGTAAGTTCCATGGACTTCCATCAGAAGATCCTTACCAGTTTTTAACTGAGTTCTTGCAGATTTGTGAGACTGTTAAGACTAATGGAGTGGATCCTGAAATCTACAGGCTCATGCTTTTCCCTTTTGCTGTAAGAGACAGAGCTAGAATATGGTTGGATTCCCAACCTAAAGATAGCCTGGACTCTTGGGATAAGCTAGTCGCGGCCTTTTTGGCTAAGTTCTTTCCTCCTCAAAAGCTGAGCAAGCTTAGAGTGGATGTTCAGACCTTTAAACAAAAAGATGGTGAATCTCTCTATAAAGCTTGGGAAAGATACAAGCAGATGACCAAAAGGTGTCCTTCTGACATGCTTTCAGAGCGGACCATTTTGGATATATTCTATTATGGTCTATCTGAATTTTCTAAGATGTCACTAGACCATTCTGCAGGTGGATCTATTCACCTAAAGAAAACGCCTGCAGAAGCTCAAGAACTCATTGACATGATTGCAAATAACCAATTCATGTATACTTCTGAGAGGAATTCCGTGAGTAATGGGACACCTCAAAAGAAGGGAGTTCTTGAAATTGATGCTCTGAATGCCATATTGGCTCAGAACAAAATGTTAACTCAGAAAGTCAACATGATTTCTCAAAGTTTGAATGGATGACAAAATGCATCCAACAGTACTAAAGAGGCATCTTCTGAAGAAGAAGCTTATGATCCTGAGAACCCTGCAATAACAGAGGTAAATTATATGGGTGAACCTTATGGAAACACCTATAATTCATCATGGAGAAATCATCCAAATTTCTCATGGAAGGATCAACAAAAGCCTCAACAAGGCTTTAATAATGGTGGAAGAAATAGGCTCAGCAATAACAAGCCTTATCCATCATCTTCTCAGCAACAGACAGAGAATTCTGAGCAGAGCACCTCTAACTTAGCAAACTTAGTCTCTGATCTGTCTAAGGCCACTTTAAGTTTCATGAGTGAAACAAGGTCCTCCATAAAAAATTTGGAGGCACAAGTGGGCCAGCTGAATAAGAAAGTCACTGAAACTCCTCCTAGTACTCTCCCAAGCAACACTGAAGAGAATCCAAAAAGAGAGTGCAAGGCCATTGACATAATCAACATGGCCAAACCTAGAGAGGAAGGAAAGGACGTGAATCCCAATGAGAAAGACCTCATGGGACGTCTCTCAAGCAAGAAGGAGTTCCCTATTGAGGACCTAAAGGAACCTGAGGCTCATATAGAGACCATAGAGATTCCATTAAACCTCCTTCTGCCATTCATGAGCTCTGAAGACTATTCTTCCTCTGAAGAGGATAAAAATGTAACTGGAGAGCAAGTTGCTCAATATCTAGGAGCCATCATGAAGCTGAATGCCAAATTGTTTGGTAATGAAACTTGGGAAGGTGAACCTCCCTTGCTCATTAGTGAACTAGATACATGGGTTCAGCAAACCTTACATCAAAAGAGACAAGATCCTGGCAAATTCTTAATACCCTGCATCATAGGCACCATGACCTTGAAAAGGCTATGTGTGACCTGGGGTCAGGCATAAATCTTATGCCACTCTTTGTAATGGAGAAGCTGGGGATCATTGAGGTACAGTCTGCCATATTCTCACTACAGATGCCAGACAAGTTAGTAAGACAAGCTTATGGATTGGTATAGGACATGTTAGTGAAGGTTGAAGGTCTTTACATACCTGCTAATTTCATAATCTTAGACACTAGGAAGGAGGAGGATGAATGCATCATCCTTGGAAGACCTTTCCTAGCCACAGCAGGAGCTGTGATAGATGTTAACAGAGGAAAATTAGTCCTTCAATTGAATGGGGACTACCTTGTGTTTAAAACACAAGGGTGTTCCTCTGCAACCATGTAGAGGAAGCATGAAAAGCTTCTCTTAGTGCAGAGTCAAACAAAGCCCCCACAATCAAACTCTGAGTTTGGTGTTGGGAGGCTACAACCAAACTCTAAGTTTGGTGTTGAATCCCCACATCCAAATTCTAAGTTTGGTGTTGGGAGTCTACAACATTGACCTGATCACCTGTGAGGCTCCATGAGAGCCCACTATCAAGCTAGTGACATTAAATGAGCGCTTATTGGGAGGAAACCCAATTTTTATTTATCTAATTTTATTTTTATTTTATTTCTTCTTTATGTTTTATTAGGTTCATGATCATGTGGAGTCACAAAATAAATACTAAAATTAAAAACAGAATAAAAAGAATAGCTGAAGAAAAAGCACACCCTGGAGGAAGAGCTTACTGGCGTTTAAACGCCAGTAAGGAGCATCTGGCTGGCGTTCAACGCCAGAACAGAGCATGGATCTGGCGTTGAACGCCAGAAACAAGCAACATTCTGGCGTTTAAACGCCAGGAATACACCCTGAGGAGAGCTGGCACTGAACGCTAGAAACAAGCATGGAACTGGCGTTCAACGCCAGAAACATGTTGCAAATGGGCGTTGAACGCCCAAAACAAGCATGAAGCTGGCGTTCAACGCCAGAAACAAGCATCAATCTGGCGTTGAACGCTAGGATTGCATGCAAAGGGCGTGTTACACGCCTCATTGGTGCAGGGATGTAAATCCTTGACACCTCAGGATCTGTGGACCCCACAGGATCCCCACCTGCCTCAACTCACCCTCTCTCTCTTTTTCACACAACCCAATAAACACTCTTCCCCAAAACCCTTCACCAATCACCTCAATCTCTCTTCCCCATCACCTCTTCACCACTCACATCCATCCACTCTTCTCCAAAAAATTCAAAATCTCTTTCCCACCCAAACCCACCCTAAATAGCCAAACCTACTCCCTCTCCCTTCACTATATAAACCCCTCTATCCTTCTTCATTTTCACAAACCATAACCCTCTCTTCTTCACCTTGGCCGAAACTACACATTTCTCCCTTTCCTCCATATTTTCTTCTTCTTCTTCTTCTTCTTCTTCTTTTTCTTCTTCTTCTTCTTCTTCTTCTTCTTCTTCTTCTTCTTCTTCTTCTTCTTCTCTCTTCTCTTGCTCGAGGGCGAGTAATATTCTATGTTTGGTGTGGTAAAAGCATAGCTTTTTATTTTTCCATAACCGTTGATGGCACCTAAGGCCGGAAAAAACACTAGAAAAGGGAAAGGGAAGACAAAAGCTTCCACCTCCGTGTCATGGGAGATGGAGAGATTTATCTCCAAAGCCCATCAAGACCACTTCTATGAAGTTGTGGCCAAGAAGAAGGTGATCCCCGAGGTCCCTTTCAAGCTCAAGAAAAATGAGTATCCGGAGATCCGACATGAGATCCAAAGAAGAGGTTGGAAAGTTCTGACCAACCCCATTCAACATGTCAGAATCTTAATGGTTCAAGAGTTCTATGCCAATGCATGGATCACTAGGAACCATGATCAAAGTGTGAACCTGAATCCAAAGAATTATCTTACAATGGTTCGGGAGAAATACTTAGATTTTAGTTCGGAAAATGTGAGGTTGGCGTTCAACTTGCCCATGATGCAAGGAGATGCACGCCCCTACACTAGAAGGGTCAACTTTGATCAAAGGTTGGACCAAGTTCTTATAGACATATGTGTGGAAAGAGCTCAATGGAAAAGAGACTCCAAAGGCAAGCCGGTTCAATTAAGAAGACTGGACCTCAAGCCTGTGGCTAGAAGATGGTTGGAGTTCATCCAATGCTCCATCATCCCCACTAGCAACCGATCCGAAGTTACTGTGGATCGGGCCATCATGATTCATAGCATCATGAATGGAGAGGAAGTAGAAGTTCATAAAGTCATCTCCCTTGAATTCTACAAAATAGTCGAAAAGTCCTCCACCATGGCAAGGCTAGCTTTTCCTCATCTTATTTGCCATCTATGTTACTCAGCTGGAGTTATCATAGAAGGAGACATCCTCATTGAGGAGGATAAGCCCATCACTAAGAAGAGGATGGAGCAAACAAGAGAGCCCACTCATGGATCCCAAGAGACGCATGAGGAAGCTCATCACCAAGAAATCCCGGAGATGCCTCAAGGGATGCACTTTCCCCCTAACAATTATTGGGAACAATGCAACACTTCTCTAGAAGATTTGAGTTACAATATGGATCAATTAAGGGTGGAACATCAAGAGCACTCCATCATTCTCCATGAAATTAGAGAAGATCAAAGAGCAATGAGGGATGAGCAACAAAGGCAAGGAAGAGACATAGAAGAGCTCAAGAACATCATTTGTTCTTCAAGAAGAAAGCGCCACCATCACTGAGGTGGATTCATTCCTTGTTCTTATTTCTCTGTTTTTCGGTTTTTATGCTTAATGTTTATCTATATTTGTGTCTTTCCTACATGATCATTAGTATGTAGTAACTATGTCTTAAGGCTATGTATAATTCCATGAATCCTTCACCTATCTTAAATGAAAAATGTTCCTAATTCAAAAGAACAAGAAGTACATGAATTTTGAAATTTTCCTTGAAATTAGTTAAATTATATTGATGTGGTGACAATACTTTTTGTTTTCTGAATGAATGCTTGAACAGTGCATATTTTTTATCTTGTTGTTTATGAATGTTAAAATTGTTGGCTCCTTAAAGAATGATGAACAAAGAAAAATGTTATTGATAATCTAAAAAATCACAAAATTGATTCTTGAAGCAAGAAAAAGTAGTGAAAAAGCAAAAGCTTGCGAAAGAAAAAAAATATTTGGCGAAAAAAATAATAAATAGAAAGAAAAAAAAAAGCAAGCAGAAAAAGCCAATAGCCCTTAAAACCAAAAGGCAAGGGTGAAAAGGATCCAAGGCTTTGAGCATCAATGGATAGGAGGGCCCAAGGAACTAAAATCCAGGCCTAAGCGGCTAAATCACGTTGTCCCTAACCATGTGCTTGTGGCATGCAGGTCCAAGTGAAAAGCTTGAGACTGAGTGGTTAAAGTCGTGATCCAAAGCAAAAAGAGTGTGCTTAAGAACCCTGGACACCTCTAACTGGGGACTTTAGCAAAGCTGAGTCACAATCTGAAAAGTTTCACCCAGTCATGTGTCTGTGGCATTTATGTATCCGGTGGTAATATTGGAAAACAAAGTGCTTAGGGCCACGGCCAAGACTCATAAAAGTAGCTATGTTCAAAATCAACAAACTTAACTAGGAGAATCAATAACACTATCTGAAATTCTAAGTTCCTAAAGATGCCAATCATTCTAAACTTCAAAGGATAAAGTGAGATGCCAAAACTGTTCAGAAGCAAAAAGCTACAAGTCCTGCTCATCTAGTTAGAACTAATATTCATTGATATTTTGAGCTTTATAGTATATTCTCTTCTTTTTATCCTATTTGATTTTCAGTTGCTTGCGGACAAGCAACAATTTAAGTTTGGTGTTGTGATGAGCGGATAATTTATACGCTTTTTGGCATTGTTTTTAGGTAGTTTTTAGTAGGATCTAGCTACTTTTAGGGATGTTTTCATTAGTTTTTATGCTAAATTCACATTTCTAGACTTTACTATGAGTTTATGTATTTTTCTGTGATTTCAGGTAATTTCTGGCTGAAATTGAAGGACCTGAGCAAAACTCTGATAGAAGGCTGATAAAGGACTGCTGATGCTGTTGGATTCTGACCTACCTGCACTCGAAATAGATTTTCTGGAGCTACAGAACTCCAAATGGCGCGCTCCTAACGGCGTTGGAAAGTAGACATCCAGAGCTTGCCCATGTACTTTATTCGAGATTAGATGACGTAAACTGGCGTTCAACGCCAGTTCCATGCTGCATTCTGGAGTCAAACGCCAGAAACACGTCACGAACCAGAGTTGAACGCCAAAAACACGTTACAACTTAGCGTTCAACTCCAAGAGAAGCCTTTGCAAGTGTAAAGCTCAAGCTCAGCCCAAGCACACACCAAGTGGGCCCCGTAAGTGGATTTCTGCATCAATTACTTATTTTTGTAAACCCTAGTAGCTAGTCTAGTATAAATAGGACCTTTTACTATTGTATTAGACATATTTGGTCTCAGTTTTATTCTATTATTCATCTTAGGAGACTATTGATCACGTTTATGGGGGCTGGCCATTCGGCCATGCCTGGACCACTATCACTTATGTATTTTCAATGGTGAAGTTTCTACACACGATAGATTAAGGGTGTGGAGCTCTGCTATACCTCAAGTTTTAATGCAATTACTACTATTTTCTATTCAATTCAGTTTATTCCTGTTCTAAGATATTCGTTGCACTTCACTATGACGAATGTGATGATCCATGATACTCATCATCATTCTCACCTATGAACACGTGACTGACAACCACCACCGTTCTACCTTAGACCGAGCGCATATCTCGTGGATTCCTTAATTAGAGTCTTCGTGGTATAAGCTAGAATTGATGGCAGCATTCATGAAAATCCAGAAAGTCTAAACCTTGTCTGTGGTATTTCGAGTAGGATTTAGGGATTGAATGACTGTGACGAGCTTCAAACTCGCGATTGTTGGGCGTGATAACAAATGCAAAAGAATCAATGGATTCTATTCCGACATGATCGAGAACCGACAGATGATTAGCCATGCCGTGACAGAGCATTTGGACCTTTTTCACGGAGAGGATGGGATGTAGCCATTGACAATGGTGATGCCCTACATACAGCTTGCCATGGAAAGGAGTAAGAAGGATTTGATGAAGGCAGTAGGAAAGCAGAGATTTAAAAGGAGCACAGCATCTTTCATACGCCTATCTGAAATTCCCACCAATGATTTACATAAGTATTTCTATCTTTATTTTCTGTTTATTTATTATTATTATTCGAAAACTCCATAACCACTTATTATCCGCCTAACTGAGATTTATAAGATGACCATAGCTTGCTTCATACCAACAATCTCCGTGGGATCGACCCTTACTCACGTAAGGTATTACTTGGACGACCCAGTGCACTTGCTGGTTAGTTGTGCGAAGTTGTGAACTCGTGGTGATCCAAAGTGATAAATAATATGGTTTCTAACAAAGGAAACAACAGTGTTAGCATCATCAGTACGGGTAGGAATTGCTTCCACCCATTTAGAAATATAATCTACAGCTAACAGTATATAAAGGTGGCCATTAGAATTTGGAAATGGACCCATGAAGTCAATGCCCCAAACATAAAAAATTTCATAGAAAACATAATTTGTTGAGGCATTTTATCCCTCTGGGATATATTACCAAATATTTGGCACGGAGGACAAGATTTACAAAGGTCAGCAGCATCTTTAAAAAGAGTAGGCCACCAGAATCTACAATCTAAAACTTTTCTAGCAGTTCGTTGAGGGCCAAAATGTCCTCCACTCTTAGATGAGTGGCAGGCCTCTAAAATGGACTGGAATTCTGATTGAGGTACACACCGTCTAATTACCTGGTCAGCACCACACCTCCATAGATATGGGTCATCCCATACATACTATTTGGACTCGCTTTTCAGCTTGTCTCTCTGATGCTTAGTGAAATCGGGAGGAAAAGTGTGGCTAACTAGATAATTAGCTACGGGTGCATACCAAGGAACTACATTAGATACTTCCTGTAAGCTATCAAATGGAAAATTATCATTGATAGGAATGGAGTCATCTTTAATGTGCTCAAGGCGACTCAAGTGGTCAGCCACTAAATTTTGGTTACCACTCCTATCTTTAATTTCTAGATCAAATTCTTGCAGCAGTAGCATCCAACGTATTAGCCTTGGTTTAGACTCCTTTTTAGCTAATAAATATTTTAGAACTGCATAGTCTGAGTACACTACTACCTTAGTACCAAGTAAATAGGCTCGGAATTTATCCAAAGCAAAAATAATAGCTAGAAGCTCTTTTTCAGTAGTAGTGTAATTAGATTGAGAAGCATCTAAAGTCTTAGATGCATAAGCAATTACAAAAGGGTCGTTACCTTCATGTTGAGCCAGTGCTGCTCCTACTGTATGATTGGAGGCGTGACACATGATTTCAAATGGTTGACTCCAGTCTGGTCCCCTCACAATCAGAGCTTGAGTTAGGGTGGTCTTCAGCTTATCAAACGCTTGTTTGCAATCCTCACTAAACTCGAACTCAATGTCTTTCTGCAGTAGTCTGGATAAGGATAGTGCTACCTTACTGAAGTTCTTAATGAATCTCTTGTAAAAACCTGCATGGCCAAGGAACGAATGGACTTCCCTCACAGAGGAGGGGTAAGGTAAACTAGAAATAACATCCACCTTTACTGGGTCTATAGAGATACCAGTATCAGAAAAAACATGTCCTAGAATAATACCTTATTTTACCATAAAATGACACTTTTCAAAATTTAAAACAAGGTTTGAACTAACACACATGTCCAATACTCTAGATGACCTATCCAAGCAAAGACTAAATGAATCACCATATACGCTAAAGTCATCCATAAAAACTTCCATACAGGTCTCAATGAGATAAGAGAAAAGACTCATCATACACCTTTGGAAAGTAGCTGGTGCATTGCATAAGCCAAAGGGCATTCTTTTATAAGCATAAGTCCCAAAAAGACATGTAAAAGTAGTCTTTTCCTGATCTTCGGGAGCTATATGGATTTGAAAATAACCTGTATAACCATCTAGAAAGTAGTAGTGAGATTTACCTGACAGGCAATCAAGCATCTGATCAATGAATGGCAAGGGATAATGATCCTTGTGAGTGGCTTGGTTGAGACGCCTGTAGTCAATGTAAACTCTCCATGCATTTTGCACTCTGGTTGTCAGAAGTTCTCCTTGCTCATTCCTTATTGTTGTGACTCCAGACTTCTTGGGCACCACTTGTACTGGACTGACCCACTCGCTATCTGAAATGGGGTAAATGATATCTGCTTCAAGTAGTCTTGTTACTTCCTTCTTGACAACTTCTAAGATGGTGGGATTCAATCTTCTCTGAGGTTTACGGACAGGCTTTGCTCCTTCTTCTAAGAATATTCTATGTTCACAAACTTGAGGGGTGATACCTACTATATCCGCCAAGCTCCATCCAATTGCTTTCTTATGCGTCCTCAATACACTAAGCAGTTGTTCTTCTTGTTGGGAAGTGAGCTCCCTTGCAATAATAACTGGGAACCTCTGATTGTCCTCAATGTATGCATACTTGAGGTGTGGAGGAAGAGGCTTTAATTCCATTTTCTGCTCATGGTTTGGTTCTGGATTATCTGGGGCTGGTGAAAATGGTAATGAATCTTTAGTATGTTCAGAGGGTTGATGACAAGTCATCATATACCCATTTTTCAAGCTAAATTCACTTGTTTCATTAGTCTTTATGCACTTTCTTGCATCCTAAGTAAGTGATTTGGAATGAAAATGCATAACTTCTTTAAATCAAACAACCACCATTAAATTGATGCTAAATCATGAGGTTTGAGCTAAAATTAATTGATTTTTTAATGAAATATAAACCTTATGAGTTTAGAGATACTTTGATTGGTTGTTTTGGTTTCTTGTAGGTGAAGAAAGGAAGAAAAGAAGAAAAACGTGGCTTAAGAAGTGTGGCCAAGAGAGGAGAAGTGTGGTGCAACATAGAAGGAGGAAGCAAACACTGCCCTCCACGAGAGCACACTGCCCTCCAGGAGAGCAGCATAATGAACCAAGCCTTTAAAAGCATCACTGCCCTGCCCACAACAAGAGCAGAGNCTTCCTAGTGTTTCCTATGGGTTTCGAACCCAAGAACAAGGAGGAAAGGAGTAGCGCTCAAACACAAGGAAAACAAGCAAAAATTGGCTTGCTTTCAATCTCCAAGAATCGAACACGGCACCATGAGGAAGCAAGGCAATAGGCGTTACTTTGATGCCAAGAAAACCAAGGAAAAAGGAGCAGCGTGTGCCTCCACCAAGTTTCGAACTTGGGACTTCAACCATTGGCAACATTACCCTGCCCTCCACAAGGGCAGGACAGCATTTCTTGGTGCATGGCAGGCGCACAAAATGGACGCACGGGCTTGAGCACTCGGCCAGCAGCACGCACGCACGGGCAGCACTTGGCACACCATGGCAACACTGCCCTGCCCTCCACAAGGGCAGGGCAGCATCTTGACGCATCACACGCACCAAGCATGCACGCAATGAGGCCGCATGCACCAATTCCTGCTCTGCCCTCCACAAGGGCAGGGCAGCCTCCTGGAAGCTACTTTCTCTTGGGCTGAAAATTGGATTAAAAATCCAATTTAATTGATTTCTTCACCAAATCAAAAGCCCATCCAAATTCCAAAAATCCAAGAATAGAAAGTGTATTTTGTGAACTTGGATCTGGGAAGGCAATTGAGATCTAGACGTTGCTATCTAGTCTATGGAGTCCTGAGATCCAATTTTCCTTTTGGTTCTTCTATTGAACCACTGCTGCAATTTAATTTCTATTTTCTGTTTGATATCTAGTTGAATTCAAATCATTTCTTACTTTGATAATTGTTGCAATTTAATTTCCCTTACTTAAATTCTGAGTTCCCAGTCCTCAAATCCCTTTTTCCATTCAAGCAATTTATATTTCTTGCACTTTAAGTTACTGCAATTTATATTTCTTGCACTTTAAGTTTCAGTCATTTAATTACTTGCACTTTAAGATTCAGCCTCTTTAATTTCAGTTCTCTTTAATTTTTGCAACTCATCCCTCTCCCTTTACATTTTCTGCTATTTACTTACTGTTGGATACAAAATCACTCAACCAATACTTGATTCGCTTGACTAAATCAACCACCGAACTAAAATTGCTCAATCCTTCAATCCCTGTGGGATCGACCTCACTCCCATGAGTTTTATTACTTGATGCGACCCGGTACACTTGCCGGTGAGTTTTGTGTTGGATCGTTTTCCACACATCAAGCTTTTGGCACCGTTGCCGGGGATTGAAATAGATTGACAATGATTAAGTGAAGTGGTGGTCTAGATCAAGCACTTTTTCTTTATTTTTAACTAACACACTAACTGTTCGAGACTTTGCCTCTACTAACTCTAACTGCACTCAAGTACAAAGTGCTCTGTTTTAGTTTCTGGCTCTGTTTGTGTTTCTGCTTTTGTGACAGGAGGAAAGAGCAATGAATCCACACCTTTTGATCCTGAAACACTTTGGAAGTTGAGCAAGAATAAGGAATGTCAAGCTAGTGACATTAAAAGAGCGCGTGTTGGGAGGCAACCCAACCTGATGTAGTTTCTTTTCATAGCTATTTCAATAAAAAGGTTGAATAATTGGTCTGTATTGCAAGGAGCTAAGTTTGGTGTTGCACATCTAAACAATTTAAGGGAGAATGAAGGTTTCTAAGTTTGGTGTTCCACCAAAATCTCATTTAAAAGAACATTCTCACTTCCTGCACAATGCTAGCTCCAAGCAATCAGACAAATTATTCAACTATTTAACTGCTTTTTAGCCTTAATTCCATAACCTTTAGCAAGGACACAAGGTTTCATATATGGTTAACTTGTTCCATCAGAGGCAGTGGTAAGGAATTAAGTTTGGTGTTCCCACACCAAAATAAATCCAAAAGACACACTCACTTTATGCATACTAACCATTCATCTAAGGGCTTGAGAAGCAAGCAACTTTTGAGAATTATGCAGGAAATTAGTCAACCATTGAAGATATTGTGCATTTTAACTCAAAGAGAACACAGCAGAAGGAAGAATCAAAGGGCTGCAACTTCAAAGGTTATATCTAGACTTAATCCTTGCTGCTGAGAAGTGTTTTGAATCTGGAAACCATTGTATGTCCTGTTAAAGTGTTTATCTAGTTGCAAGTGAAATTGTTTGATAAGAATGCTGATCTGCATAATGCTTGTTGTTCATCACTCAGCTTAAATTTTGTTTTGTTTCCCATATGCTTGAATAAAAGAGAATTGTTTGAATTGGAAAGTAAATATCCAATGTTGCATAAGTTAGAATGGAAGTTAATGGTGGTATATGTGTTTGATTAAATGTATAACTCATAAAATAATTGCTGCATAATGTCATTTTCTTTGAAGTGTGAGCTGGCTTGCTGTCATAAAGGTTCCTATCAGTAAAAAAAATCCCTTGAGAACAAAATGAAACAGAAAGAAAAGGAAGAAGAAAAAGCCAATGTGGCAAGAAAAACAAAGAATAAAGGCTGGACACCAATAGCTTGGACCCTAGGACACATGCCTATGGTGTTCTTGTACTAGGATATGCTTGGACAAGTAAATTCTGAGGGGTATTTCAAAACCCGGTCACTTAGATCAACTGATTTGGGATGGCCAATTGAAAGTCCACAATAAAGAGCAACCTAGATACAGAACATTTAGTTATCCAAAGAGATGCTGGGCATCAATGATCCTAGGAGGAAATAGTGAGCCATGTGTCTGTGGTAAAGAAATGTTGAGTAAAAATAAAGTCAAAGGCTGCTACAACATTTGACACCAAGCCTTCAAAAAATAATAAGCTTGTTAAGCAAAATGAGAAAAGAAAAGTTAGAAAGGGAGCAAGTAAAGAGTAAACCTTATAACAGCAAGTTTAGTAAGCCTTTGAGGAAAAGTGTATATTATGTAACAGCAAGCAATAACTGAGTTATCATTGTCTGCATAAAAACTCCATGAATCAAGATTCTGCTATATGCCTAATAAGGATATGTTTGCTCTTCTTATTCATTTCATTTTCTCTTAGTTTTGATGCTTGCTTGGGGACAAGCAAGATTTAAGTTTGGTGTTGTGATGACAAGTCATCATATACCCATTTTTCAAGCTAAATTCACTTGTTTCATTAGTCTTTATGCACTTTCTTGCATCCTAAGTAAGTGATTTGGAATGAAAATGCATAACTTCTTTAAATCAAACAACCACCATTAAATTGATGCTAAATCATGAGGTTTGAACTAAAATTAATTGATTTTTAATGAATTATAAACCTTATGAGTTTGGAAATACTTTGATTGGTTGTTTTGGTTTCTTGTAGGTGAAGAAAGGAAGAAAAGAAGAAAAACGTGGCTTAAGAAGTGTGGCCAAGA
>NC_029781.3:52997180-53008821 GCF_000817695.3 Arachis duranensis
AAAATCCAAGAATAGAAAGTGTATAAATAGGAGATAGTTTGATGTAATTAGGACCTTCTTTTTGATTTTTGAATTTTCACATCTTTAGACTTGATTTTTCGTTGAGAGCTTGGAAGTGAGATTTTAGAGAATTGGGAAGGAGAATTGATCTCTCTTCTTCCTTGTTCTTTCTTGAGCACTTTTTACTTTTCTTGTTTGAGTCTTGGGTGTGAAGAATTGAGGAATTTCTGTCTCAATCTCCATTCAAGATCTCTTTGATTTTCCTACTGCATAATTGAGTTGAATTCAATTTCCTTTACTGCTTCAATCTTCAATTTCTCTTTAATTGCTTTGTGAACTTGGATCTGGGAAGGCAATTAAGATCTAGACGTTGCTATCTAGTCTATGGAGTCCTGAGATCCAATTTTCCTTTTGGTTCTTCTATTGAACCACTGCTGTAATTTAATTTCTATTTTCTGTTTGATATCTAGTTGAATTCAAATCATTTCTTACTTTGATAATTGTTGCAATTTAATTTCCCTTGCTTAAATTCTGAGTTCCCAGTCCTCAAATCCCTTTTACCATTCAAGCAATTTATATTTCTTGCACTTTAAGTTACTGCAATTTATATTTCTTGCACTTTAAGTTTCAGTCATTTAATTACTTGCACTTTAAGATTCAGCATCTTTAATTTCAGTTCTCTTTAATTTCTGCAACTCATCCCTCTCCCTTTACATTTTCTGCTATTTACTTACTGTTGGATACAAAATCACTCAACCAATACTTGATTCGCTTGACTAAATCAACCACTGAACTAAAATTGCTCAATCCTTCAATCTCTGTGGGATCGACCTCACTCCCGTGAGTTTTATTACTTGATGCGACCCGGTACACTTGCCGGTGAGTTTTGTGTTGGATCGTTTTCCACACATCAAGGGTGTCCCTACACTTGGGTCTTGCTCCATGTGATTCTCTTCCATGTCTTCCTGGTGAGTTGCTGCTATGATTTCGTCAATGATGTCACATTGGAATATGGAGTGATCTTCTTGGGGTGCTTCATGGCTTCATCCAGATTGAAGCTCATTGTTCTGCCATCTACCTCAAAAGAATAGGTTCCCGAAAAGGCATCCAGCTTAAATTTTGAAGTCTTCAAGAATGGTCTTCCAAGCAGGATTGACAAAGGTCTTCCTAAGTTATTTTGGGGCATCTCTAGGATATAGAAGTGAATGGGAAACGTGAGTCCCTTAATGTTCACTAATACATCTTCAGCAATTCCAACCACTGTGATAATGCTTTTATCTGCTAACACAAAACGAGCTGCCGACCTTTTTAAGGGAAGGAGCCTTAAAGCATTATATATAGACAAGGGCATAATACTCACGCATGCTCCTAAATCACACATACAATCAGAAAATATCACACCTCCAATGGTACAGTTAACCATGCATGGGCCTGGGTCACTACATTTTTCAGGTATATTTCCCATTAAAGCAGATATAGAACTACCTAAAGGAATAGTTTCTAATTCATTAATTTTATCTTTATGTATGCACAATTCTTTTAGAAACTTTGCGTATTTAGGTAGTTGCTGAATAACATAAAAAAGGGGAACAGTTACCTCAACCTTTTTGAAGATCTCTACCATTTTGGGATCAAGTTCCATCTGCTTTCTGGGCTTCTTAGCAAGGTGTGGAAATGGAATAGGAGTAGCGTCTTTTACCGCTTCAGCTTGCTGGGGTTTTGCATTCCTTGGTTGGGCTGCTTCTGCTTCAACTATGCCTTGTGCTCCATCTTCTTCTTCGACATCCTCTACCTCAACTGTGTCTGCAGCTGGGGTGTGTTCTGGCGGGCTTAGTTCCTCCGTGTTCCTCTCTTGCAGTGTGGTTCCAGATCTCAGGGTAATGGCATTGATGCCACCCTTGGGGTTGGTAATGGTTGAGAGGGGAGTCCACCAGAGCTTGAAGACTGGTTGTTAGACTTATTCAGTGATCCAATCTGTGAGACAAGGGCTTGCAAGGTAGAGTTTTGACCATTTAGAGTAAAAGTAAGGTTATTTTCCATAGCCTGCTGTGTCCGATCAATAGATTGTAGTAGCTCATCATTAGAAGATGAAGAGGGATAAGTGATCTGAGGGGTCTGCTGAGATGCATGAGGCTGCCTTAGATGAGGTGCTCTGCAGGCTTGATTCTGATTCTACTGCCTGAAGTTGTTATTGTTATTCCACCTCTGGTTTCTATTGTTATCTCTGCCTCCTCTGTTATGATTGTCCCTCCGTCCTTGGTTAGAATTATCTCTCCAACCTTGGTTGGAATTATCCTGCCATCCATGGTTGTAGCCGCCACCTTGATTGTACCCTTGATTGGGACGGTCATAAAAGTTATGAGTGGCTGCCACAGTATTGTCTTCCTGTTGGAGTTGCAGGCATTCATCAGTATAATGACTGTAATCAGCACAGATCCTGCATACTCTTTGTGGAACCAACTGTTGGCTTTGCTGTGGCAGAGAAGGTTGAGCTTGTTGTTGACTCAACTGCATCTGCTTCAGTAAGTTGGTCATTTCACATATACTCTGGGTTAGAGCAGTAGTTTATTTGCTAGAGGATACATTTGCATTAGCTCTTGACCGACTTTGTTTCTGCCTGTGATTCCTAGTAGATTCAGCTAAGTCGCTGATCAATTACCATGCCTCATTAGTAGTCTTGTACTTTTTCATAGACCCATTGCTAGTATCTTCCAATGTGGTCTTATCTTGAGATTTCACGCCCTGTGTAAAGTAGCCGAGCAATACTATCTTGTCAATCATATGATGGGGACATGCTTCCAGAAGATTATTGAAGTGCTCCCAATATTCGTAGAGAGTCTCAGATTCGTCCTGAACGATCCTGGAAATGTCTTTCCTTAGTTTATCGGTAACCTCAGCTGGAAAGAATTTCTCCAAAAATTCTCTTCTAAGCGTATCCCAGTTAGAAACAGTTGCTCTGGGTTGAGTGTAGTACCACTCTCCTGCCTTTCCCTCAAGAGAGAATGAGAAGGCTTTTAACAGAATAGAAGTTTCATCAGTACCATCACACTTAACAGTTAAACAAGCTGTCTGAAAATCCCTAAGGTGCTTGATAGGCTATTGAGCAGGTAAGCCATGAAACTTGGGCATCAAGTTGAATAGTGCAGTCTGTATTTCAAAGTCTACAGCCACCGCTGGGTGGTGTGCCTGGTACGGCTGCAGTGTAAAATCAGGGGCTCCAGCCTCCTGAATAGTGACTCTCCTAGGTGCTGCCATGTCACCTGCACGTAAATCAACTAAATAGTAGAAAGGGAGCTTGTTTCTTCCTTAAATGACGTTTCAAATTCGTCCTCGGAGAGGACTAGCCGACGCCGAGCTTTTCTTATACGTGAAATAGTTCTTTCATTCTCAGGGTCAAATACTGGCAAGCTTGGATCAGGAAGTGAACGCGTCATTCAATGAAAGAAACATGCAGCTCATAGTAGTAAAATAAAAAGAAAAATGCAATTAAATAAATTCTAATCAATAAATTAGCTCACTATTGCAACTCCCTGGCAACGGCACCAAAAATTGACGTGGGCGGAAATTGGCAGATTAAGAATTAATTAGAAAAATAGTGTTGCAAGTACAGTTCTTAACCGGCAAAAAATATGCTTATCAATTTAGAAAAGAGTTGTCACAAATTTTAGAAATAAAATACTGGGAGTATGAGTCCCAGGTCGTTTCCCAACGAGTTGTAGGAAGATGTGCTATTTTATCAATCAGAGGTTTTCCAAATGGGTTTTGAGTTGATGGACAGAAAATTAAATTAGAGAATTTATATGATTTAAATAAAATCTTGACCAGGAAAAGATTAATTGAAAGTTCTATCCTTGTTGGAATTTTGTCAAGACCAATTAATAATTAGTCATTATTTTCATTTAGTTAACCCTCAACGAATGAAGGAAAGTCAAATTAAAAGTCAACTTCTATTCACAAGTCCTAATCCTCTCCCTTGGGAAGGATTAGAGTTAGTGACTAACAAGCCAACCAACAATGAACCAATTACAATTGAACTCTTGAGTATTCCAACTCAAGGTTCTCCTTTTAATCAACTCCCAATCAAGTTGGGGAACTACTCCATCATCACAAATGTAGACTTCACAAAATCAATGGGGAAAATAAAAAGAGACATAATAAACAATAATGAAAGAGATGAATTAAAAGTAAAAATAGTTTTGTATTAATAAACTCTCAAAATAATCCAATGTCAACTCTGGACAAATTAAGAATATGGAAGAGTAAATGAAAAGTAAATAACAAACTATAATGACCAGTTCTGGAGGTAGACTCTTCTCAAAAGCCAAAGCCAAAAATCTTCAAATCCTAATTTATGAATGTCAAAAGAGAAACCTAGGGGAGGAGTAAAATCAGATCTAAAAACTCAAAATTACGCAGAATGAATCGTTTTCATTGTCTCTGCATGTTCTCTGGCCCTAATCTATGTTTCTGGGCCAAAAACTAGGTTGAAACGTGGCCTAGAATCTATGCCAGCAACTTCTGTAATTCTGCAGATCGTGCACGTCACGCGACCGCGTCGTCCACGCGTTCGTGTCACTCAGCATTTTCCGTGCCACGCGTGCGCGTCGTTCACGCATTCGCGTCACTCGTGTAGCTTCCAATCCACGCGGTCGCGTCAGGCATGCGAGCGCGTCACTATGATTTTTTCCATTTCGCGCGGTCGCGTGAGCCATGCGATTGCGTCACTTCTCACTGGTCATCTCCTCAATTCCTTATGTTTCTTCCATTTTTGCAAGCTTCCTCTCCATTCCTTACGCTATTCCTGCCCTATGAAGACTGAAACACTTAACACACAGATCACTTCATCGAATGGTATGAAGGAGAATAAAAATATACAATTAAAAGATCTTTAGGAAGCAAGTTTTCAATCATGGAATATTTTCAGGAAGAAGTTGTAAATACATGCAAATTATATGAATAAGTGGGTGAAAACTTGATAAAACCATTCAATTAAACACAATATAATTCATAAAATAATGGTTTATCAAAGACCACAAACAGAAGTATAATCTCAACTAGAGAAGCAACCGTCGAGCTAGCGACGCTAAAAAAGCGCTTTGTTGGGAGGCAACCCAACTTGAGGTAGTTTTCCTTTCATGACTGTCTCAATAAAAGATTCAAGTAGAGTTCTCTGTAATGTGAGGAGCTAAGTTTGGTGATGCACACTAAAACATTCCAAGGGTGAATGTGAAAATCTAAGTTTGGTGTCCCACCTAAGACTCTATCTGAAGAGTACATTGCAACCCTTCAGTGATAATGCATTTGCTCTAACAACCAGAGAAACTACTTGACATATGTTTAACTTCTAATGCATAGTTTACTTTTCTAGTTCATAGTTATTTTCTTAATAAAAGCACATGAGGTTTCTGCATGTATTCAATTTGTTACATTAGGAAAGAAACTAAGTTTGGTGTTCACACACCAAATTGAGTTCAGAAATTCACAAGTATACATGTATGCTAACTATTTTTCCAAGTGCTTGGGGAATAAGCAACTTCCAATATTGTTACAGGAATTCAATAAATCTCAGGGAATATTCATACATCATCATCCAAGGAGACAAACAAGGATGCAAAAGCTAGGATGATGATGACAAGGAAGACATCAAGAGGTTGTATTGAACTGTCTCTGAGTTGTAGTACTTTAATTGAAAGTATGATTGAATATTGTTCTTATGGACATTCATATTCTGCTTGTTCCTCTTTATTCACATACAAGTGTGCTAGTCTAGGTCCATGGCTTCCATTCTTCATCATGCTTACATGTATGCTTGTCCTTTAAGTCAATATAGAAGAAAATGTTATGAAAAACAAGAGTGGGTTTTATCTTGTGAAGTGAGTTCTCAGGTTTGTGGTATAGTAATTAATTAGCTAAGTTGGTTCACCAACAAGGTATATAGGCAACTATATGCTCTAAATCACATGCTTGACACACATCCTTTGAGACTAGCTAAACAATAAGATCCTAATAAGAAAAGAGAAAAAAACAACAAGAGTTTGAAAGTGAAAGAAAAATAATAAGAAATAAGGCTAGGCACCAAGGGTTTGAATCTTGAGGCATATGTCTGTGGTGTTCCTGTGCAAGGGATATGCTTGGATGAATAAGCTCTCAAGGGTGCCTTATCACTTGGTAACTTGGGTTAACTAACCCGGGATTATCAGCTGAAAGTCCACTATCAAGAGAAACCTTTGCTATAGAGCACTTAGTAATCCAAGGAGGTGCTGGACACCAAGGTCTCAAGAAAGAAAAATAACAAACCATGTGCCTGTAGTGTGCATGTATGGGGGAAAGAGACTTGAGGGAGTAAGTCCTTAGGGGTGCCTTAACACCTAGAACCTTGAACCAACTGGTTCGGGAGTGTTGGCTGAAAGCTTATCTTAAAGAGTCACCCTCTCACAGAGCACTTAGCCCAAGAATGCAATAAACCCTGGAAAAGAAGGGAGGATCAATAAATAAGAATTCTCAAAGGATGCAATCAAGCAAGTATTCAAGAGCATGATAAAGACCTGAAAACCAGTGAAGGAATGAACCTAAGTTGCTATGCATGAAACCCCATAGACCAAGAACTTGACTTCTATAATAATGAATTGTTTATCTTGTTCTTTCATTTATTTTTCCTATGTTTCAGTACTTGCTTAGGGACAAGCAAGCTTTAAGTTTGGTGTTGTGATGCCAGGGCATCTTGGCCAGTTTCACTGACCTTTTCTTTACTGTTTTAAGGTAGTTTCATGCATTTTCTTAGTAAATAAGCAAGTTTTGGATAAAAATACACTTACACCTTGATTCAAGCAAACATTGTAAACTTTACATGGTTTCATGAGAATTATGCAGGAATTTAATGATAAAATGGATAATGCATGATCTCATGCCTTGGAACAGAGCTTTGATGCACTTTATTTGCTTGATTTCAGGACTAAAGAAGCAAGGAAGAGCCACGTTAATAGCCACGCTAATCTAATTAACGGGACCACTAATGTGGAATGGGGATAAGCTTGTAGCGTTAATGGAAAAAGTGATCGCCAATAACGCCTTCGAAGCCATCATAGCCCACGTTAGTTGCCACATTAATTACATTAACGTGGTAGCTAATGTAGAGGAGAAGGAGAGCTCCAACGTTAGTGATAAAAGTGAATACCACTAACGTTCCAAAAAGGCACATTTAGCCACGTTAAGAGTCACATTAATCCAATTAACGTGAACTCTAATGTGGGAGGAGAAAGCAATCGCCAACGTTAGTGACACTCACCTTTGTCACTAATGTTGGACTAAGCCAATAGTGCCCACGTTAATGGTCACGTTAAGACCACTAACGTGAAGAGTAACATGGAGCTAAGCATGATAGGCCAATGTTAGTGACACTCACCTTTGTCACTAACGTTGGAGATGGCAATCACCACCACGTTAGTGGTCATGTTGATGCAATTAACGTGAGGCACTAACGTGGGAATGATGGGCGTTTGGAGCATTAGTGACAAAGGTAAGTGTCACTAACACTCTCGAAGCTTTGGCATGCCCACGTTAAGGGCCACGTTAGTTACAAACGTGGATCACTAACGTGGGGAAAAGAGGCAAAGAGCATCATTTTTGGAAAAGGTGAATGCCAATAACGTTCGCAAAGGACCAAGAGGCAACGTTAGTGGTCACGTTAGTGCCACTAACGTTGAAGTTAACGTGGATCACTTTGGTTTGGAATGTTAGTGAAAATGGTGATCGTCACTAACGTTCTCGAACCCACATTTTTACTTAATGTTAACACCACTAACGTCCTAACTAACGTCTTAACTAACGTTCACCGATGCCTAACTCACACTTTCTCTGCAAGCAAGGCTGAGCCCACTGAAGATTGTAACTGCTTCAACTCAAGATCAAAGGCCCATATCCAAGACTTGAAGAACTGACTAGAAAATCAAGAGGAGTAGTATATATAGGAGTAGTTTTAAACTAGAGAGGAGCTTGGCAATTTGGAGAACTACACCTTGTATATTTACTTTTCTGCATTTTCTAGACTTTTAGAATGTATTCTTCTTTATCATTTTCCATTTCCAGAGCTATGAACAACTAAACCCCCTTTCATTGGGTTATGGAGCTCTGTTGTAATTTGATGGATCAATTATAGTTTTCATTCTTCTTCCTCTTTCTTTTCTCTTGATTTACTAGAAAGCTTTCGATCTTAATTCAATTGGTTAGTTGTCTTGGAAAAAAACTCTCCATAATTGGATCTCCTCTGAGCCTTGGAAAAGGGATGAGGAGATCATGCTAGAAATGCTTTCTCATATTGGACCAAATTGGGATTTGGACGGATATAGTGATATGTAATCCTCCGACACTTTGATTTGGAAATACATGTGGTATAATCAGTGACCATACTTCATCTCTTCCCATGATCAATTAAATCAAGGAATTGGGCAATTATTCAAGCTTAGAGAGATTGGGTTGCCAAGGAATCGGGATCCAATCGCCTAAGATTGCCAAGGAGATCAATGAATGCATTGATTGAGAAAAAGATGAGAATGAACTTGATCTGGAGAATGCAACATCTCCTAAGCCCAATGAATCCCTCATTTCTGATCTTACCCATTCTCTTTACTTTCTGCCATTTATCTTTATTCTCATCTCCCCAAATCCCCATTTAAGATTCTGCAATTTACTTTCTGCAATTTACTTTCCAACCATTTAATTTTATGCAATTCTCAACTCAATTTCTGTTTAGCTCAACTAGCACATTTTTCCAACTAAAGTTGCTTGACCAATCAATCCCTGTGGGATTCAACCTCACTCTATTGTGAGTTTTTACTTGATAACAATTCGGTATACTTGTCGAAGGGAAATTTGTTGAGAGACAAGTTTTCGTGTATCACATAGTCATTAATCATAACAATAATTATCAAGAGCTTATCATATTTAGTCATCTTCAACAATGGAAGAAGGTACAATGTTATCTTCACAAGAGAGAAAGTCAATTAAGACTAGTTAATCTCAATCCAAAGTCTTAATCAACTTACTAATTGAATTAGTAAAAGATTAGCGTCAATGAAAACAATATTAACTAACAACTCTAGATCACCAACATAAGTTGGGTATTCATGACTCAAGATTGCCTAATTTCTCTTTCCAAGCCAAGAATGCTCAAAGAGCTACTCTAACATCCAACCATGCATTTTGTCAAACACTTGGAAGGCATAAAAGGAAAGCATGATAAATTGCGAGAAATGTAAATCTAACAACTACTCAATGCAAGGAATCAATCATAATAACTTAATTCAATAATAAAAGAACATCAAACATCAAATTGCATTAAAGGAAATCCAAATCCAACAAAAGTTCACCAACATAAAAAAGAGGCATAATAAAAGAAATTAACAATGTAAACTAAGAAGAACAAAGATGTAGAAACAAGAAATTATAAAGAAAAGGTAGATGAAAGCAAGAATTAAACCCTAGATCTAAGATGCAATTAACCTAAAATCCTAATTCTAGAGAGAAGAGGGAGCTTCTCTCTCTAGAAAACTAACCTACATGATGCTAACCTAAAACTAATTGCTCCCTGTAAAAATTGGAATTTTCACGAATAAAATCATTTAAATTCCTAAATTAAATTCCGAAAAGTTAGGATGAGAATTTGGGGATTTAAATGTGATTTTTGAACTCAGTGGGTCCTTCTGAGTCAGAAAATGTGTTTTCTACGAAAAAACATGAAAAACCGCAAATCGGTAGTTGAACCATCTGCCCAGCACTGCACAAGAAAAAGTGGTAACAGTCAAAAACCTTAGAAAAATATTAGAAATGGAAAACCAGGCATTAATTTTAAAGGTTTGGCCTGAAGTTGGGCCAAATGGGCTAAAAACGCTAACGGGTTGCACCGGGCCCAAGCCCCACATATATAAGGTTCATTTAATGAACCCATTTATCATTAAACACACACACACACACCGGAAAGGTGAGAGGAGAAGAAGGGGAAGAAGAAACACTATTCACCCTCATCTTTCGAAGCCCATATCTTGAGCTACGGAGCTTCGATCGCCGCACCATTTGTGGCTACGCGTTCCTTGTGAAGAGCTTTGCAAAACCCATACAAGAAACTAGAGAGGTAACCACAAAATTTTTTCTATTCTTCTCCTCAAAGTTTTGAGTTTTTAGGGTTTTGGCTAAGTGAGGTTTTGTGATTTTTGGGTGTTTAGGTACACTCTAGCCTTTGATTGATCTTGGTTTTGGCTTCCAAAAATTGTTGGGCAAGGTAAGAGGCATTGAAACCCTTGTGAAATTTCAATTATAATGAGCCCTAGGTTGATTTATGATGATGTTTGTACATATCGCTTGTTTATGGTGAGTTTGGAGCTTATTGATGCTTGTTGGAGAATCTTGGCGGCTTAGATTGTGCTTGAAAGCTTATCTTGGGCTCAATTTGGGGTTTGGTGCAAATTGGGGATCGGCCAAGGTATGGTTTCAGTTTTCTCTATATAGTATATAATATTCATGGACACTTAGGCTAGTGACTCATAGGATAGGTTTGAAATTTTATATGTTGTTGATGATTGGTTGGTTGATGGTGCACAAAAAATTGGTATTGTTGATATAGTTAAATGATGATGTTGAGATATGATGGATTTGAATGATTGAACATTGTTGATTAATAATATGAAGTATGGTTGAGTTATAGATGATGATTGACGGTGATAAATGATGATTAGTGGATATGTGTTTGGAATGTTATATATATTTGATTAATAAGGTTGAGAATGATGAAGTAGGATGGAAAAAATTGGTATTAATTGTGAAAAGTGACCCAAGTGGGTGAATTGTGTTGTAGAGGGGAGTTTGGTATTGTTTTGGGAGGTTTGAGATATGATAATTGGGGACTTCGGGCAAAACTTGATTTTTTAATGAATTTTGTTTGATCATAACTTATGCCTCGGTTTTCAAAATTTGTTGAAAATTGTTTGAAATTAATGTTCATTGTAAAATTTGGAATTTTGTAAAGGAAGTTATGATCATTCAAAGTTGGTGTTAAAAATCTGAAATTCTAAAAAGTTGCAAAATTTCAGGATTTCTGATATGTGCGCATGCACAGCCTTTTGCGCACGCACAACTGATGAGCGGATAATTTATACGCTTTTTGGCATTGTTTTCAGTATGTTTTTAGTATGTTTTAATTATTTTTTATTATATTTTTATTAGTTTTTAGTTAAAATTCACTTTTCTGGACTTTACTATGAGTTTGTGTGTTTTTCTGTGATTTCAGGTATTTTCTGGCTGAAATTGAGGGTCCTGAACAAAAATCTGATTTAGAGGCTGAAAAGGACTGCAGATGTTGTTGGATTCTGACCTCCCTGCACTCGAAGTGGATTTTCTGGAGCTACAGAAGCCCAATTGGCGCGCTCTCAATGGCGTTGGAAAGTAGACATTCTGGGCTTTCCAGCAATGTATAATAGTCCATACTTTGCCCGAGATTTGATGGCCCAAACCGGTGTTGCAAGTCAGCTTCAGAATTCCCAGCGTTTAACGCTGGAACTGGCGTTTAACTCCAGAAAAAGTCTCTACACATGAAAGCTTCAATGCTCAGCCCAAGCACACACCAAGTGGGCCCGGAAGTGGATTTTTATGT
>NC_029781.3:53009155-53009773 GCF_000817695.3 Arachis duranensis
GAACATTTCCACTGAGAGGATGGGAGGTAGCCACTGACAACGGTGAAACCCTTGCTTAAGCTTGCCATGGAAAGGAGTAGGAAGGATTGGATGAAGACAGTAGGAAAGCAGAGAGACGGAAGGGACCAGCATCTTCATACTCTTATCTGAAATTCCTACCAATGAATTACATAAGTATCTCTATCCTATTTTATGTTTTATTTATCTTTTAATTATCAAAATCACATAACCATTTGAATCTGCCTGACTGAGAGTTACAAGATAACCATAGCTTGTTTCAAGCCGACAATCTCTGTGGGATCGACCCTTACTCACGTAAGGTATTACTTGGACGACCCAGTGCACTTGCTTGTTAGTTGTGCGGGATTGCAGAGTGTGATTGCAATTTCGTGCACCAAGTTTTTGGCGCCGTTGCCGGGGATTGTTCGAGTTTGGACAACTGACGGTCTATCTTGTTGCTTAGATTAGGTATTTTTTTTCTTCAGAGTTCTCAAGAATGAATTCTAGAGTTTCATGATGATCTGTTGAAGTCTGGCCGGCTGTGAAGCCATGTCTAATTTCATTGGACCGAGGTTTCAACTTATCATCACAAGAGCTTGTTGATTTCTATCAATCTTG
>NC_029781.3:53010034-53010661 GCF_000817695.3 Arachis duranensis
TAGTGTCAGTAGTATACAAACTGCTAAGTTTGGTGTCTTGCATGCATTATTATTTGATTTTAGTTGCATTTTGATTATTCCTCTTTATTAAAAATCCAAAAATATTTTTAATTTGTGTCTTTTCAAGTCAATAATACAGAGAATTAAAGATTCAGAACATTCAGCAGAGGAATTGCACAAAAAAAACTAGGCGTTCAAAATGCCCATTGAAGAAGGACAGACTGACGTTTAAACGCCAGCCAGGGTGCCTGGCTGGGCGTTTAACGCCCAAAAGGGTAGTAGTTTAGGCGTTAAACGCCAGAATGTGCACCATTCTGGGCGTTTAACGCCAGGATGGCACAAGAGGGAAGATTTTGTTTTCAAATCAAATTTTTTTTTAGTTTTCAAAATCTTTTCAAAATCAAATCTTTTTCAAATCAAATTTTTTTCAATCAAATCTTTTTCAAAATCAATTTCTTTCTATTTTCAAAAATACTTGCTATCAATTAATGATTTGATTCAACATTTTAAGTGTGTTGCCTTATCTGTTGAGAAAGGTTTAATGTCTGAATCATATCTTTTAAATTTCTTGTTAGCCAAGTCATTAATTTTAAAAATCAAATCTTTTTAAATTGTTTTTCAAATCAT
>NC_029781.3:53010771-53011634 GCF_000817695.3 Arachis duranensis
TCTAATTTCAAAATCTTTTTCAAAAATCACTTGATTTCTTTCCCACTTTTATTTTCGAAAATCAATTAGTGTTTTTTCAAAATGTTTTCAAAATCTTCTACTCAATTTTCGAAAATTACTTCCCCTCTTCTCACATCCTTCTATTTATGGACTAATACTATTCCTTAATGCAAAATTCGAACTCCATATTCTTTGATAAGTTCGAATTTTCTACTTCTGCCTTCTATTTTTCTTTTCCTCTGACACCTCAAGGAATCTCTATACTGTGACATAGAGGATTCCACATTTTCTTGTTCTCTTCTCTTTCTTATGAGCAGAAGCAAAAACAAAGGCATTCTTGTTGAGGCTGACCCTGAACCTGGACAAAAGCATTCTTGTTGAGGCTGATCCTGAACCTGAAAGGACCTTGAAGTGAAAGCTAAGAGAAGCTAAGGCACAATTCTCTGTAGAGGACCTAACAGAAATCTTCAAGGAAGAAGAACCCATGGCAGCCGAAAACAACAACAATGCCAATAATGCAAGGAGGGTGCTGCACCTACTCCCGACTTCTTTGGGAGAAGCATCTCTATCCCTGGCATTGGAGCAAACAACTTTGAGTTTAAGCCTCAATTAGTTTCTCTAATGCAACAGAATTGCAAGTTCCATGGACTCCCATTAGAAGATCCTCATCAGTTTTTAGCTGAGTTCTTGCAAATCTGTGACACTGTCAAGACTAATGGGGTTGACCCTGAGGTCTACAGACTTATGCTATTCCCTTTTGCTGTAAGAGACAGAGCTAGAACATGGTTGGATTCACAACCTAAAGAAAGCCTGAACTCTTGAGAAAAGCTAGTCAATGCCTTCTTGGCAAAGTTCTTTCCACC
>NC_029781.3:53012760-53012993 GCF_000817695.3 Arachis duranensis
CTCAAGAAAACAAGCTTATGGACTTGTAGAGGATGTTCTGGTAAAGGTTGAAGACCGTTACATCCCTACTGATTTCATAGTCCTAGAGACTGGGAAGTGCATGGATGAATCCATCATCCTTGGCAGACCATTCCTAGCCACAGCAAAGGCTATGATTGATGTTGATAGAGGAGAGTTGATCATTCAGGTGAATGAAGAATCCTTGGTGTTTAAGGCTCAAGGATATCCCTCTG
>NC_029781.3:53013356-53013916 GCF_000817695.3 Arachis duranensis
TGTAGGTTGATGATCATGAGAAGTCACAAAATCAATTGAAAAAGCAAAAATAGAATGAAAAACAGAAAGAAAAACAGCACACCCTGGAGGAGAGCGAGCTGGCGTTTAAACGCCAGTAAGGCTAGCTGTTGGGCGTTTAACGCCCAGTCTGGCACCATTCTGGGTGTTTAACGCCAGAAACGGGCACCAGACTGGCGTTAAACGCCAAAAAAGGGCAAGAAGCTGGCGTTAAACGCCAGAAATGGGTACCAGCCTGGCGTTTAACGCCAGAAATGGCTAAAAACGCATTTTTTCATGCCATTTGGTGCAGGGATGACTTTTTCTTGACACCTCGGGATCTGTGGACCCCACAGGATCCCCACCTACCCCACCACTCTCTCTCTTCTTCACCCATTCACCAATCACCTCAACCCCTCTTCCCCAAAAACCCTTCACCTATCAAATCCCATCTTTCTCTTCACCACTCACATCCATCCTTCATAAAACCCCACCTACCTCACCCTTCAAATTCAAACCACTTTCCCTCCCAAACCCACCCATACATGACCGAACCATGAGCC
>NC_029781.3:53014036-53014331 GCF_000817695.3 Arachis duranensis
AAACACAAAGCCATTCCCTTCTTTCTCATTTCTTCTTCTTCTACTCTCTTCTTTCTTATTTTGCTCGAGGACGAGCAAACCCTTTAAGTTTGGTGTGGTAAAAGCATTGCTTTTTATTTTTTCATAACCATTTATGGCATCCAAGGCCGGAGAAACCTCTAGAAAGAGGAAAGGGAAGGCAAAAGCTTCTATCTCCGAGTTATGGGAGATGGAGAGATTCATCTCAAAGGTGCATCAAGACCACTTCTATGAAGTTGTGGCCTTGAAGAAGGTGATCCCCGAGGTCCCTTTCTCA
>NC_029781.3:53014688-53014842 GCF_000817695.3 Arachis duranensis
ATGTGAAGAGGGCGCCCAATGGAAGAGAGATTCAAGAGGGAAGCTGGTTCAATTGAGAAGGCATGACCTCAAACCCGTGGTTAGAGGATGGTTGGAGTTTATCCAACGCTCAATCATTCCCACTAGCAACCGGTCCGAAGTTACTATAGACCGG
>NC_029781.3:53014913-53016952 GCF_000817695.3 Arachis duranensis
ATTAGAGAAGATCAAAGAATCATGAGAGAGGAGCAATTAAGACAAGGAAGAGACATTGAGGAGCTCAAGCACTCCATAGGATCTTCAAGAGGAAGAAAGAGCCGCCATCACTAAGGTGGACCCGTTCCTTAATTTCCTTGTTCTTTATTTTCCTGTTTTTCGAATTTTAGTGCTTATGTTTGTCTATGTTTGTGTCTTGTGATCATTAGTGTCTTAGTGTCTATGCCTTAAAGTTATGAATGTCCTATGAATCCATCACCTTTCTTAAATGAAAAAATGTTCTTAATTGGAAAAGAGAAGAATTGCATGAATTTTGAATTTTATAACAGTTTAATTATTTTGATGTGGTGGCAATATTTTTGTTTTCTGAATGTATGCTTAAACAGTGCATATGTATCTTGAATTTGTGGTTCATGAATGTTGGCTCTTGAAAGAATGATGAAAAAGGAGACATGTTACTGAGGATCTGAAAAATCATAAAAATGATTCTTGAAGCAAGAAAAAGCAGTGAATATAAAAAAAAAGAAAAAGAGAAAATTTCGAAAAACGAAAAAAAAGAAAGAAAAAGAAAGAGAAAAAAAAAGAAAAAGAAAGAAATAAAGTTGTGATCCAAGGCAAAAAGAGTGTGCTTAAGAACCCTGGACACCTCTAATTGGGGACTCTAGCAAAGCTGAGTCACAATCTGAAAAGGTTCACCCAGTTATGTGTCTGTGGCATGTATGTATCCGGTGGTAATACTGGAAGACAGAGTGCTTTGGGCCACGGCCAAGACTCAATAAGTAGCTATGTTCAAGAATCATCATACTTTACTAGGAGAATCAATAACACTATCTAGATTCTGAGTTCCTAAAGAAGCCAATCATTCTGAATTTCAAAGGATAAAGTGAGATGACAAAACTGTTCAGAGGCAAAGAGCTAAAAGCCCCGCTCATCTAATTAATATTGATCTTCATAGATGTTTTTGGAATTCATTGCATACTCTCTTCTTTTTATCTTATTTGATTTTCAGTTGCTTGGGGACAAGCAACAGTTTAAGTTTGGTGTTGTGATGAGCGGATAATTTGTACACTTTTTGGCATTGTTTTTAGTATATTTTTAGTATGATCTAGTTAGTTTTTAGTATATTTTTATTAGTTTTTAGTTAAAATTCACTTTTCTGGAATTTACTATGATTTTGTGTATTTTTCTGTGATTTCAGGTATTTTCTGGCTGAAATTGAGGGACCTGAGCGAAAATCTTATTCAAGCTGAAAAAGGACTGCTGATGCTGTTGGATTCTGACCTCCCTACTGAGCAAAAATCTGATTCAGAGACCAAAAAAGGACTGCAGATGCTGTTGGATTCTGACCTCCCTGCACTCAAAGTGGATTTTCTGGAGTTACAGAAGCCCAATTGGCGCGCTCTCAACGGCGTTGGAAAGTAGACATCCTGGGCTTCCAGCAATATATGATAGTCCATACTTTGCCCAAGATTTGATGGCCCAAACCGGCGTTCAAAGTCACCCTCAGAAATCCCAGCATTAAACGCTGGAACTGGCACCCAAATGGGAGTTAAACGCCCAAACTGGCATAAAAGCTGGCGTTTAACTCCAAGAAGAGTCTCTACATGAAAATGCTTCATTGCTCAGCCCAAGCACACACCAAGTGGGCCCGGAAGTGGATTTTTATGTCATTTACTCAGTTCTGTAAACCCTAGGCTACTAGTTCTCTATAAGTAGGACCTTTTACTATTGTATTTTAATCTTGGATCTTTTGAACCTTTTTCTTTAGATCTTTTGATCATGTTTTTATGATTGAACCCTCTTTGGGAGGCTGGCCATTCGGCCATGCCTAGACCTTATGCTTATGTATTTTCAACGGTGGAGTTTCTACACACCATAGATTAAGGTGTGGAGCTCTGCTGTACCTCGAGTATTAATGCAATTACTATTGTTCTTCCATTCAATTCCGCTTGTTCTTGTTCTAAGATATCACTTGTTCTTCAACTTGATGAATGTGATGATCCGTGACACTCATCATCATTCTCACCTATGAACGTGTG
>NC_029781.3:53017193-53022842 GCF_000817695.3 Arachis duranensis
GTGGATCTATACATATGAGGAAGACGATTGAAGAGGCTCAAGAGCTTATAGATACTGTTGCTAGAAATTAATATTTTTACTCTAGCAATGAGTTCTCTACAAAAGAAGAAGTTATGGCAGTAGCCACTGATCCTAATCCTCAAGAACAGATGGTTGAGCTAAATCAGCAATTACACCTGATGACAAAACAGTTAGTAGAATTTAAAGAGATGCTCCAAGAAACTAAAATTGCTAACAAGAATATGGAAGCACAATTGAATCAGACAAGACAACAACTATCTAAACAGATAACAGAAGAATGCCAAGCTGTTAAATTAAGGAGTGGGAAGACATTGAATGTATCAAATCAAAGCAGCAGAAAGCTAAGAAAGGAACAACTGACAGAGGATGACCAACCAACTACCCAAAATCCCTCTGAGGACAGTAAGAGCCCAGAGAGGAATGATTCTAGCGTTAAACGCCCAATGGGTAGCCACTTCTGGCGTTCAAACGCCAGAAAAGGGTTGCAATCTGGCGTTAAACGCCCAAAAAGCACCCAATCCTAGCGTTCAAATGCCACAAAGGGGTCAGACACTTGCAAGTGCTGATAACAACCCCCTTAAGCAGGCTTCTCCAACCACTTCTGTAGGAAATAAACCTGCAGCAACTAAGGTTAAAGAATATAAAGCCAAGATGCCTTATCCTCAGAAACTCCGCCAAGCGGAACAGGATAAGCAATTTGCTCGCTTTGCAGACTATCTAAGGACTCTTGAAATAAAGATTCCGTTTGCAGAGGCACTTGAGCAGATACCTTCTTATGCTAAGTTCATGAAAGAGATCTTAAGTCATAAGAAGGATTGGAGAGAAACTGAAAAAGTTTTTCTCACTGAAGAATGCAGTGTAGTCATTCTGAAAAGCTTACCAGAAAAGCTTCAAGATCCAGGAAGCTTTATGATACCATGCACATTAGAGGGGTTTAAGTTGAATGCTGTCAAAGTTACGCAGCATCTAGACATCCCAAACGACTGCATGAGCGTTGATATTATTGACTCTCTGGTGGAAGAGGTCAATATGACTGAGAGTCTCGAATTAGAGCTAGAGGACATTTTTAAAGATGTTCAGCCTGATATGGAGGAACCAGAGAAAATAAAAGAACCTCTGAAAATTCCTCAGGAAGAGGAGAAGCCTCTTAAACCCGAGCTCAAACCACTACCACCATCCTTGAAATATGCATTTCTGGGAGAAGATGACACTTTTCCAGTGATCATAAGCTCTGCTTTAGATCCACACGAAGAGGAAGCACTTATTCAAGTGCTAAGGACACACAAGACAACTCTTAGATGGTCCATAAGTGACCTTAAGGGCATTAGCCCAGCAAGATGCATGCACAAGATCCTATTGGAGGATGATGCTAAGCCAGTGGTTCAACCACAAAGGCGGCTAAATCCAGCCATGAAGAAGGTAGTGCAGAAAGAGGTCATTAAGTTACTAGAGGCTGGGATTATTTATCCTATTTCTGATAGCCCCTGGGTGAGCCCTGTCCACGTTGTCCCTAAGAAGGGAGGCATGACAGTGGTTCATAATGAAAAGAATGAACTAGTTCCTACAAGAACAGTTACAGGGTGGCGCATACTGGTCCCTACAAGGACAGTTACAGGGTGGTGTATGTGCATTGACTACAGAAGGCTCAATACAGCCACCAGAAAGGATCATTTTCCTTTACCATTCATAGACCAAATGCTAGAAAGACTAGCTGGTCACGATTATTACTGCTTTTTGGATGGCTACTCAGGTTACAACCAAATTGCAGTAGATCCTCAGGACCAAGAGAAAATAGCTTTTACATGTCCTTCTGGAGTATTTGCCTACAGAAGAATGCCTTTTGGTCTGTGCAATGCACCTGCAACCTTTTAGAGGTGCATGCTCTCTATCTTCTATGATATGGTAGAGAAATTTCTGAAAGTCTTCATGGATGACTTCTCAGTATTTGGAGACTCATTCAGCTCCTGTCTTGATCATCTAGCACTTGTTCTGAAAAGGTGCCAAGAGAATAACCTGGTTTTAAACTGGGAGAAATGTCACTTTATGGTGAGTGAAGGAATTGTCCTTGGGCACAAAATTTCAAGCTGGTGACTGAAGGAGTTGTCCTTGGGCATAAAATTTCAAACAAAGGAATAGAGGTGGATCAAGCTAAAGTTGAAGTAATTGAAAAATTACCACCACCTACCAATGTTAAGACAATCAGAAGCTTTCTGGGGCATGCAGGATTCTACAGAAGGTTTATAAAGGATTTTTCAAAAATTGCCGAACCTCTGAGTAATCTGCTAGCTGCTGACACTCCATTTATTTTTGATAATGAGTGTCTGCAGGCGTTTGAGACTCTGAAAGCTAAGCTGGTCACAGCACAAGTCATCTCTGCACCAGACTGGACATTACCATTTGAACTAATGTGTGATGCCAGTGACCATGCCATTGGTGCAGTATTTAGTAGGATCAAAAGTGATTGTGTACACTGACCATGCTGCTCTTAAATATCTACTCACAAAGCAGGATTCAAAACCCAGGCTCATAAGATGGGTGTTGCTTCTACAAGAGTTTGATATAGAAATAAGAGACAGAAAAGGGATAGAGAATCAAGTAGCTGATCACCTGTCCCGGATAGAACCAGTAGCAGGAGCATCCCTCCCTCCTACTGAGATCTCTGAAACCTTTCCGGATGAGCAATTGTTTGCTATTCAGGAAGCTCCATGGCTTGCAGACAGTGCAAACTATAAGACTCAAGGTTCTCCTTCTGTAACCATGGAGAGGAAGCATGAAGAGCTTCTCTCAAAAAAGAGTCAAACAGAGCCCCCACAGTCAAACTCTATGTTTGGTGTTGGGAGGTCACAACCAAACTCTAAGTTTGGTGTTGGAGATGTTCCAACATTGCTCTGAACATCTGTGAGGCTCCATGAGAGCCCACTGTCAAGCTAATGACATTAAAGAAGCGCTTGTTGGGAGGCAACCCAATGTTATATTTATCTATTTTCCTTTGTTATTCTATGTTTCTTGTAGGTTGATGATCATGGAAAGTCACAAAATTAATTGAAAAAGCAAAAACAGAAAGAAAAACAGCACACCCTGGAGGAAAACCTTGCTGGCGTTTAAACGCCAGTAAGGGCAGCAAATGGGCGTTTAACGCCCAGTCTGGCACCAATCTGGGCGTTTAACGCCAGAAAAGGGCACCAGACTGGCGTTAAACGCCAGGAATGGGCACCAAGCTGGCATTAAACGCCAGAAATGGGCACCAGCCCGGCGTTTAACGCCAGGATTGGCAGAAGGAGCATTTTTGCTCACCACTTGGTGCAGGGATGAATTATCCTTGACACCTCAGGATCTGTGGACCCCACAGGATCCCCACCTACCCCACCACTCTCTCTCTTCTTTCTTCTTTTGCTCGAGGACAAGCAAACCTTCTAAGTTTGGTGTGGTAAAAGCGTTGCTTTTTGTTTCTCCATAACCATTTATGGCACCTAAGGCCGGAGAAACCTCTAGAAAGAGGAAAGGGAAGGCAAAAGCTTCCACCTCCGAGCCATGGGAGCAGATCAATACCTCCCTAGGAGAATTGAGTTCCAACATGGGACAACTAGGGGTGGAGCACCAAGAACATTCCATCCTCCTCCATGAAATTAAAGAAGATCATAGAATCATGAGAGAGGAGCAACAAAGGCAAGGAAGAGACATTGAGGAGCTCAAGCGCTCCATAAGATCTTCAAGAGGAAGAACAAGCCGCCATCACTAAGGTGGACCTGTTCTTTAATCTCCTTGTTCTTTATTTTCTATTTTTTCGAATTTTTATGCTTATATTTATCTATGTTTGTGTCTTATTACATGATCATTAGTATCTTAGTGTCTATGCCTTAAAGCTATGAATGTCCTATGAATCCATCACCTTTCTTAAAATAAAAAAATGTTTTTATTACAAAAGAACAAGAAGTACAGGATTTCAAATTTATCTCTGAAACTAGTTGAATTAGTTTGATGTGGTGACAATACTTTTTGTTTTCTGAATGAATGCTTGAACAGTGCATATGTCTTTTGAATTTGTTGTTTAAAGAATGTTAAATTTGTTGGCTCTTGAAAGAATGATGGAAAAGGAGAACTGTTATTTGAGGATCTGAAAAATCATCAAATTGATTCTTGAAGCAAGAAAAAGCAGTGATTCAAAAGTCTGAAAAAAAAAAGAAGAAGAAATGAAGTTGTGATCCAAGGCAAAAAGAGTGTGCTTAAGAACCCTGGACACCTCTAATTTGGGACTCTAGCAAAGCTGAGTCACAATCTGAAAAGGTTCACCCAAGTATGTGTCTGTGGCATGTATGTATCCGGTGGTAATACTGGAAGACAGAGTGCTTTAGGCCACAGCCAAGACTCATAAAATAGCTATGTTCAAGAATCATTATACTTAACTAGGAGAATCAATAACACTATCTGCGTTCTGAGTTCCTATGGATGCCAATCATTCTGAACTTCAAAGAATAAAGCGAGATGCCAAAACTGTTCGGAAGCAAAAAGCTAATAGTCCCGCTCATCTAATTAGAGCTAACTTTCTTTGATATTTTGGAGTCTATAGTATATTCTCTTCTTTTTATTCTATTTTGATTTTCAGTTGCTTGGGGACAAGCAATAATTTAAGTTTGGTGTTGTGATGAGCGGATAATTTATACGCTTTTTGGCATTGTTTTCAGTATGTTTTTAGTATGTTTTAATTAGCTTTTATTATATTTTTTTATTAGTTTTTAGTTAAAATTCACTTTTCTGGACTTTACTATGAGTTTGTGTGTTTTTCTGTGATTTCAGGTATTTTCTGGCTGAAATTGAGGGTCCTGAGCAAAAATCTGATTCAGAGGCTGAAAAGGACTGCAGATGTTGTTGGATTCTGACCTCCCTGCACTCGAAGTGGATTTTCTGGAGCTACAGAAGTCCAATTGGCGCGCTCTCAACGGCTTTGGAAAGTAGACATCCTGGGCTTTCCAGCAATGTACAATAGTCCATACTTTTCCCGAGATTTGATGGCCCAAACCGGCGTTGCAAATCAGCTTCAGAATTCCCAGCGTTTAACGCTGGAACTGGCGTTTAACTCCAGAAAAAGTCTCTACACATGAAAGCTTCAATGCTCAGCCCAAGCACACACTAAGTGGACCCAGAAGTGGATTTTTACGTCATTTACTCATTTCTGTATACCCTAGGTTACTAGTTTACTATTAATAGGATCTTTTGACATTGTATCTGTACCTCATGACACTTTACACGTTTCTTTGTGTACTTCCTAAGGCATGAGTCTCTAAACCCCATGGTTGGGGGTGAGGAGCTCTGCTGTGTCTTGATGGATTAATGCAATTACTACTGTTTTTCATTCAATCATGCCTTGATGGATTAATGTAATTACTACTGTTTTTCATTCAATCATGCTTGCTTCCATTCTAAGATATCACTTGTTCCTAAACCTGATGAATGTAATGATCCGTGACACTCATCATCATTCTCAAGTATGAACGTGTGCCTGACAACCACCTCCGTTCTACCTTAGATTGAGTAGATATCTCTTGGATTCCTTAATCAGAATCCTCGTGGTATAAGCTAGAATTGATGGCGGCATTCAAGAGAATCTGGAAGGTCTAAACCTTGTCTGTG
>NC_029781.3:53023020-53025521 GCF_000817695.3 Arachis duranensis
GAGCGCGTTGAACATTTTCACTGAGAGGATGGGAGGTAGCCATTGACAACGGTAAAACCCTACATACAGCTTGCCATGGAAGGAGCCTTGCGTGCTTAAAGAAGAAGACAGTAGGAAAGTAGAGATTCAGAAGATAGAGCATCTCCAAAACCTCAACCTGTTCTCCATTACTACAAAACAAGTACTTATTTCATGTTCTTTTACTTTTCACAATTAACCCTGATAATTATTGATATCCTGACTAAGAGTTACAAGATAACCATAGCTTGCTTCAAGCCGATAATCTCCGTGGGATCGACCCTTACTCACGTAAGGTATTACTTGGACGACCCAGTGCACTTGCTGGTTAGTTGTGCGGGATTGCAGAAGTGTGATTGCAATTTCGTGCACCAACAACCCTGCAAAAATATTATTCTGTGCGGACGCACAGACCTGTGCATACGCATAGGCAGAGAAAAGGGCTTTGGTTGAAGTGTTAGCACAGCTTGTGCGCGTGCACATCAATGAAGAGTTACGACCTGTGTGTATGCACCATCCTATGCGCACGCACAAGTCGGGAAGGGTTGTCTGTTGGGGGTGCTCGCACAGCTTGTGTGAGTGAACAGGGTTGTGAATTTTAGTACCTGTGCGTACGCACACCCCTATGCGTACGCACACTTTCAAAATCTTCCTGGGCGTGCGCACGCACACCCCTGTGTGGATGCACACGCCCTGTTTCATAATATTAAACTTTTATCTCAACTATTTCACCTTCCTGACGAGGTTGTCACCATTGTCAGTGGCTACCTCCCATCCTCTCAGTGAAAACGGTCCAGATGCTCTGTCACAGCACGGCTAATCAGCTGTTGGTTCTCGATCATGTTGGAATAGGATCCATTGATCCTTTTGCGTTTGTCATCACGCCCAGCAATCGCGAGTTTGAAGCACGTCACAGCCATTCAATCCTTGAATCCTACTCGGAATACTACAGACAAGGTTTAGACGTTCCGGATTCTCAAGAGTGGCCGCCATCAATTCTAGCTTATACCGCGGAGATTTCGATTAAGGAATCTAAGAGAAGCTCATTCAGTCTGATGTAGAATGGAGGTGTTTGTCAGGCACACGTTCATAGATTGAGGGAGAAGATGAGTGTCACGGATCATCACCTCTTTCATAATTAAGCGCGAATAAACATCTTAGATCGGACTATACACACCTTTGAGTGAAATAGAAACAATTGCATTAATTCATCGAGACGCTGCAGAGCTCCTCACCCCCAACAATGGAGTTTAGAGACTCATGCCGTCAAAAAGTATGTAATTCAGATCTGAAAATGTCATGAGGTACAAAATAAGTCTCTAAAAGTTGTTTAAATAGTAAACTAGTAACCTAGGTTTACAGAAAATGAGTAAACTGAGATAATCGGTGCAGAAATCCACTTCTGGGGCCCACTTGGTGTGTGATGGGGCTGAGACTAAAGCCATCCACGAACTGAGGCTTTTTCTTGGAGTTGAACTCCAAGTTATAACGTGTTTTGGGCGTTCAACTCCGGATCATGACGTGTTTCTGGCGTTTAACTCCAGACAGCAGCATGTACTTGGGCGTTCAACGCCAAGTTGCGTCGTCTATCTTCGCGCAAAGTATGAACTATTATATATTGATGGAAAGCCCTGGATGTCTACCTTCCAACGCCGTTGAGAGCGCGCCAATTGGACTTCTGTAGCTCCAAAAAATCTATTTCGAGTGTAGGGAGGTCAGAATCCAACAGCATCAGCAATCCTTTTTCAGCCTAACTCAGATTTTTGCTCAGCTCCTTCAATTTCAGCCAGAAAATACCTGAAATCACAAAAAACACACAAACTCATAGTAAAGTCCAGAAATATAATTTTTGCCTAAAAACCAATAATATTCTACTAAAAACCAATTAAAACATACTAAAATCTACATGAAATTACCCCCAAAAAGCGTATAAAATATTCGCTCATCACAACACCAAACTTAAACTGTTGCTTGTCCTCAAGAAACTAGATAAATAAAACAGGATGAAAGAAATTAAGAAGTAATAATATCTAAGAGTTTTAAATGGAGCTCAGATTCTTATTAGATGAGCGGGGCTTGTAGCTTTTTGTTTCTGAACAGTTTTGGCATCTCCCTTTATCCTTTGAAATTCAGAATGATTGGCATCCATAGGAACTCAGAATTCAGATAGTATTATTGATTCTCCTAGTGTAGTATGTTGATTCTTGAACACAGTTATTTTATGAGTCTTGGCCGTGGCCCTAAGCACTTTGTTTTCCAGTATTACCACCAGATACATAAATGCCACAGACACATGACTAGGTGAACCTTTTCAGATTGTGACTCAGCTTTGCTAGAGTCTCCAGTCAGAGGTGTCCAGAGCTCTTGAGCACACTCTTTTTGTCTTGGATCACGACTTTAACCACTCAGTCTCAAGTTTGTAACTTGGACCTGCATGCCACAAGCACATGGTTAGGGACAGCTTGATTTAGCCGCTTAGGCCT
>NC_029781.3:53025806-53026463 GCF_000817695.3 Arachis duranensis
TTTTGAGGAGTAGATGTTCCTCTAATCTGTGGAGTGCTTTTCAAGGATTGATTTTTGGCGCTTCAGCTCCCTTAGATCACGCCCTTGCTCTTCATGTTCCTTAAGCAGTTTGCAAAGCATGCTACTTTGATTGTTCTGTTCTTCCTTTATTTGGTCCATAGCTTCTTGCAATTTGGAAATAGAAGCCTCAAGATGTCCCTAATATTCGAATTGAGGGAGTTTTGGGAGGGCTTCTTGTGCTCTCCTCTTGACTGAATCATCCTGCAGCTGTTGTCTGTCCATTGATATTCTAGTGATTGGCCTCTCAACTGAGATATACTCTGTTATTCCCATCTTCACTCCGACATCTTTACAGAGCATAGAAATTAAGCTTGGATAGGCCAATCTGGCATCCTTGGAATTCCTGTTTGCTATTTTGTATAGCTCACATGAGATCAGTTGATGGACTTCTACTTCTTTTCCCAACATGATGCAGTGAATCATTACTGCTCTTTTAATGGTAACTTCAGAACGGTTGCTGGTGGGCAATATGGAACGCCCAATGAAATCCAGCCAGCCTCTGGCAGCTGGTTTGAGATCTTCTCTTTTGAGTTGATTTGGGATGCCAGTCATGCTGGTGGTCCACCTGGCTTCAGGGATGCATATATCCTCTAGAAT
>NC_029781.3:53026655-53027264 GCF_000817695.3 Arachis duranensis
AAATTTGCTCTTGGATCTCCGGATATTCATCTTCTTTCAGATCAAATTTGACTTCCGGGATCACTGATCTGTGACTCATTATTTTGTAGTAATGGTCTGAATGTTCTTTAGTTAAGAACTTCCCTTGATTCCAAAGTAGCTTTGGAGTATTCTCTTTCTTGCCTCTTGGGGTGGGTTATTTTCCTTTAGGAGCCATAATCTTAATGAGTATGTTTTTGTGATCACGGATAAACACACCAAACTTAGAGCTTTGCTTGTCCTCAAGCAAAAGAGAAGAAAGAAGAGGGATAGGAGGAGAGCAAGTGTGGCATGGTGATGATGAGAGGGGCGCCGAATTCAATATATAGGGAGGGGGTGGGGAATTTTCGAAAATAAGAAAAAGATAAGATAGAATATATGATTTATAAAAGATAGATATGATAAGAAAAAGATATAGTTTAAAAAGAGAAAGATATGAATAAAATTTAAAAAGATAAATCTGAATTTTTTTAATTTTGAAAAAGATTTTAAAAAGATAATTGAGTTTTGAAAACAAACTTAAAAGAGTTGGATTGGATTGGAAAACAATTTGTCTTTATGGATTAAGATATATTTGAAATTTTTGAAACA
>NC_029781.3:53027385-53028553 GCF_000817695.3 Arachis duranensis
ATTGAAACATAAAAATTTAGAAAAATTATAAAGAAAAACGAATTTTACCTCCTCCCCACCATCCTGGCGTTAAACGCCCAACTGGTGCATGTTTTGGGCGTTTAACGCCCAAATGCTGCTTCTCCTGGGCGTTCAACGCCCAGCTGATGCTTCTTTCTGGCGTTGAACGCCAGGAAGTCCTTTGTCACTGGGCGTTTTTCTGAACACCCAGGATGCTAACAATCTGGCGTTAAACGCCCAGAAGGTGCTTCTTTCTGGCGTTCAACACCCAGAAGATGCTCCTTTCTGGCGTTTAACGCCCAGATGGCTACCCTTACTGGCGTTGAACGCCCAGTGGGTGCTTCTTTTGGGCGTTCAACGCCCAAAATGTTTCTTACTGGCTTTTTTCACGCCAGTGAGCTTCCAAATTTCCCTGTAACTCTGTGAATTCAATCAATTGCTATTTTTACCCGTTGAAGATACTTGGACACATACCTGTAAAAAAAGAAATTTATTTAATTAGTAAATAAACTTTGTAAATGGCTGGGTTGCCTCCCAGCAAGCGCTTCTTTATTGTCTTTAGCTGGACTACCACTGAGCTCTAACCAAGTCTCAGTTTTGAGCATTCTTGCTCGAAGTTACTTTCAAGATAATGCTTAATTCTCTGTCCATTAACAATGAACTTTTTGTTAGAGTCATTATCCTGAAGCTCTACGTATCCATATGGTGATACACTTGTAATTACATATGGATCTCTCCACCGGGATTTTAATTTCCCGGGGAATAATTTGAGCCTAGAATTAAATAGCAGAACTTTCTGCCCCGGCTCAAAGACTCTGGATGACAATTTCTTATCATGCCATCTTTTTGCTTTCTCTTTGTATATTTTTGCATTTTCGAAAGCATTGAGTCTAAATTCCTCTAGCTCATTTAACTGGAGTAAGCATTTTTCTCCAGCTAACTTGGCATCAAGGTTTAGGAATCTGGTTGCCCAGTAGGCTTTGTGTTCCAGTTCTACTGGCAAGTGACATGCCTTTCCATACACGAGCTGGTATGGAGAGGTCCCTATGGGGGTTTTGAATGCTATTCTGTATGCCCACAGAGCATTATCCAAGCTCCTTGCCCAATCCCTTCTACGGTTAATTACAGTCCGTTCCAGGATTCTTTTGAGTTCTCTATTTGAGACTTC
>NC_029781.3:53028759-53029588 GCF_000817695.3 Arachis duranensis
TTTAACACTGTTTTAGTGTCATTAGTGGGTGTTGCAATCGCCTCCACCCATTTGGATACATAATCCACTGCCACCAGAATATAAGTGTTTGAGTATGATGGTGGGAAAGGTCCCATGAAGTCAATGCCCCATACATCAAACAACTCAATCTCCAAGATTCCTTGTTGAGGCATGGCATAACTGTGAGGCAGGTTGCCTGATCTTTGACAACTATCACAGTTAAGCACAAATGCTCGGGAATCTTTATATAAAAAGTAGGCCAGTAGAAGCCACTTTGGAGGACTCTTGTGGCTGTTCGTTCACTTCCAAAATGTCCTCCATACTGTGATCCATGGCAATGCCAAAGGATCTTCTGTGCTTCTTCTTTAGGCACACATATACGGATTACTCCATCTGCACATCTCTTAAAGAGATATGGTTCATCCCAAAGGTAGTACTTTGCATCTGTGATTAATTTCTTTGATTGCACCTTACTGTACTCTTTGGGTATGAAGCTCACTGCCTTGTAGTTTGCAATGTCTGCAAATCATGGCACTTCCTGGATGGCAAACAGTTGCTCATCTGGAAAGGTTTCAGAGATCTCAGTGAGAGGGAGGGACGTCTCTTCTACTGGTTCTATTCGGGACAGGTGATCTGCTACTTGATTTTCTGTCCCTTTTCTGTCTCTTATTTCTATATCAAACTCTTGCAGAAGCAGCACCCACCTGATGAGTCTGGGTTTTGAATCCTGCTTTGTGAGTAGATATTTAAGAGCAGCATGATCAGTGTACACAATCACTTTTGATCCTACTAAATAGGATCTGAATTTGTCAATGGCGTAAACCACTGC
>NC_029781.3:53030509-53031095 GCF_000817695.3 Arachis duranensis
TCAGCCGCCTTTGTGGTTGAACCACTGGCTTGGCGTCATCCTCCAACAAGATTTTGTGCATGCATCTGGCTGGGCTAATGCCCTTAAGATCACTAATGGACCACCCAAGAGCTGTCTTGTGCGTCCTTAGCACTTGAATTAGTGCTTCCTCTTCCTGTGGTTCTAAGGTAGAACTTATAATTACAGGAAAGGTATCACCTTCTCCTAGAAATGCATATTTCAGGGATGGTGGTAATGGTTTGAGTTCGGGTTTTGGAGGTTTCTCCTCTTCTTGAGGGATTTTCAGAGGTTCTATTATTTTCTCTGATTCCTCCAAACCAGGCTGAACATCTTTAAAGATGTCCTCTAGCTCTGATTCGAGACTCTCAGCCATATTGACTTCTCTTACCAGAGAGTCAATAATATCAACACTCATGCAGTCATTAGGGGTGTCAGGATGTTGCATGGCTTTGACAACATTCAACTTGAACTCCTCCTCATTGACTCTCAAGGTTACCTCCCCTTTTTGGACATCAATGAGGGTTCGGCCAGTTGCTAGGAAAGGTCTTCCTAGAATGAGAGTTGCACTCTTGTGCTCCTCCATTTC
>NC_029781.3:53031237-53032421 GCF_000817695.3 Arachis duranensis
TTGGTTTGATTTCTTCAGTCAAACCAAGCTTTCTGATAGTAGATGCAAGTATCAGATTGATACTTGCCCCAAGATCACATAAAGCTTGCTTGGTACAAGTACCTTCTAATATGCATGGTATCATAAAGCTCCCAGGATCTTTAAGCTTCTCAGGTAAGCTTTTCAGAATGACTGCACTGCATTCTTCAGTGAGGTAAACTTTTTCAGTTTCCCTCCAATCCTTCTTATGATTTAAGATCTCTTTCATGAACTTAGCATAAGATGGAATTTGCTCAAGTGCTTCTGCAAACGGGATCTTTATTTCAAGAGTCCTGAGATAGTCTGCAAAGCGGGCAAATTGCTTATCCTGTTCCGCTTGGCAGAGTTAAGCGGGCAAATTGCTTATCCTGTTCCGCTTGGCGGAGTTTTTGAGGATAAGGCATTTTGGCTTTGTATTCCTCAACCTTAGTTGCTGCAGGTTTATTACCTACAGAAGTGGGTTGGGATGCCTTTTTAGAAGGATTGTCATCAGCACTTGTATGTGACTGATCCCCTACTGGCATTTGGATGCCAGGGGTGGAAGCTGGAGTGGCGTTAGACGCCATCTCCTCATTTGTCACTGGCGTCTGAACGCCAGAACCATGCTCCCTTTGGGCGTTCAACGCCGAATCCATGCTTGTTTCTGGCGTTGAACGCCAGGAATGAGCATGGTCTGGGCGTTCAGCGCCAGCTTTATCCCTTTCTGGGCTCTGCTTGTCCTCAGAGGGATTTTGAGTAGCTATTTGTTCATTTCCTGTCTTCTTGCTGCTTTGAAGTGAGGTATTTAATGTTTTCCCACTTCTTAATTGAACTGCTTGGCATTCTTCTGCTATTTGTTTTGACAGTTGCTTTTCTTTCTGCTTTAATTGCACTTCCATATTCCTGTTAGCCATTCTTGTTTTCTGTAATATTTCCTTGAATTCGGCTAGCTGCTGAGTTAGAAAGTCCAATTGCTGATTAAATTCATTAGCCTGATCCACCGGACTGAGTTCTGCAGTTACTGTTTTAGCTTCTTCTTTCACGGAAGATTCACTGTTCAGATACAGATGCTGATTTCTGGCAACTGTATCAATAAGCTCTTGAGCTTCTTCAATTGTTTTTCTCATATGTATAGATCCACCAGCTGAGTGGTCTAGAGAAATCTGAGCTTTTTCTGTAAGCCCATA
>NC_029781.3:53032762-53033977 GCF_000817695.3 Arachis duranensis
TGGACTGATCATTCCCCCTTAATTCCATAATGGAATAAAAGAGATGGTATGTATGTTGCTATAAAAAAATTAATTTTTATAAAATAAAATAAAAACGAAACAAAAGCAATTGAAAAATAATTTGAAATTGAAATCTGAATTTAAAAAAAAAATTCGAAAAAAAGTAGTTCAAAATTAATTGGAAAATAGAAAATTTTTTTTTTGAATTTTGAATTTTATGATGAAAGAGAAAAACACACAAAAGACTCAAGACTTAAAATTTTTAAATCTAGTGCTCCTTATTTTCAAAAATTTTTGGAGGGAAAACACCAAGGAACACCAAACTTAAAAATTTTAAGATCAAGACACAAGAAAACTCAAGAACACCTTGAAGATTCACAAGAACACCAAGAACAAAAGAAAGAACACCAAACTTAAAATCTTTAGAAAACCAAGACAAATTTTCGAAAATTAAAGAAAACTTAACAAGAAAACACCAAACTTAGAGTTTGGCACAGATTAAATCAAGAAAAATTATTTTTGAAAAAGATTTTCAAAAGAACTGGTGCCCAATTGCCAAGAACATAAGCCAACGCTATAACCAACTGAGTTAAAAATGTAATGTATTTTAAAGATATATTATTTTTGTGGATAAAAGTATAATTTTTGAAAGTTAATGTTTTGAAAAAGCACAAGAAAAACAAGAAAAGACACAAAACAAGAAAAACTCAAGATCAAACAAGAAAAATAACCAAGAACAACTTGAAGATCAATGAAGAACAAAGAACACAAGTTCGAAAATTTAAAGAAAAATATCAAATATGCAATTAACACCAGACTTAAAATAAGACACTAAACTCACGAAAAATTAACAATTAATTAAGAAAAATAAATTTTTTTGAAAAGAAATTTTTTGAAAAGAAACTATCCTATCAGAATTTAATGACTCTATAAAAACAAATTATTCCTAATCTAAGAAATAAAATATGCCTTCAATTGTTCAAACTCAATATTCCCCGGCAACGGCGCCAAAAACTTGGTGGACGAAATTGTATCTCTTTATGGAATATGATAATAGAGCCTGGTCCAAAATCAATTTCGTTCAACTAACCAGCAAGTGCACTGGGTCGTCCAAGTAATACCTTACGTGAGTAAGGGTCGATCCCACGGAGATTATTGGGTTTGAAGCAAGCTATATTTATTTTATTATTCTTAGTCAGGATGTCAATCAAAATT
>NC_029781.3:53034398-53035974 GCF_000817695.3 Arachis duranensis
TAATTCAGATCTGAAAATGTCATGAGGTCCAAGATAAGTCTCTAAAAGTTGTTTAAATAGTAAACTAGTAACCTAGGTTTACAGAAAATGAATAAACTAAGATAATTGGTGCAGCAATCCACTTCTGGGGCCCACTTGGTGTGTGCTGGGGCTGAGACTAAAGCTTTCCACGTGTAAAGACCTTTCTTGGCGTCAAACTCCAGGTTATGACGTGTTTTGGGCGTTCAACTCCGGATCATGACGTTTTTCTGGCGTTTAACTCCAGACAGCAGCATGAACTTGGCGTTTAACGCCAAGTTACGTCGTCTATCCTTGCGCAAAGTATGGACTATTATATATTGCTGGAAAGCCCTGGATGTCTACTTTCCAACGTTTTTGAGAGCGCGCCAATTGGACTCCTGTAGCTCCAGAAAATCCATTTCGAGTGCAGGGAGGTCAGGATCCAACAGCATCAGCAGTCATTTTTCAGCCTAACTCAGATTTTTGCTCAGCTCCCTCAATTTCAGCCAGAAAATATCAGTCCTTTTTCAGCCTAAGTCAGATTTTTGCTCAGCTCCCTCAATTTCAGTCAGAAAATACCTGAAATCACAGAAAAACACACAAACTCATAGTAAAGTCCAGAAATATGATTTTTGCCTAAAAACTAATATTATTTTACTAAAAACTAAATGAAACATGCTAAAATCTACATGAAATTAGCCCCAAAAAGCGTACAAAATATCCGCTAATCAATATTCTCTTCTTTTTATCTTATTTGATTTTCAGTTGCTTGGGGACAAGCAACAATTTAAGTTTGGTGTTGTGATGAGCGGATAATTTATACGCTTTTTGGCATTGTTTTTACTATGTTTTTAGTATGTTTTAGTTAGTTTTTATTATATTTTTATTATTTTTTAGTTAAAATTCACTTTTCTGGACTTTACTATGAGTTTGTGTATTTTCTGTGATTTCAGGTATTTTCTGGCTGAAATTGAGGGACCTGAGCAAAAATCTGATTCAGAGGCTGAAAAGAACTACAGATGCTATTGGATTCTGACCTCCCTGCACTCGAAGTAGATTTTCTGGAGCTACAGATGCCCAATTAGCGCGCTCTCAATTGCGTTGGAAAGTAGACATCCTGGGATTTCCAAAAATATATAATAGTCCATACGTTGCCTAAGATTTGATGGCCCAAACTGGCGTTCCAAGTCAGCTCAAGAATTCTAGCGTTTAACGCTGGAACTGGCACAAGAATGGGAGTTAAACGCCCAAACTGGCACAAAAGCTGGCGTTTAACTCCAAGAAAACTCTCTACACATGAAAGCTTCAATGCTCAGCCCAAGCACACACCAAGTGGGCCCGAAAGTGGATTTTTATGCCATTTACTCATTTTTGTAAACCCTAAGCTAATAGTTCTCTACATATAGGACCTTTTACTATTATATTCTCATCTTGGTAGCTATCTTTGAGTAGTCTTATGCTATCTTAGATCATGGGGCTGGCCTCACGGCCATGCCTAGACCTTGTTCTTATGTATTTTCAACGGTGGAGTTTCTACACACCATAGATTAAGGTGTGGAGCTCTGCTGTACCTCGA
>NC_029781.3:53036154-53036362 GCF_000817695.3 Arachis duranensis
TCCGTTCTACCTTAGATTGAGTGGATATCTCTTGGATTCCTTAATCAGAATCTTCGTGGTATAAGCTAGAATTGATGGCGGCCTTCAAGAGAATCCGAAAGGTCTAAACCTTGTCTGTGGTATTCTGAATAGGATTCAAGGATTGAATGACTGTGACGAGCTTCAAACTCCTGAAGGCTGGGCGTTAGTGACAGACGCAAAAGAATCA
>NC_029781.3:53036468-53046821 GCF_000817695.3 Arachis duranensis
TCCGTGGGATCGACCCTTACTCGCGTAAGGTTTATTACTTGGACGACCCAGTGCACTTGCTGGTTAGTTGTGCGAAGTTGTGAGAAAGAGTTGAGATTGCAATTGAGCGTACCATGTTGATGGCGCCATTGATGATCACAATTTCGTGCACCACTCCCAGATAGTGGTGCTCAAAGCCTTTGGCATACTCTGTTAAACGCACTTGGTCTCGACTCTAAGTGTTCTGTCTCAAGGATTACTTGACACAATCACACCACAAGCATATGACTAGGGAAACAACTCTTTGAGCTTTTAATCATGTCTGACCTCCCTAGTCATTGTTGCTCAGAGCCTTGGACCTTGCTTTTATTATTATTTATTTATTTAATTTTAATTTTTTTCTTTTGTTGTTTCTTTTGCTTCAAGGATTAAATTTTTGTTTATTTCAGAGAAGTCATAATAATTCTCTAAATTCCTGTTCCTTATACATCAACATCCCTTGATTCAAATTCAAATATGCATTGTTCATATCATGCATTCAGAATTTCAATTAATACCACCATATTTAAGTAAATAAGACTACTCTTAAAATTAACTCAATTTCTCGTGCAATACATCACTTCTGTATTATATCTTTTTTTTTTAATTCAAGCTCAGTGGGTAAAACATGAGACATCTTTTCAGAATTACAGCATTTAAGAGAAAGCTAAACTAGTCCTAGGATTCTAACTAATAAAGGATCATGCAACAAACAAAGCAAAATAGTAGAAAATCGAAACATAACGTAGAAAAAGAGGGGAGGAATAAAAATGAAAGGAACTCAACCACCTTAGTTATCCTATAGGTCACTTTATTCTTCAGGTTGTGCTCCTCAATGAAGATGATTTGCCTCCCTTTTGGTGCCATGGGAATAAACAGAAAACCCTTAAGCGAAGCGTCAACACCAAACTTAAAGGTTTGCTTGTCCTCAAACAAAGAAGAACTGAAAAAAAAAATAAATAGTGAGAGGAAAGAAGAATATAAAGATAAAAGAACAAGAGAGAATTAGGATTGGGAGAGAGAGAAAGAAAAGTGAAAACTGCGCAGCGAACAAGTGTAGTTGTGCGGCGAAGGCGATGCATACGCGTGGGGCGCAAAATTTCCTTAATGACGCGTAAGCGTCAGGCACGCGTCCACGTGGTTTTGTGCGATTCTCGCGAAGCCTGCCGCACTCATGCGCATCACTCTGTTCGGGTGGCTAGGGAACCAATATTGGCATACGACGCGTTCACGTCATGCACGCGCACGCGTGGATGGCTGTTTGGTTAAATGACGCGCACGCGTCAGGGACGCGTCCGCGTGACAAAATTTGTGTGTCTATCATACTTCCTACCCTAAGCCAGCATAACCCTCTGCCCAAACACTCTTTTACGTTGATTTTTCAGGTCACGCGTATGCATCGCTGACGCGCCCGCTTGAATGGTGAAAATCACAAACGAGCGCACGCATGGGGTACACGTACGCGTGGATTTGTTTGTGCTAGAGGCATCATTCTTACGCCACTCCCGCGCAACCCTCTGTTCAAATTTATTTTTCACGCACACCCATCTGACGCATTCGTGTCAGCGACGCTTGCGCGTCATGTGCTTTTTTTTAGAAGTGTCCGGTTCCTGTTCTAAAATAGCTGCATGATTAGAAAATTTGTAAGAACTCAATAAAAATAAAATAATTAAAAGAACTACTACTATGAAAAATAAAAATAGCTAAGGATACGAAATTATCGGGTTGCCTCTCGACAAGTGCTTCTTTATCGTCACTAGCATGACGGTCAGCTCCTCTAAGGAGGAGGAGCATAGGGGCTCAGCTTTTCACCCCTTACTTTGAACTTCTTTCCTGTGTCTCCATAACGTAGCTCAATATGCTCCAGAGAGAGGATTTTGGTTACTGTATAAATCCACTTTGGATTGCTAGTCAACACCACCTTCGTTCTTGGGGAGAAACCTTCATTGGGAATCTTTTTGTTTCTCCATCCTCTGGGTACTTTCTTCTTTTTGGGAACCTCCTCCTTAGTAGATGATGCATTCCCAACACCAAAATTAGGTTTGATGTCAGGAAGAATTTTATTGATTGTTGCCAAGGGAGGTTTGAGCTGCAGATTCTGCTGTGTATCATCAGGGGTTTTTGAAGGGTTGGATCAATAAGCTATGCTGTGGCAGCAAAGCATCAATAATATTTGGTGAGGTTGGGTAGAAAGTGATATAATACCAATGCTAAAGTCAAATGAAATCATGCCAGGTGTTGAACACTCGCTTTCTTTAAAGAAAAAATATTTTTTTAAGTATTTTTACAATACTGTACAGTGTTTACTCATTGAACTAATGTAGCATAATATGATGGGTATAAATTATACACAATATTGTAGTTTAATATGTTGTTACTATTGCCGTGAGTGTAAGGTAGAAATGGAACTCAGTCTCATTTTTGGCATTGAACAATTTAGTTCTGTAATCAAATTAACTTACACTAAATGCAGTAGATAAGCGACCTTCCCGATTCTAGTGACAATAGGAAAAAAGCCCAAAATATCTCATTCTCAACTTCTGACTCTTGGGTCATGCCACTGATTCCTACTGGTATGCCTGCGGTTTGACGAATACAAAGTTACCCACCATGAATAACACAACATTATTCACAAGTTCATCATTTTGCTAGCCATATAAGAAAGTGTCACCAGAAAAAGTTACAATAAGGAGAAGGGTAAAGTGGGCATTGATGCGGAAGACTGTTGATAATGCTCTAGAATAAAGCATTAATAACATCTGGTGAAGTTGGACAGAAAGTGATGTAATACCTGTGCTTAATTCAAATTAAATCAAGTTAGTTGGGGAACACTGCCCTTCCCTGAAGAAAAAAATATATCTTACTTATTTTTTTTTAATATTGTACGATGTTTACTCATTGAACAATGTATCATAATATGATGGGTATAAATGATAGACAATAATGTGGCTTGTTATGTTGTTAGTAGCCCCATGAGTGGAAGGTAGAGACAAAACTCAGTCACACTCTTAGTATTAAACAATTAAGGTTTGTAATTAAATTAACTTACACTAAATGTAGCACATAAGCCACCTTTTCGATTCTAGTAACAATAGGAAAAAAGACTAAAGTATCTCATTTTCAACTTCTAACTCTTGCGCCATGACATAGATTACTGCTGGTATGGCTGAAGTTTGACGAATATAGAGTTACCCACCTTGAATAACACAACATTATTCGCAAGTTCATCATATTGCCAACCATATAAGAAAGTGTCAATAGAAAAAGTTACAATAGGGAGACGGGTAAAGTGGGCATTGATGTAGGAGACTGTTGATAATGCTTTGGGGTAAAGCATTAATAACATTTGGTGAAGTTGGGCAGAAAGTGATGTAATACCTGTGCTGAATTCAAATTAAATCAAGCTAGGTGGGGAACACTCCCCTTCCCTGAAGAAAAAAATATATCTTACTTATTTTTTTCAATATTGTACGATGTTTACTCATTGAACTAATGTACCATAATATGATGGGTATAAATAATAGACAATAATGTGGCTTGTTATGCTATTAGTAGCCCTGTGAGTGTAAGGTAGAGACAGAACTCAGTCACACTCTTAGCATTGAACAATTAAGGTTTGTAATCAAATTAACTTACACTAAATATAGTACATAAGCCACCATTCTGATTCTAGTGACAATAGGAAAAAAAACACTAAAATATCTCATTTCCAGCTTCTAACTCTTGCGCCATGACACAGATTGCAGCTAGTAGGCCTGCAGTTTAACAAATACATAGTTACCCACTATGAATCGCACAACATTATTCAGAAGTTCATTAGTTTGCGAGCAATATAAGAAAGTGGCACCTGAAAAAGTTATAACATGGAGAAGGACAAAGTGGGCATCGATGCGCCAGGCTGTTGATAATGCTGTGGCGGCAAAGCATCAATAACATCTGGTGAGGTTGGGTAAAAAGTGATGTAATACCTGTGCTAAAGTCAAATAAAATTAAGCCAGTTAATACTGTACGAGGTTTACTCATTGAACAAATGTACATTAATATGATGGGTATAAATGATATACAGTAATGTGACTTGATATGTTGTTACTAGTGTCGTGAATGGAAGGTAGAGATAGATCTTAGCCACACTTTTAAGCATTGAACAAATTAGGTATGTAATCAAATTAATTTACACTAAATTCAGTAGATAAGTCACCTTCCCGATTCTAGTGACAATAGGAAAAAACAAACTATCTCATTCCCAGATTTTGACTCCTGCACCATGCCACTGATTGTTACTAGTATGGCTGTAGTTTGATGAATACATAGTTACCCACCATGAATACCCCAACATTATTCGTAACTTCGTCATTTTGCCAGCCATATAAGAAAGTGGCACCTGAAAAAGTTACAGCAGGGAGATGGACAAAGTGGGCATTGGTGTCGGAGGTTGTTGATAATGCTGTGGCGGCAAGGCATCAACAACATCTGGTGAGGTTGGGCAAAAAGTGATGCAATACCCGTGCTAAAGTCAAATCAAATCAAGGAAGGTTGTGAACACTCTCCTTCCCTGAAGAAAAAAAAATTTACTTATTTCTTTTCAATATTGTACAATGTTTTCTCATTGAACTAATGTACCATAATATGATGGGTATAAATGACACACAATAATGTTGCTTGATTTCTTGTTACTAGTGCTTTGAGTGTAAAGTAGAGACGAAACTCAGTCACACTTTAAGAATTGAACAATTTAGGTATGTAATTAAATTAATTTACACTAAATACAATAGATAAGCCACCTTCCCGATTCTAGTGACAATAGGAAAAAAAGACCAAAATATCTGATGCCAAGGCATCTTGGCTAGTTTTACTAGCCATTTTTTGTATGCTTTAGGTTGGTTTCATGTATTTTCTTAGGAAATAAGCAAGTATTTGGTTGAAAATGCAATCATACCATGATTCAAGCAAACATTGTGAATTTTGAATGATTTCATGAGAATTATTCATGAATTGAATGATAAATTGGATGATGCATGATCCCGTGATTAAGATCAAGACTTTGATGCACTTTGTTTGATTGATTTCAGGTAACAAAAAGCATAGAAGAGCCACGTTAGTGTCTACGTTAGTGCCACTAATGTGGCCATTAACGTGGAGGAAAAGAGAAGCCCCAACGTTAGTGAGAAAGTTAATGGCATTAACTTTGAAGAAGGAGAGCATGGAACATTAGTGGTAAAAGTAAGCACCTCTAATGTTAGCGAGGGACAAGAAGACCCACGTTAGCTTCCACGTTAGTTACATTAACATGGGAACTATTGTGGAAGGAAAGGGAAATGCCAACGTTAGTGGAAAAAGTGAGTGCCACTAACGTTTGTGAAGCAAGAAGATCCACGTTAGCTTCCACGTTAGTTACATTAACGTGGGAACTAACGTGGAAGGAAAGGGAGACGCCAAAGTTAGTGGAAAAGGTGAACGCCACTAACGCTAGTGAAGCAAAGGAAGACCCATGTTAATGGCCACGTTAGTTACACTAACGTAGACACTAACATGCGCAAAAGTCTCACTTGGCAGCCTGACCATGCCTTTATCAAACAAGAATAACTTGGGCCATAAAAATCCAAATGAGGTGATTCCAATAGAATTGGAAAGTAGGATTCCAGAGCTTTCCAAGCATATATGGTACTACATGATGGACACTAAATTTGAGGGAGAAAACCTCCCCCGAAAGTGCAAATATGAACATGGTATCAACCTGTAGTAAGGCCAATTGACCTCTTCACCTTCCAGGAAGCGGAACTAGAGCTGTAAAGCTCCACATGATACGCTTCTAAAAGCATTGGAAAGTAGACATTCAGAGCTTTCCAACAATATATAATAGTATGGGGTGGACATTAAATTTGAGCTCCAAAACCTGGCAACATTAAAGCCTAAGGACACGAGCACTTTCCAAGAGGAAGTAAAATCCATTATGTAGAACCGGGGGGTTGCCATTAAGAAGCTTGAGGCACAAGTTGGATATCTATCAAAGCAAATCCATACCCATAATTCTCTCAGTGGTACCATGGCAAACCCAAGAGAGGAATCAGAAGAACAAGAAAAGGAGGCACCCAAACCAAGTGAGATTTCTATGATGAAGAAGGAGGTTGTGAGAATAGATATGTCTAAGGCTCCATACCCACAGAGGTTACTAGTGGTGACAAAGGAATATGCAAATCCACTCCCAAAAGACTCAATGCAACATCATGTAGAAAAAAGGGAGGAAGTCAATCAAGGGAGCCCACACTCCAATGAAATAGAGAGTTGCATAGAGGGTGAGTTCATTGAACCACCAATTCAAGAAGCACTTGATGAAGAGGATGCTCCAACCATCATACAACACCCAAGTTCTGGAATTAAGGTGGTAAATGCAATCAACATGAGCACTAAAAAGAGGATGGTGACCAAGAAAAGAAAGACAATATCCATGAAGAAGAAAAGGTCAACCAAAAGCCATCCCACCCCTACCCCAACAACCAAGTCTACTCAAGCTAACAACAAAAGAAAGCTTGCTGGGGAGAGGCACTCTAAGCAAGGGGCATTAACTGGCTCCTCTTTCCTCGTGAGGTCATTCCACTTAACAAACTGGAAGAAGAGGAAGAAAGTCATGAATAACATGTCAACCTAATGATATTAAAAGAGCGATTGTTGGGAGGCAATCCAACCGTAGGTAACATTTCCTTGCTTTGCTTAGTTTACTTTCAATAATTTGGCATATGATTGCATTCTAAGTTTGGTGTTGTCATGCAACAATTTGATTTTCAATCTTCACTGGGTACTTGTAACATTCTAAATTGAGAGTGTCACACTAAGTTTGGTGTTGCCACTTATTTTTCATGCAAGGTACAAAGCACACCACTTGTTAATGCAATCAAAATGTCTCTGTTTGTATCTCTTGTGCCTTTATTGTATCTTTAATCTTGCTTGCTGAAACACATGCATACTCACATTTCATTCTAAGACATTCATGACCCATCATAAACCCCATCACCACTGTTTTACTTGTTGCTTGAGGATAAGCAATCATTCTAAGTTTGGTGTGGGAAGGGGGAGAATAGGAGGAAAAGGACAACAATAATGAAGATAAACTACAAGGTGGTAAAGTTCCTTTTTCCTCTTACTTATTTCTAGCACTTTAAATTGCATGATTGTCTTATATTTTCTTTGTATACATGTGTGATTACTCCTTGTGAATAAGCATAATTTGATATTTGATTTGTGACATGTTTCTATGATATCATGATTATCATCTTGAGTTTTACTTGTACCCAATATCTTTAAGAATGCAACAAAGAAGTCATTCTTTTGAAAGGAAAATGTTGAAGAATTCTATAAATCAAGGGCAAGCAAAAGATTAAGAGGAGTGGAGGTTCTGATTGTATGATTATGTATTGAGGTTGCATGTTTGTGAAAACTTGCATGGGAGCTCATAGACAGGAAATGAAGTTTAGAGAAGTATTATGGAATTTCTCAAACATCTATTGATCCAAGAAGCAGTAACGAAAGAAAACAAAAGAAAAAGAAAAACAAAGAACAAGCCCAAGACTCTGAGCATCAATTAATAGGAAGAAAAAGAAAGAAACAATAACTCAAAGAGTTATTGTCCTAGTTAAATGCTTGTGGTGGATTTGTATCAAAGAGAGAAGCTTGAGCAAGTAAATCCTAAGGGGTGCTTCAACACCTAATACCTTAGACCAACTGGTTTGGGAGCTTTGATTGAAAGCTTATCTTAAAAAGCCGCTTTGATACATGACACCTAGAGTCGAGGCCAAGATACAAAAAGAAAAGAAAAATGCTAGAAAATAAGTGCTGCTTCAAGGTGACAATCTATAAAGAGGATTCCATAATATCATTTGAATGAAAGTCCTAAGATCTAAGACTTCCAAAATGTGGGGACTAATAAGTACTGGAATCCTTGCATAAGCATACAAATTAGAGTTCACCCCACTGTCACTTATTCACTTTACCCACTAAGGCATCATAAGCAATTCTTCAATACATTCCAATTAAGAGAATTCTTTGTGCACAGTTCTTTTCTTGCTTGGGGACAAGCAAGATTTAAGTTTGGTGTTGTGATGCCAGGGCATCTTGGCTAGTTTTACTAGCCATTTTTTGTATCTTTTAGGTTGGTTTCATGCATTTTCTTAAGAAATAAGCAAGTATTTGGTTGAAAATGCAATCATAGCATGATTCAAGCAAACATTGTGAATTTTGAATGATTTAATGAGAATTATGCATGAATTGAATGATAAATTGGATGATGCATGATCCCATGATTAAGAGCAAGACTTTGATGCACTTTGTTTGATTGATTTCAGGTAACAAGTAGCAGAGAAGAGCCACGTTAGTGTCTATGTTAGTGCCACTAACGTGGCCATTAACGTGGAGGAAAAGAGAAGCCCCAATGTTAGTGAGAAAGTTAATGGCATTAACTTTGAAGAAGGAGAGCATGGAACGTTAGTGGTAAAAGTAAGCACCACTAACGTTAGCGAGGGACAAGAAGACCCACGTTAGCTTCCACGTTAGTTACATTAATGTGAGAACTAATGTGGAAGGAAAGGAAAATGCCAACGTTAGTGGAAAAAGTGTGTGCCACTAACGTTTGTGAAGCAAGAAGACCCACGTTAGCTTCCACGTTAGTTACATTAACGTGGGAACTAACGTGGAAGGAAAGGGAGATGCAAAAGTTAGTGGAAAAGGTGAATGCCACTAATGCTAGCGAAGCAAAGGAAGACCCACGTTAATGGCCACATTAGTTACACTAACGTAGACACTAACGTGGGCAAAAGTCTCACGTGGCAGCCTGACCATGCCTTCTTCAAACAAGAATAACTTTAGCCACAAAACTCCAAATAAGGTTATTCCAAATGCATTGGAAAGTAGGATTCCAGAGCTTTCCAAGCATATATGGAACTACTTGGTGGACACTAAATTTGAGGGAGAAAATCTGCCCCGAAAGTGCAAAGATGAACATGGTATTAACCTGTAGTAAGGCCAACTGACCTCTTCAGCTTCCAAGAAGTGTAACTCGAGCTGTAGAACTCGAAATGATACGCTTTTAAAATCGTTGAAAAGTAGACATCCAGAGCTTTCCAACAATATATAATAGTATGGGGTGGAGATTAATTTTGAGCTCCAGAACCTGGCAACATTAAGCCCCTAATCGCTAGCGTTATCGTGACTCACGTTTTCCAGTAACGCTAGCGACTGTGCCAGCGACCTTGTCTACTTCAAAGGAGCATAACATGAGTTACAAATCTCTAATTGAGGTGATTCTATTTGCGTTATAAAGCTGACATTCATAGCTTTCCAAAGATATACAATAGTCTATAGTGGACATGAAATTGGAGCACAAACAAGCGGCATCGTTTAAGCCCCAAAAACACCAACTGGGTAGCAAGTGTGACGTTAGCCACACTAACTTCAGCACTAACGCCACACTTGTAGCATTAGTGTGGCTAACGGAAGCAATAAAGCCAAGTCACCCCGGACCTCAATTTGATTCACTTCTCTTTCAAGGACCACCCAACCTCAAGGAAGCAAGCCCACAAGTGTCAACCAATCAAGGCCACAAGAAGTATCTAGAATAGGAATTTTCATTTAATTGTAATTTGCTTTTAATTTAATTTTATAATTTAGGAGAGCCTATATAAAGGCATTAGTTTGTACATTCAAAAAGGGGGTTGGAATTAGGGATTGAAGAGGGGTCTTCGGACTCCCTCCCCTCACACACTTTTCCTTCTCTTTCTTTTCTTTTGTACTTTTCATTTATGAATTTGGAAGTTTCAATTTTAGTTTTAATCTTCATCTTTACTTTTCTACACTTTCTTTCTTTTCTATTTTGGTAGAGCAATGATCAATGGTGCACGAAATTGCAATCACACTTTGCAATCCCGCACAACTAACCAGCAAGTGCACTGGGTCGTCCAAGTAATACCTTACGTGAGTAAGGGTCGATCCCACGGAGATTGTCGGCTTGAAGCAAGCTATGGTTATCTTGTAAATCTTAGTCAGGATATCAATAATTATCAATGTTGATTGTAAAAAGTAAAAGAACATGAAATAAGTACTTGTTCTGCAGTAATGGGAAACAGGTTGAGGTTTTGGAGATGCTCCATCTTCTGAATCTCTGCTTTCCTACTGTCTTCTTCTTCAAGCACGCAAGGCTCCTTCCATGGCAAGCTGTATGCAAGGGTTTCACCGTTGTCAGTGGCTACCTCCCATCCTCTCAGTGGAAATGTTCAATGCACCCTGTCACGGCACGGCTATCCATCTATCGGTTCTCAATCAGGTTGGAATAGAATCCAGTGATTCTTT
>NC_029781.3:53047187-53047890 GCF_000817695.3 Arachis duranensis
TTTTTTATGCCAGTTCCAGCGTTAAACGCTGGGAATTCTGAGGCTGATTTGCAACGCCGGTTTGGGCCATCAAATATCGGGCAAAGTATGAACTATTATATATTGCTGGAAAGCCCAGGATGTCTACTTTCCAACATCGTTGAGAGCGCGCCAATTGAGCTTCTGTAGCTCCAGAAAATCCACTTCGAGTGCAGGGAGGTCAGAATCCAACAGCATCTGGAGTCCTTTTCAGTCTCTGAATCAGATTTTTGCTCAAGTCCCTCAATTTCAGCCAGAAAATACCTGAAATCACAAAAAAACATATAAACTCATAGTAAAGTCCAGAAAAGTGAATTTTAACTAAAAACTAATAAAAATATAATAAAAACTAACAAAAACATACTAAAAGCATACTAAAAACAATGCCAAAAAGCGTATAAATTATCCACTCATCACAACACCAAACTTAAATTGTTGCTTGTCCCCAAGCAACTGAAAATCAAAATAGAATAAAAAGAAGAGAATATACTATAGACTCCAAAATATCAAGGAAACTCAGCTCCAACTAGATGAGCGGGACTAGTAGCTTTTTGCTTCCGAACAGTTTTGGCATCTCACTTTATCCTTTGAAGTTCAGAATGATTGGCATCTATAGGAACTCAGAACTCAGATAGTGTTATTGATTCTCCTAGTTAAGTATAATGATTCTTGAACATAACTATTT
>NC_029781.3:53048028-53048700 GCF_000817695.3 Arachis duranensis
TAGCTTTGCTAGAATCCCCAATTAGAGGTGTCCAGGGTTCTTAAGCACACTCTTTTTGCCTTGGATCACAACTTTATTTCTTTCTTTTTCTTCTCTTTCTTTTTTTTTTGACTCACTGCTTTTTCTTGCTTCAAGAATCAATCTAATGATTTTTCAGATCCTCAATAACAGTTCTCTTTTTCCCTCATTCTTTCAAGAGCCAACAATTTTAACATTCTCACAACAACAAATTCAAAAGGCATATGCACTGTTCAAGCATTCATTCGGAAAACAAAAAGTATTGTCACCACATCAAACTAATTCAACTTGTTTCAAAGATAAATTCGAAATCCTGTACTTCTTGTTCTTTTGTGATTAAAGCATTTTTCATTTAAGAGAGGTGATGGATTCATAGGACATTCATAGCTTTAAGACATGAATTTTAAATTTTATTAATTATGAATTAAGAACAAGACTCAAAAATAGATATAAGATGAGACTAGAGAAAAAAATAGAAAACAAAAATTTAAATAGGCTCCTAATGATAGAGGTTTTCACAGAGTTAGGACTCAACAACCTTGATTTTGAGAAGTAGATGCTCCCTCAATTTGAGGGGAGAATTTTTGGCGTTTCAACTCTTGGAGTTCACGCCCCTGCTTCTCTTGTTCCTTCAGCAATTTGCAGAGCATGCAG
>NC_029781.3:53048883-53050387 GCF_000817695.3 Arachis duranensis
AAATCCTGTACTTCTTGTTCTTTTGTGATTAAAGCATTTTTCATTTAAGAGAGGTGATGGATTCATAGGACATTCATAGCTTTAAGGCATAAAATTTCAATTTTATTAACTATGAATTAAGAACAAGACTCAAAAATAGATATAAGACTAAAAAAAATAAAAATAGAAAACAAAACAAAAGAAAAAGAAAACGCAAAAACATAGGTTTGAAGGAATCAGGATCATCTTGCAGTTGTGGTAGTTTGAAGATTTCTCTTATTTTGTCCCGATGGAAGTACATAACTTTCCCTCTAACCATGGTTCTGTTGGTATGGTAAGCAGTTCCAGTCATTCTTTGCTTATCTGTTAGCCACAGATTTGAGTAGAATTTCTGAACCATATTTCTTCCAACCTTTATCTCAGGATTGGTTAGAACTTCCCATCCTCTGTTTCGAATTTGCTCTTGGATCCCCGGATATTCATCTTCTTTCAGATCAAATTTAACTTCCGGGATCACTGACCTCAGACCCATTATTTTGTGATAATGGTCTTCATGTTCTTTGGTTAAGAACTTCTCTTGATTCCAAAGATTCTTTGGATTATTCTCTTTCTTTCCTCTTAAATTGGTTTGTTTTCCCTTAGGAGCCATGATCTTGATGAATCTTGGCTCAGTGATCACGGAAAAGCACACCAAACTTAGAGGTTTGCTTGTCCTCAAGCAAAAGAAAGGAAGGAGGAGAGAGAGGAGAAGAGCAAATTCGAATGGTGTGGGGGAATGAGGAGGCCGAACGTGATTTTATAAGTGGGAATGAGATTTCGAAAAAATTGGAGGGATATTTGTGAAGATATGGAGAGAATTTGAGAGAAGGGTGAGTTTTTGAACAAGATTTGGGATTGATTTGAGAGAGATTTGGAGAGTGATTTTGATTTTTGAAGATTTGAAGGTGAATGATGAAAGGTTGAAATGTGTTTATGTAGAAAAGTATGGGTCAAAAAAAGGAAAATTTGAAAAAAATTTGATCGGAAAGCAAAATCTTGGTCCCCCACCTTTCTGGCGTTAAACGCCCAGAATGGTATACATTCTGGCGTTTAACGCCCATTTGCTAGCCAATGTGGGCGTTTAACGCCCAGCCAGGTGCCCTGGCTGGCGTTAAATGCCAGGATTCTCTTTATCACTGGGCATTTTGCTAAACGCCCAGGATGCTGCACCCTTACTGGCGTTAAACGCCCAGAATGGTGCCCATTCTGGCGTTTAACGCCCAAAATGCCCCTTACTGGCGTTTTTTCGCCAGTAAGCTCTTTTTCTCTATTTCTCTACTTTTTGCACTGAATCCTTCTGTAACTCTGTGAATTCCTTCAATTTTGATACTTGCCTCTGTAGAAATAAAACATATATCCTGCTAATGACTGGGTTGCCTCCCAGCAAGCGCTTCTTTATTGTCTTTAGCTGGACCTTTACTGAGGATCATTCCAGCCTCAGTTTTGACAATTCCTGCTCAAAATTGCTTTCAAGATAATGCTTGAT
>NC_029781.3:53050570-53051262 GCF_000817695.3 Arachis duranensis
AATCTGAGCCTAGAGTTGAAGAGCAGAACTTTTTGTCCTGGCTCAAAGACTCTGGATGACAACTTCTTGTCATGCCACTTCTTTGCCTTTTCCTTATAAATCTTTGCATTTTCAAAGGCACTGAGTCTAAATTCATCTAGCTCATTTAGCTGGAGTAATCTCTTTTCACCAGCTAACTTATCATCCAGGTTTAGGAATCTGGTTGCCCAGTAGGCTTTATGTTCCAGTTCCACCGGCAGATGACAGGCCTTGCCATACACAAGTTGGTATGGTGAGGTTCCTATTGGGGTCTTAAATGCTGTTCTGTATGCCCACAGAGCATCATCCAAGCTCCTTGCCCAATCCTTTCTTCGGGCCATCACAGTCCGTTCTAGGATTCTTTTTAGTTCTCTGTTAGAGACTTCAGCTTGCCCATTTGTCTGTGGATGATACGGGGTAGCCACTTTGTGACTGATTTCGTATCGGACCATAGCAGAGTACAACTATTTATTGCAGAAATGAGTGCCCCCATCACTGATTATGACTCTGGGAACACCAAATCTGCTAAAGATGTGTTTCTGGAGGAATTTCAGCACGGTCTTAGTATCATTATTGGGAGTGGCAATTGCTTCTACCAATTTAGATACATAGTCTACTGCCACCAGAATGTAAGTGTTTGAGTATGATGGTGGGAATGGACCCATAAAGTCAAT
>NC_029781.3:53052313-53052759 GCF_000817695.3 Arachis duranensis
GCCCAAACTGGCACTAAAGCTGGCGTTTAACTCCAAGAAGAGTCTCTGCACGAAGTTTGCTTCATTGCTCAGCCCAAGCACACACCAAGTGGGCCCGGAAGAGGATTTTTATGTCATTTACTCATTTCTGTACACCTTAGGTTACTAGTTCTTATAAGTAGGACCTTTTACTATTGTATAAGAAGACTTTGGTAGCTATCTTCATTTTTATGCTATCTTAGATCATTGGGAGGCTGGCCATTCGGCCATGCCTAGACCTTATGCTTATGTATTTTCAACAGTGGAGCTTCTACACACCATAGATTAAGGTGTGGAGCTCTGCTGTACCTCGAGTATTAATGCAATTACTATTGTTCTTCAATTCAATTCCGCTTGTTCTTGTTCCAAGATATCACTTGTTCTTCAACTTGATGAAGGTGATGATTGACGCCCATCACCATTCTCAC
>NC_029781.3:53053779-53057338 GCF_000817695.3 Arachis duranensis
TGAGCCACGTTTGCGCCAACGTTTGCCTCAAACGTTGGGCCAAACGTTGGCCAAAAAGGGAGCCTGGGAAGACCCACGTTTGAGCTCACGTTTGACCTCAAACGTTGGCTCAAACCTGGATGACAGCAAGAAGGGCATCTGCATAATGCCTCACACAAGGGACGTTTGAGTCAATGTTTGCCTCAAACGTTGACTCAAACGTGAATGATCCCAAAGTCCAAAGTGAAAATGGATTTTTTCTCAAGACCAAGAGCAATCAACAGAGGTTATTGTCAACCCAATTCCATCAAGATCAAAGGCCCAATTCAAGGCTTAATGATCATTTGAAGAGAGTGTATAAATAGCTTAGGATTTAAGTTTGAGGGAGTTTTTTTTTTCTTTTGGGGATTTTGAATGGAATTTCGGCTGGAGCACAATTTATTATTTTGATTGTTATTCTGAAGATTTAGAGTTTTTGGGGAAGTTGGAAAGGAGAATTGAGTTCTCTTCTTCTGGGTTTTCCGATTTTCTTTTTCCGCACACTTAGCTTGAGTCTTGGGTGTTGAGAAGTGTGGAAATTCTATCTCAATCTCACCTTGAGATATCTTTGTTTCGTTTTCCACACAATTCAAGATTTGGTGATTTGAATTCAAGTTTCTTTACTGTTTGATCCTCAATTTGTTTGCAATTGTGATTTGAATTGGATCAAGGAAGACAGTGAGATCTAGACTTGGTTTTCTAGTCTCTTGACCCCTGAGATCTTGCATTTCTTTTTCTGTTTATCTGCTGAGGCTTCTTGAAGCCAATTTACTTTTCTGTTTGAGATTTATTTCAATTCAAGTTATCTTCTACTCTTTTTCATATTGCAATTTACTCTTCTTTGTTTAGATTCTGCAATCCCAGCTCCCTGAGCCTTTTTATATTCAAGCAATTTACATTTTTTGCACTATAAGCTTCTACAATTTACATTTCTTGCACTCTAAGTTTCTGTCATTTACTTTACTTGCTTTTTAAGGTTCAGCACTTTTACTTTCTGTTCTCTTTAATTTACTGCAATTCTCCCTTATCCCTTTACAATTCATGCAATTTAGCTTTTGTCAATTACAAATCACTCAAATCAACTCTTGTTTGCTTGACTAAATCAACCACTAAACCAAAATTGCTCAATCCTTCAATCCCTGTGGGATCGACCTCACTCCCGTGAGTTTTTATTACTTGATGCGACCCGGTATACTTGCCGGTGAGTTTTGTGTTGGATCGTTTTCCACACATCACTTAGCACTTGAATTAGTGCTTCCTCTTCCTGTGGCTCTAAGGTAGAGCTTATAATTACAGGAAAGGTATCACCTTCTCCCAGAAATGCATATTTCAGGGATAGTGGTAATGGTTTGAGTTCGGGTTTTGGAGGTTTCTCCTCTTCTTGAGGGATTTTCAGAGGTTCTATTATTTTCTCTGGTTCCTCCAGATCGGGCTGAACATCTTTAAAGATATCATCTAGATCTAATTCGAGACTCTCAGTCATATTGACCTCTTTTACCAGAGAGTCAATAATATCAATGCTCATGCAGTCGTTTTGGGTGTCTGGATGCTGCATAGCTTTGACAACACTCAACTTAAACTCGTCTTCATTGACTCTCAGGGCCACTTCCCCTTTTTGGACATCAATGAGGGTTCATCCAGTTGCTAGAAAAAGTCTTCCTAGAATGAGAGTTGCACTCTTGTGCTCCTCCATTTCCAGCACCACAAAGTCAGTTGGAAAGCGCGAATGGCCCAACCTTGATAATCATGTCCTCTATTATGCCTGATGGATATTTAATGGAGGCATCAGCAAGTTGGAGGCATATCCGGGTTGGTTTGACTTCTTCAGTCAACCCAAGCTTTCTAATAGTAGATGCAAGTATTAGAGTGATACTTGCCCCAAGATCACATAGAGCTTGCTTGGTACAAGTACACTCAAGTGTGCATGGTCTTATAAAGCTTCCGGGATCTTTAAGCTTCTCAGAATGGCTGCACTACATTTTTCAGTGAGGTAAACTTTTTCAATTTCCCTCCAATCCTTCTTATGACTTAAGATCTCTTTCATGAACTTAGCATAAGAAGGTATTTGCTCAAGTGCCTCTGCAAACAGAATCTTTATTTCAAGAGTCCTTAGATAGTCTGCAAAGCAGGCAAATTTCTTATCTTGTTCCGCTTGGCGGAGTTTCTGAGGATAAGGCATCTTAGCTTTATATTCTTCAACCTTAGATGCTGCAGGTTTATTCCTTACAGAAGTGGTTGAAGAAGCCTTGTTAGAGGGATTACTGTCAGCACTCTCAGGTGTCTGATCCTCCCTTGGCGTTTGAACGCCAGAATTGGGTGAAGATTGGGCGTTTAACGCCAACTTCTCTCCCTTCTCTGGCGTTTGAATGCCAGAACTGGGCAGGGAATGGGCGTTTAACGCCAGCTTTCCTCCCCTTTCTGGCGTTTGAACGCCAAAAGTAATCCTCTCTGGGCTCTTACTGTCCTTAGAGGGATTTTGAACAGTGGCTTGGCTATCCTCTGTCAATTGTTCCTTATTTGGCTTTTTGCTCTTTTGAGCAGTGTTATTCAATGTCTTCCCACTCCTCAGTTGAACTGCTTGACATTTTTCTGTTATCTGTTTAGATATTTGCTGTTTTTCTTGATTCAACTGCAGTTCTATATTCTTGTTAGCAACTTTAGTTTCGTGGAGCATCTCTTTAAATTCTGCTAACTGTTCTGTCATCAGGAGCAATTGTTGATTAAGCTCAATCATCTGTTCTTGAGGATTGGGATCAATGGCTACTGCCATGACTTCCTCTTTTGGGGAGAATTTATTGCTAGAGTACAAATATTGATTTCTAGCAACAGTGTCTATAAGCTCTTGAGCCTCCTCAATTGTCTTCCTCATGTGTATAGATCCACCAGCTGAGTGGTCTAAAGACATCTGAGCTTTTTCTGTAAGCCCATAGTAGAAGATGTCTAACTGTACCCACTCTGAAAACATTTCAGAGGGGCATTGATGTGTGGAAAACGATCCAACACAAAACTCACCGGCAAGTGTACCGGGTCGCATCAAGTAATAATAACTCACATGAGTGAGGTCGATCCCACAGGGATTGAAGGATTGAGCAATTTTAGTTTAGTGGGTGATTTAGTCAAGCGAATCAAGTTTTGGTTGAGTGATTTGTGTTTAACAAGAAGTAAATGACAGTAAATGTAAAGGTGGAAGGGAGAAATGCAGTAAAATAAAGAACAGAAAAGTAAAATTGCAGAAACTTAAAGAACAAGAAAGTAAATGACTGAAACTTAAAGTGCAAGAAACTTAAATTGCAGTAACTTAAAGGGCAAGAAAGATAAATGGCTTGAATATAAAAGGGAATTGAGGAATGGGATTGCAAGATCTAAACAAAGAAGAAGTAAATTGCAAACAATTAAGAAAGCTAGAATTAAATCAGAAGCAATAAGCATTCAAACAGAAAGAAAATAAAATGCAGCAAAGGTTCACAGAAGAACCAAAAGGGAATTATGATCTCAGGACCCAAGGGCTTAGGTAGCAGAGCCTAAAACCCAATTTCCTTCC
>NC_029781.3:53060033-53063156 GCF_000817695.3 Arachis duranensis
TCAAATGGCTTGATCTCAGGATTGAGTGTTGGCAAATTGTGGGTCAAGTACTCCAACCTTGCTTGCATGTTTTCATCATACTCCATTCTTTGTACGTGTCTAACTTCTCCCAAGGTATGATGAATATTCTTCCATTGATACAGGTTGTGACTATACTCCTCTGCTTTAGCTTGACTAAAATACAGCTTATCATATGATTCCTTGAATTCTTTGTATTGCTCTTTTTGCCCTTCAAGGATCTGTGCTTGAAATTCTTGCTGCTGAGTCATCATTTGTTGTTGCCATCTCTCTTGTTTCTCCTCCATTTGATGCTGCCAAGCTTTTCGTTCTTCTTTTTCTTTCAAGAATTGCTCCATGAATTCAGGATGGGGCTCTAGATATTTCTCTCGGCCCTCTTGATTTTGGCCTTGTTCGGCCTGCATAAGTTGATTTTGACCTTGTTGAGCCTGCATAAGTTTCTGAGATAATTCTTCAATTGATCTTTGCAATTGGCTCATATCAATAGCCTCATAAGCTTGATTTCATCCTTCCTCTCTTTGTGATCTCCTCTGTCTAGGAGCTACTACCCCTTCTTGGTCTTCTTCTTCATTCGTTCCCTCCATGCTCTTCTTGGTAATCCATTTCCCTTTCTTCACTTTTGTTGTGTCCTCATCTTCAAAGATTACATTAGCTCTGTTACATAGCCGTAGGATGGTGCTTGGATGTCCAATACCTTTTGACTTGCTTGTGCTATCGGCCATTTCTTGAATGCTATCGGCTATGAGTTGTGCAACATTGATCTCACCTCCATGCAAGATGCAGTGTGTCAATAGTGCTCGTTTGATTGTGACCCAAGAGGCATTTCCAGTAGGAAGGATAGATCTCCTCACTATTTCAAACCATCCTTTAGCCATAGGAGTAAGATTTATCCTCCTTATGTGACTTGGAACCCCCTTTGAATCTCTTTCCCAATCTGTATTTTCCATGCATATCCCTTACAGGATCTCATCAGGATTATTCTCCCGTTGCAATCTATCCTCATAACTAAGCTCTGGATAGGTTATGGTTCTCAACTTGAGGGCTCTTGTGATATCAGCAGGGCTAAAACTCACTTCAACCCCTCTGACATAGCTTGTGTAAGGAGCACTATTTTTGTTTTCTTTTGCAGCATTTGCATAGAACTCCTTGATCATTACAGCACTGATGTCAGTCAAAGGAGCACACAAGAGTTCCCACCTTCTTTCTCTAGTAATCTGCCTCATAATGGGGTATTCTCCTTCCCTCAAATCAAGGCCTTTCTCATAGATAACATTCTTTGCCACCATGAACCTATGATATCTCCCTTCATGGAATTGGGATCTAAACTTGCTTGCATCAAATTGTGGAGGTTCGGTCACCATAGGTTCTTTTCCCGGCCTTCTTTTTGAGCTTAAGGAGGCCATTGAAAATTAAAGTGAAAAGAATGAGGAAGTAAGAGTAGAAGAATTTGGTTTTGATGTGTGAAGTGAGGGGATTATGTTAGTTTTTGGAAGTGGAAGAGAATATGGTTTTAATATGAAAGTGGCTTGAATAAAAGAAAGTGTATGCCGTGTTGGTGCAACGGCTATTTATAGGCCATGTTTCCAAGTTTTTCAACAAAACCACAATGAATGAATGAAGAGGGAGCCGTTTGTGTTCATGAAGGGCTGAGATTGGTTTGCTCATTCAAAGAATGCATGAGATGGACGGCTTGCATGCATGGTTGAGGCTTGACGAGGATTCTCCTCCCATTGGCTGCATGCACTTCGGTGTCCAATGTTGCATGCATGCAAATTTTGTTCCCCATGAGCACGTTCTCCTAGGCACATGTGACCTCCCTCACATAGCTCCTCCTAGCCGTGGCCCCCCCTTTGTGTTTGTCTTAACTTTTTTTTCTCCTGCATAAATCAAAACAGCAAGCTTAGAGTATAATATAACCGTGACAACTTATTTGCAATAATAAAAAAAGATTGTTTTGGTTCGTTTAATAGTTAAAAAAATTTTTTGTGATCAATTGTGTCCCTAAATAAAATGTTAAAAGTTGGTGAACACCAAACTTATCTTTTATTAAGGGGATGGCTTAAACCTTTCTCACAATTGATGCATTTTTAAAACAAATTGATGTATGATCCCTTATCTGTATGGTTTTGAGTCCATGCTTAGAAAATGATCCTCTGATCATTGTTGCATATGCAGACACCAAACTTAGTGTTTGGTCACATGCTTTATCAAAAGACTTATGCATATGCTCTAAAAGATAATCCTCTTCTTTATCAAAAAAACTTATGCATATGCTCTAAAAGACAATCCTCTTCTTTGAACAATGAACTTGGGTGTACCTTAAGGTACACCAAACTTAGAAGTTTGCCATGTGCTTCAAAATGACATATGCATTTACCAGGCATGAAAGTTCAAAACCATATTTAGAAGAATCATAGCTTTTTGAATAAAAGAGAAGACAGAAATCTTAAACCATGGGTTGCCTCCCATGAAGCGCTCTTTTATTGTCATTAGCTTGACATTGACCTCCCTTTAAGGTGGTTGATGTTGGTGATGTCTCAATTTGTCACCTCTCACTGTTAGCTTTCTCTGTGTGCTTTGATGTTCAATTTCCATATGCTCAAGAGAAAGAATTTGGTTGACAGTATAATAATCTTCTGCTCCCTGCTGTTGGTATATTAATTGCACCTTATCACCCTTAGAGAATCCTTCAGTTGGGATTTTCTTGTTCTTCCACCCTTTGTGAGCCTTTTTCTTGCTCTTCACCTTTTTCTTGCTTGTTGGTCTTCCTTTCTTGACAGTTACTTGAGTTGTGATGCCTTCCTTCTTGCTGATCACCCCTGCTTCCTTGTGAATCCCCTTTTCTTCTTGCATCTGTTTGTTTATCTGTTCCACTTCCTTTTCAGTTGATTGCTTTGGAAGGAGATCATCACTCATTCTGCTTGTTTCTTCATCCATTTGTAATTCTGGAAAGACTTTCAGGATGATGCTCTCCTCATGCAACCTAAGGGTTAGCTCTCCTTGCTCTATGTCCACAATGGCTCTAGCAGTGGCCAAAAATGGTCGACCAAGTATTATAGAGTCATTTCCATTCTCTGAAGAATCTAGGATCACAAAGTCTGCCGG
>NC_029781.3:53063242-53064465 GCF_000817695.3 Arachis duranensis
GTTTCCTTCTCATTCCAATCTCTTTTCTTGTTGATGAGCTCTTTTAAGAACTTGGCATACAGGGGCATTTGCTCCAAAGCCTCTGCCAAAGGTATGTTGATCTCTAGCTTCTTGAAAGTCTCAAGAAATTTGTGGAAGTGCTGGTCCTTTGTTTCCTTGTGAAATCTTTGTGGATAAGGTAGTGGTGGTGTTGAGCTCTTCTCCACTTGATGCTGTTTTGGAGTTGGTTCCTCCAAGATCTTCTTTCCTTTCTTCAAACTCTGTGGCTTGTTGTCTTCCTCTGTGAGCTTTTCTGGAGCATTCTTGTTTATCTTGTCTTTGTTGATGGTTTCATCATTCTTTGTTGGCTCAGTGTCATTCTCCATAAGCTTCTTTGTTGCTCCTTGGTTGCCATCCACTAACACTTTTCCACTTCTCAGTTGCACGACCTTGCATTCTTCCTTTGGGTTGGGAATGGTGTCACTAGGTAGTGAACTTGATGGCTTCTCAACAGAGATCTTCTTAGAGATTTGTCCAATCTGCCTTTCTAGGTTCTTCATGGAGGCTTCTTGATTCTTGGTTGTCAATTCTTGGTTCTTCATTAGTTTCTCCATGAGCAGCTCTAGATTGGTGATTCTCTGTGAGTCTTGTGAGATGGATTGATTTTGGGGTGTTGCTGGATGAAGATAAGTGTTTTAGTTAGTTGGATGGTTATTGGGTGGGTATTGGTTAGAATTTGGGTAGTTATTTTGTGGTTTTCTGTATGAGTTTTGGGTAGTGTTTGGCTGGGAGTTATGGTTTGTGTTTTTCCAGTTGTTTTGGCCTGTGTTTCTTTGCCATGGTTGTTGGTTTTGGGTATGGTTGTCTCCCCATCTGAGGTTGGGATGGTTCTTCCAAGATGGATTGTAGGTATCACCATAGACTTCATTTGTTCCAGGATTTTGATTGTGCATGTATTGGACTTGCTCTTGTTGTTGCTCCTCTTGAGTTTCTTCATTTTGCACCCAAGTGGTTGGAGGTTGGCTTGTGGTGCTCACTGCTGCCACTTGCAAGCCATCAATTCTCTTAGCCATTTGTTCAAATTGGTGTTGAATCTGCTGCTGCATCATCTTGTTTTGAGCTAAGATTGAATCAACTCCTTCCAACTCCATGACTCATCTTCACTGTGATGGTTGGCGTTGTCTTTGATGAGCAAAGAAATATTGGTTGTTGGCCACCATATCAATGAGGTTTTGAGCTTCCTC
>NC_029781.3:53064723-53064932 GCF_000817695.3 Arachis duranensis
GGGGTAGAATTTGGCAAGAAACTTGCTCACCAAGTCATCCCAAGTGTTGATGCTTTCTTTTGGAAAGGTCTCTAGCCATTGAGTGGCTTTATCTCTGAGAGAGAATGGGAAGAGTAGCAACTTGTAGATATCAGGAGGTACACCATTTGTTTTCACTGTATCACAGATTCTCAAGAAGGTGGACAAATGTTGATTTGGATCCTCCAAGG
>NC_029781.3:53065113-53123568 GCF_000817695.3 Arachis duranensis
CTGTTGTTGATTATTGTTGGCTCCTTCTCCTCCTGGTTGATTGGTATCTCCTTCCATGTCTTGGAATTCCTCCTTAGATTCTTCTTCTCCAACAATATACTTCCCTCTTTCAGCTCTTCTTATTCTCCGAAGAGTCCTTTGATCAATTTCAGAAATGATAGGGGAAGATCTTCCTATACCTGACATACAAACACACAACAATAAACACACAAACCCAGAGAGCCAATGAAACTTCAATCTATAGCTAGAATGAAGGTTTAGTTAGTTTAAGCAAAAATTCAAATAGTTAGTGTGTTAGTAGGGATTAGAATAACAGAAAAGAAAAATGCTTAATCTAGACCTCCACTTCACTTAATCATTGTCAATCTATTTCAATCCTCTAAAAACAGAATCTTCCCTCCTGTGCCATCCTGGCGTTAAACGCCCAGAATGGTGCACATTCTGGCGTTTAACGCCCAAAGCACTACCCTTTTGGGCGTTAAACGCCCAGCCAGGCACCTTGGCTGGCGTTTAAACGCCAGTTTGCCTTCCTTACTGGGCGTTTTGAACGCCCAGCTTTTTCTGTGTAATTCCTCTGCTGTATGTTCTGAATCTTCAATTCTCTGTATTGATGTGTGGAAAACGATCCAACACAAAACTCACCGGCAAGTGTACCGGGTCGCATCAAGTAATAATAACTCACATGAGTGAGGTCGATCCCACAGGGATTGAAGATTGAGCAATTTCAGTTAGGTGGTTGATTTAGTTAAGTAAACAGTTGATTATTTGAGTGATTTGTAACCAACAGAATATAAATGACAAGGAATTTAAAGTGCAGGAAGTAAAATTGCAGAAACTTAAAGTGCAAGAAAGTAAATGACTGAAACTTAAAGTGCAAGAAACTTAAATTGCAGTAACTTAAATGGCAAGAAAGATAAATTGCTAGAAAGTAAAAGGGAATTGAGGAATGGGATTGCAGGATCTAAACAAAGAAGAAGTAAATTGCAGTAAATAGTTGAGCAGAAAGTAAATCAGAGCTAATAAGTATTCAAACAGCAAGAGAATAAAATGTTGCACAGGTTCACAGAAGAACCAAGAGTGAATTATGATCTCAGGATCCCAAGGGCTTAGGTAGCAGAGCCTAAAACCCAATTTCCTTCCCAGATCTGAATTAACTAAGCAATTGACAGAAGATTAAAGAAGAAGTAATAAAAGAACAGAATTGGAATTGAATTATGCAGTAAACAAAGTACAAAGAGCTTGAATGGGAATTGGGACAGAATTTCCCCAATTTCACACACCCAAAACTCAGAAACTAAAGAGTAGAATTGCCCAAGGTAAATGAGGAAGGAGATCAATCAATTCTCCCTTGATCCTCTCAATGCCCGGACAAGTCCTCTCAAGAAAGCTCAAAGAAAATGAAATTCAAAAGCTCCAAAATAAAAGTAAGAATTCAAAGCTCAAAGTAAAGGTCCTAATTACATCAAACTAACTCCTATTTATACACTTTCTATTCTTGGATAATGGGATTTGGATGGGCTTTTGAATTGGTGAAGAAATGAATTCAAATGAATTTTTAATTTGAATTTTGGCCCAAAAAGTCACTCCCAGGAGGCTGCCCTGCCCTTGTGGAGGGCAGGGCAGAAAAATGAAGCTTGGTGCGTGGATTTGGTGCGGCGATGTGCGAGTTGGTGCGGCCATGGTGCTGGTCTGGCACGAGTTTGGTGCGCCAGAGGCTGCCCTGCCCGCGCCAAGGGCAGGGCAGGAAAGTTGATGCGCCAGATTGAGGAGTGCGTGCGGATGGTGCTGCCAGAGGAGGAAATTGGTGCGACAGGAGGAAAATTGGTGCGCCAGGGAAGGAAAACGTTGCCCTGCCCGCGCCAAGGGCAGGGCAGGAACGGTTTGGTGCGCCAGGGAATGTTGGTGCGCACGATTGGTGCTGCCAGCAGACGTTGGTGCGCTAGAAATTTGTGTGTGGTGCGCCAGTCCAATTGCTGCCTTGCCCGCGTCAAGGGCAGGGCAGGGTCCTTTCCTTCATGGCCCGTGTTCGAAACTGGGAAGAGGCAAACACGCTACATTTTCCTTGGCTTCTTGGCACGGTAGTTGGTCTTAGAGCTTGGCTTCCTCATGGTTCTTTGTTCGAACCTTGTGGCATGCATGGGTTATATTTTTTTGTTGAATTTCTTCCTTGTAGAGCCCGATTCTGCCCTCCACAAGGGCAGGGCAAAGTTCTCTTTCTCTTGGTCCCAAGGCACATTTTGTGCTCTGCCCTTGTAGTGGGCAGGGCAGATTTGCCTTCCTTGTTTGGTTCTCTTGTGTTGCCCTCCTAGAGGGCAGTCTGCCCTTGTGGAGGGCAATGTTGCTTCCCCCATTAGTTGCGGCACGCTTCTCTCCTCTTTGGCCACGCTTTCCTTTTCTTGTGTTACGCTTCTAGGCCACGCTTTTCATTTTCTTTTCTTATCTTCACCTACAATAAACCAAACAACCACTCAAAGTATCACTAAATTCAAGAGGCTTATAAATCAATTAAAATTCAATCAAAATTAGCTTAAACCTCATGATTTAACATTAATTTCATGGTGGTTGCTTGATTTAAAGAAGTTATGCATTTTCACTCCAAATCACTTACTTAGGATGCAAGAAAGTGCATAAATGCTAACAAAACAAGTGAAATTAGCTTGAAAAATGGGTATATGATGACTTGTCATCAACCATAATAGAGGAGGTTTAGTTTCTCGTGGCTCAGAGAAAACTAGGGTTCCAAAAGTGTGTAAAATGTGGAATGAGGAAGAGAGAGAAGAGAAAAGCCTGAAGGGCTAAATCTTTTCCCTTTTTATATCTAACCTAATATAATTTTAAAATAAAATAAAATAATAACTCTTAAAAGCCCAAAAGATTGTGTTTTGTTTCAACTAATAATGAACAAAATTAATTAATTAAACCTTCTACTTGAGTTTTCCTCCTGAAGTTCCACATGACTATATGGCGAAACTTTGGTTATCACAAAAAGTCCTAACCACTGGGATTTCAGCTTCCCAGGAAAGAGCTTGAGCCTTGAGTTGAAAGACTTTCTGGCTTGGCTCAAAAGCTCTGGTGGCTATCTTTTTTTCATGCCACACCTTGGTCTTCTTTTTATAGAGCTTGGTAATGAGCGGATATTTTATATGCTTTTTGACATCATTTTCATATAGTTTTTATTTAGTTTTTATTGAGTTTTTATAGGTTTTAGTGTTAAATTCACATTTTTGGATTCTACTAGGAGTTTTTTTTATTTTTGGGCAATTTCAGGTATTTTCTGACTGAAATTGAGGAGCTGGAGCAGAAGTCTGATTTAGAGATAGAGAAAGCACTGCAGATGCTGTCCAAATCTGACCTGCCTGCATTCAGAAGAGCTTTTCTAAAGTTACAGAAGTCAAAATAGAGCACTCTCAACGGTTATAGAAATCTGACTTCTAGATCTTTCCAACAATATATAATAGTTCATACTTTGCTTCGGATTAGAAGGCTCAAAACTGGCGTCCAACGCCAGCTACCCGCCCCCTTCTAGGCGTCCAGCGCCTAAAGAGCAGAGACCAATGCACAAACGACCAAAGAGGACCCCTAGCTGGCGTTCCATGCCCAAGAGACCTCATAGCGCTTGGATCTCATCAAAGCTCAGCCTAAACACTCACCAAGTGGGCTCTAGAAGTGAATTTTAGCACTAAATAGACTATTTTACCCTTACTAGTCATCTATTTAGTATTTAAAGTGTATTTTTCATAATCATTAATGGACTTTATGCTACTTTTGAGTTTTAATTTTTACTTCAGTAGGAGTTTCTAAACCTCATAGGTTGAGGGGAGGAGCCCTCCTGAGTCTTATGAATTAATAAAAGTATTACTGTTTCTTCTTCTATTAATGTTTGATTTACTTCTAAGATGTTTATCCGATCTTCATTGTGGTGAACAGGATGATCTAACAAATTAGCCCTGTTCATCACGTTAAGACAAACGTGCCTGACAAACACCTGCGTCTACTTTTGTTCGTGTGAATACTTGGAAGGAAAGCACGAGCTAACAGCTTTGTTTATACATATCTCAGACGGTTAATCCACAACTTCGTTGAGGACTTCTCGAGACACCAGTTCAGCCAATTTCTGGGGAGATTAGGCTAGAATATAAAGAAGTAGCATTCTCTGATCCAGAAGATTTGACCTTATCTATGGCGTTTTGAGTAGGATCGCCAAGAGAATGACTTGCTAGAGCTTCACCCTTCGTCAGATTGAATGACCACGAGCAATGGTGTTCATTCTGTAGTAGAGGAGATTAATTACCACAGGCAATGGCTTTGATCACATACAGCCTACCATAGAAGAAGATCATTCACAACAAAAGAAGACAACAGTACCAGAGTTAAATCAGAAAGACAAAGCAACTCCATCTCTCAACTTTTAACTCCAATTTTTATGCCAGTTCCAGCGTTAAACGCTGGGAATTCTGAGGCTGAATTGCAACGCCGGTTTGGGCCATCAAATCTCGGGCAAAGTATGAACTATTATACATTGCTGGAAATCCCAGGATGTCTACTTTCTAACGCCGTTGAGGGCGCGCCAATTGGGCTTCTGTAGCTCCAGAAAATCCACTTCGAGTGCAGGGAGGTCAGAATCCAACAGCATCTGCAGTCCTTTTCAGTCTCTGAATCAGATTTTTGCTCAGGACCCTCAATTTCAGCCAGAAAATACCTGAAATCACAGAAAAACACACAAACTCATAGTAAAGTCTAAAAAAGTGAATTTTAAATAAAAACTAATAAAAATATAATAAAAGTTAACTAAAACATACTAAAAGCATACTAAAAACAATGCCAAAAAGCGTATAAATTATCCGCTCATCAATCAACTAACTCTTTCCATTGGGTTAGAGAGCTCTATTGTGATTCAATTGATCAATTGTAGTTTTCATTCTTCTTCTTCTTTTTTTTCTCTTGATTTTACTAGAGATTTTTCGATCTTAATTCAATTGGTTAGTTGTCTTAAAAAAGAAACTCTCCATAATTGGATATCCTCTGAGCCTTGGAAAAGGGATGAGGAGATCATGCTAGAAATGCTTTCTCACATTGGATTAGGTTGGGGGTTGGGCGGATATAGTGACATGTAATCCTCCCAATACTTTAACCTATGAATGTGTGTGGTATAATCAGTGATCAAATTTCATCTCTTCCCATGAGCAATTAAATCAAGGAATTGGGAAATTGTTCAAGCTTAGAGAGATTAGATTGCCAAGGAATTGGGATCCAATCACTTAAGATTGCCAAGGAGATCAATGAATGCATTGATTGAGGAAGAGATGAGAATGAACTTGATCCGGAGGATTGCAATATCCCTTGATCCCAATGTTCATTTTATTTTTAGTTCTTACATTTACTTTTCTTGCCATTTTACTTTTCTGCACCTTATTGCTTTCTTTACTTTTATGCCATTTATATTTCCTTGTTACTTATCACTCCAATATGATTCGTCTAACTAGGATAATCAATTAACCATTGATTGCTTAATCCGTTAATCCCTGTGGATTCGACCTCACTCTATTGTGAGTTTTTACTTGACGACAATTCGGTATACTTGCCGAAGGGAAATTTATAAGTTTTCATGCATCAATATCTCATTCCCAGACTCTTGCGCCATGCCACTAATTGTTACTGGTATGACTATTGTTTGACAAATACCTAGTTACCCACCATGCATAGCACAACATTATTCGCAAGTTCATCATTTTTCCAGCCATATAAGAAAGTGGCACGTGAAAAAGTTTCAACAGGGAGACAGGCAAAGTGGACATTGATGCGGAAGTCTGTTGATAATACTGTGGCACCAAAGCATCAATAACATCTGCTGAGGTTGGCTGGAAAGTGATGCAATACCTGTGCTGAATTCAAATGAAATCAAGGCAGGCGGTGAACACTCTCCTTCCTTAAGAGAAAAAATATTTTTTACTTATTTTTTTAAAACTGTACGATGTTTACTCATTGAACTAATGCACCATAATATGATGGGAATAAATGAAAGACAATAATGTGGCTTGATATGTTGTCACTAGTGCCATGAGTATAAGGTAGAGATAAAACTTAGTCACACTTTTAGCATTGAACAATTTAGGTATGTAATCAAATTAACTTCCACTAAATCTAGTAGATAAGCCACCTTCCTAATTCGAGTTACAATAGGAAAAAATACCAAAATATCTAATTCCTATCTTCTGACTATTGCGCCATGCCACTGATTGTGACTGGTATGTCTGCAATTTGACGAATACGTGGTTATCCACCTTGAATAGCACAACATTATTCATAAGTTCTTCATTTTGCCAGCCGTATAAGATAGTGGCGCCTGAAAAAGTTAAAACATGGAGAAGGACAAAGTGGGCATTGATGCGGGAGGCTTTTGATAATGTTATGGTGGTAAAGCATCAATGACATATGGTGAGGTTATACAGAAAGTGATGTAATACCTGTGCTAAAGTCAAATCAAATCAAGCCACGCGGTGAACACTCTACTTTGCTGAAGAAATTTTTTTTTACTTATTTCTTTTCTATATTGTACAGTATTTACTCATTGAACTAATGTACCTTAATATAATGGTATAAATGATACATAATAATGTGGCTTGATATGTTGTTACTTGTGAGTGTAAGGTAGAGATGGAACACAATCACACTTTTGGTATTGAACAATTTAAGTATGTAGTCAAATTCACTTACAATAAACGTAGTAGATAAGTCATCTTCCCAATTATAGTGATAATCAGAAAAAAGACCAAAATATTTCATTTCCAGCTTCTGACTCTTGCGCCATGCCACTGATTGCTGCTGTTATGGCTGCAGTTTGACGAATACATAGACACCCAACATGAGAAGCACAACATTATTTGCAAGTTCATTATTTTACCAGCTATATAAGAAAGTGGTACCTAAAAAAGTTACAACAGGGAGACAGGCAAAGTGGGCATTATTGTGGGAGGCTATTGATAAAGCTGTCTTGGTAAATCATCAATAACATTTGGTGAGGTTGGGCAGAAAGTGATGTAATACATGTGCTAAAGTCGAATCAAATCAAAGAAGACTGTGAACACTCCCCTTTCATGAAGAAAAAAATATTTTTTAATTATTTTTTTCAATTCTGTATAGTGTTTACTCATTGAACCAATGTACCATAATATGATGGGTATAAATGATACAAAAATATGTGATATGTTGTTACTAGTGTCGTGAGTGATAGGTAGAGATCAAACTCAGTCACAATTTTAGCATTGAATAATTTAGATATGTAATCAAATTCACTTACAGTAAATGCAGTAGATAAGCCACCTCAATTCTAGTGACAATAGGAAAAAAGACCAAAATATCTGATTCCCAGCTTCTGACTCTTGCGCAATGCCACTGACTGCTGCTGGTATACCAGTAGTTTGACGAATACATAGTTACCCTCTTTGAATAGCACAACATTATTCACAAGTACATTATTTTGCGAGCCATATAAGAAAGTGGCACCTGAAAAAGTTATAACAGGGAGAAGGACAAAGCAGGCATTGATGCGGGAGGCTGTTGATAATGCTGTGGCAGCAAAGCATCAATAACATCTGGTGAGGTTGGCAAAGCATCAATAACATTTGGTGAGGTTTGGCAGAAAGTGATGTAATACCTGTGCTAAAGTCAAATAAAATTAAGCTAGGAGGTGAATACTCCCCTTCCCTGAAGGAAAAAAAATATTTTTTGCATATTCTTTTTAACACTGTACGATGTTTACTCATTGAACAAATGTACAATAATATGATGGGTATAAATGATACACAATAATGTGGCTTGACATGTTACTGGTGCCGTTAATGGAAGGTAGAGATGGAACTCAGTCACACTTTAAGCGTTGAACTATTTAGGTATTTAATCAAATTAATTTACACTAAATCCAGTAAATAAGTCACCTTCCTGATTCTAGTGACGATAGGAAAAATGACTAAATATCTCATTCCCAGCTTCTGAATCTTGGCCCATGCCAGTGATTGTTACTAGTATGGCTGCAGTTTGATGAATTTCATCATTTTTCCAGCCATATAAGAAAGTGGCACCTGAAAAAGTTACAACAGGGAGATGGACAAAGTGGGTATTGATGCGGGAGATTGTTGATAATGGTGTGGCGGCAAAGCATCAACAATATCTGGTGAGGTTGGGCAGAAAGTGATGCAATATCTGTGCTAAAGTCAAATCAAATCAAGCTAGGCAGCGAACACTCTCCTTCCCTGAAGAAAAAAAAATTTACTTATTCTTTTTCAATATTGTACAGTATTTTCTCATTGAACTAATGTACCTTAATATGATGGGTCTAAATGACACACAATAATGTGGCTTGATATGTTCTACGTTACTAGTTCTGTGAGTGTACGATAGAGATGGAACTCAGTCACACTTTAAGAATTGAATAATTTAGGTATGTAATTAAATTAATTTACACTAAATGCAGTAGATAAGCCACCTTCCCGATTCTAGTGACAATAGGAAGAAAGACCAAAATATCTAATTCTCAGATTCTTGCGCCATGCCACTGATTGTTACTGGTATGGCTGTAGTTTGATGAATACATAGTTAACCACCATGAATAGCACAACATTATTTGCAAGTTCATCATTTTGCCAGCCATATAAGAAAGTGGCACTTGAAAAAGTTTCAACAGGGAGACAGGAAAAGTGGATATTGATTCAGGAGTCTGTTGATAATGCTGTGGGACCAAAGCATCAATAACATCTGCTAAGGATGGCTTGAAAGTGATGCAATACTTGTGGTGTATTCAAATGAAATCAAGCCAGGCAGTGAACACTCTCCTTCCGTAAGGGAAACAATATTTTTTACTTATTTTTTCAAATACTGTACGATGTTTACTCATTAAACTAATGTACCATAATATGATGGGTATAAATGAAAGACAATAATGTGGCTTGATATGTTGTTACTAGTGCCATGAGTATAAGGTAAAGATGAAACTTTGTCACACTTTTAGCATTGCACAATTTATGTATGCAATCAAATTAACTTTCACTAAATCTAGTAGATAAGCCACCTTCCTAATTCTAGTTACAATAGGAAAAAAGACCAAAATATCTAATTCCAAGCTTCTGACTCTTGCGCCATGCCACTGATTGTGACTGGTACAACTGCAATTTGACGAATACGTGGTTACCCACCTTGAATAGCACAATATTATTTGTAAGTTCATCATTTTGCCAACCGTATAAGATAGTGGCACCTGAAAATAGTTAAAACAGGGAGAAGGGCAGAGTGGCATTGATGCGGGAAGCTGTTGATAATGTTGTGGCACTAAAGCTTCAATGACATCTGGTGAGGTTATGCAGAAAGTGATGTAATACCTGTACTAAAGTCAAATCAAATCAAGCTAGGCGGTGAACACTCCACTTTGCTGAAGAAAAAAATTTTTACTTATTTTTTCCTATACTGTACAGTATTTACTCGTTGAATTAGTGTACCATAATATAATTGTATAAATGGTACACAATAATGTGGCTTCATATGTTGTTACTTGTGTCGTGAATGTAAGGTAGAAATAGAACTCAGTCACACTTTTGGCATTGAACAATTTAAGTGTGTAGTCAAATTCACTTACAGTAAATGCAGCAGGTAAGCCATCTTTCCAATTATAGTAATAATAGGAAAAAAACCAAAATATTTTATTCCCAGCTTCTGACTCTTGCGCCATGCCACTGATTGCTGCTGTTATGGCTGCAGTTTGACGTATATATAGTTACCCAGCATGAATAGCACAATATTATCTGCAATTTCATTATTTTGCAAGCCATATAAGAAAGTGGCACCTGAAAAAGTTACAACAGAGATACAGGCAAAGTGGGAATTGTTGCGGGAGGTTGTTGATAATGCTGTCTTGGCAAAGCATCAATAACATTTGGTGAGGTTGGGCAGAACGTGATGTAATACTTCTGCTAAAGTCGAATAAAATCAGGGAAGGCGGTGAACACTCCCCGTGCATGAAAAAAAATATTTTTTAATTATTTTTTTCAATTATGTATAGTGTTTACTCATTTAACCAATGTACTATAATATGATGGGTATAAATAATACAAAAAATTGTGATATGTTGTTACAAGTGCCGTGAGTGTAAGGTAGAGATCGAACTCAGTCACACTTTTAGCATTAAAAAATTTAGCTATGTAATCAAATTAACTTATAGTAAATACAGTAGATAAGCCACCTTCCAAATTTTAGTGACAATAGAAAAATTACCAAAATATCTGATTCCCAACTACTAACTCTTGCGCTGTGCCACTGATTGCTGCTGGTATGCCAGCAGTTTGACGAATACGTAGTTACCCTCCTTGAATAGCACAACATTATTCACAACATCATTATTTTGCGAGCCATATAAGAAAGTGGCACCTGAAAAAGTTATAACAGGGAGAAGGAAAAAATGGGCATTGATGCGGGAGGCTGTTGATAATGTTGTAGCAGAAAAGAATCAATAACATTTCGTAAGATTGGGCAGAAAGTGATGTAATACATGTGCTAAAGTAAAATAGAATTAAGGCAGGTGATGAATACTCCACCTCACTAAAGAAAAAAAAATATTTTCTGCATATTCTTTTTAATACTGTACGATGTTTACTCATTGAACAAATGTACAATAATATGATGGGTATAAATGATACACAATAATGTGGCTTGATATGTTGTTACTAGTGCCATGAATGGAAGGTAGAGATGGAATTCAATCACAGTTTAAGCATTGATCAATTTAGGTATGTAATCAAATTAATTTATACTAAATGCAGTAAATAAGTCACTTTCCCGATTCCAGTGACAATAGGAAAAAAGACCAAAATATCTCATTCCTAGCTTCTGACTCCTGCGCCATGCCACTGATTCTTACAAGTATGGCTACAGTTTGACGAATACATAGTTACCCACCGTGGATACCCTAACATTAATCGTAACTTCATTATTTTGCCAGCCATATAAGAAAGTGGCACCTGAAAAATTTACAACAGGGAGATGGACAAAGTGGGCATTGATGCGAGAGGTTGTTGATAATGCTGTGGGGGCAAAGCTTCAACAACATCTGCGCGAGGTTGGGTAGAAAGTGATGCAATACCTGTGATAAAGTCAAATCAAATCAAGCCAGGCGGTGAACACTCTCCTTCCCTGAAGAAAAAAATTTCTTATTTGTTTTCAGTAATGTACAGTGTTTTCTCATTGAACTAATGTACCATAATATGATGGGTATAAATGACATACAACATAATAATGTGGCTTGATATGTTGTTACTAGTGTTGTGATTGTACGGTAGAGATAGAACTCAGTCACACTTTAAGCATTGAACAATTTAGTTATGTAATTAAATTAATTTACACTAAATGCAGTAGATAAGCCACCTTCCCAATTCTAGTGACAATAGGAAAAAAGACCAAAATATCTCATTCCCAGCTTCTGACTCTTTCGCCATGCCACTGATTGTTACTGGTATGGCTGCAATTTGATGAATACATAGTTACCCACCATGAATAGCACAACATTATTCGCAAGTTCATCATTTTTCCAGCCATATAAGAAAGTGGCACCTAAAAAAGTTTTAATAGGGAGACATGCAAAGTGGACATTGGTGCAGGAGTTTGATGATAATGCTGTGGCACTAAATCATTGATGAGGTTGGCTGGAAAGTGATGCATTACTGATGAGAGAAAAATTGATGGTTTAGAATTTCACTAATGAATTCTCGTTGTAAAGTATAGTTTCTAAACCAACAATAATCTTTTCATACAAAAATTTGTTTGTCACAAGTACAAACCCCTAAAATCTATAAACCGAAGTATTCAAACCTCAGGTCATTCTCCCTAGGAATTGCGATAGAGTGTCCTTGTTATTGGTTATGAGTTATGTTTGTGGTTTTTGATAAGAGACATGAGATAAATGGCAAGGAAGTAAACTACTAGCTAAAAAGGTCTTGGCAAGGGTTGATGGTCAAGGATCTCTATCCTAATCACTAACCACAACTTGAGAATTGGCAAGGATCAACCCCACTAAGTCATCCTCTAACTAGAAGTAAAGGAAAGTCAAATGAGCTAAGACAAAAACACTCCTTTTATTCCAACCGAAGTCCCATGTTTCCCCACACTTGAATGATACTCACACACTAGCCTAAGCTAATCAAAGATCCAATCATAGAAAGAGAACAATTGGGTTAATCGTAGGCTCAAAGTTAGCTAACAAAGGCTGATAAAAGGTAAGGCTATTTGGGTAAGTGAGCTAAATGAAACAAGGAATAATGGACATATAGAATTAAACAAATCAAAGATCACAATCATAGAAAGAGAACAATTACACACAAGAAGGAAAAATAAGTGGTTATAAGATGTAACCACATCATTAGGCTCAAATCTCACAAGCTTTTGTTCTTAGCTCAAGACCATGTTCCAAAATAAATTCTTTCAAGCAAGTTTAACACCAAAAATTTTTAAATTGGTAGGGTGCCCTAAAATAGTTTCTTGGAAAAGAAATCATCAACCTAACCAAGTAGTCCTAATAAGAAAGAAGTGGTACAAGAATGTACAAATTCTAACTAATATGCAACCTATAATGCAATGCAACAACTAGCTAACATTGGTGTTGAAAAAAGAAAATCATTATCCATGGAGATCGGTCAGACGACCTCCACACACTTGAAGATTGCACCGTCCTCGGTGCATGCAAAGAAGAGCAAGGTGGACGGGTTGCTACAATTGATGAGTTTTTTCAAAGGGTTGTGCGGATGACTTGTTTGTTACCCAATTTAGAAATTTTTCCTTTCTCTTTTTTGGTGGCCAACCTAAAAGGAGAGAAAGAAAGAAAAATTAAGCCTACAACAAAGATATCAGAGCAAATAGAATGTAGACGGGGGCCAATGCCAAGTAAGAGTATGGTTCTCTACTATATGGTAAGTACAACATGTAAGTGAGAAAACAATATAAGCAAAGGCATATCAACTAATACTGGATGCAAGAGTAAAATCAAAGCATAAGTAAATGCCATGAAGAGCATGTTGAGCATCAAGTTCAAACAAGAAAAAGTAGGTCATGAAAGATAATATGAGGTCATATCAATGCATAAAGAACACAAGAGTCATAAAAGATTAAGCATTGATTCAAAAGTTTCATCACCCATCAATATCAGACAAGTCAAGGGGCACCAAAATAATGCAAGGAATTCTCAACAATTGAGTATAAGAATTCAACACCATGATTACAATGAGAAACTTAGAAAATAAAATGAAAACAAGCTATAAAAACAAAACTGAAATGCAAAGAATAGAAGTATACGAATGCGGTAAACAAAAGAAAATGGAAGAGGAGAAAGAAACTCTCTTTTTTTTGCGACGCGGATGAGTCATGCACGCCCACGCGTCAATGCGCAGATTGGCAGAAGGACGCGTACGCGCCATGTGCGCGCACGCGTGGGTTACGTTAGGCGAAGGGCAGAGTGTCAGCCCAGAGTTTACCTAACTCTCTGGAAAATGTACCAGGGATGAGGTGGCACAATTGACGCGCGCGCCATGATCGCGTGCTCCTGCATTGCGCATTCAGAATCATGGGCGCGTACGTGCCAGGTGCGTGCACGCGTGGGTTAGTTTGTGCCTTAAGAACAATGTTTGCACAGTGCGGGCATAACTCTCGGGTTTTTGGCAGGGGATGGAATTTTTGCATCCACGCGGATGCACCATGCACGCGTGCACGTGGATGGTCAAAAATGATTGGGTCACGCGTACGCGTGCATGATGCGTACAAGTGGGTTGGTGCTCTATTTTTCAAAATTTTTCCAAGTTATTGCACCAAACCAAGCCTTCCAAACCTCCAAACAGCTACCAAAACACCATGAAACCTTATTTCACACGCCAAACTACCAAATAAACTCAGCAAACTAATCAAAACATGAAATTAATCTAGTTTTACCAATATGTACAAAAGAGAAAATGAAAAGAATTTACCATGGTGGGGTGTTTGCCACCTAGCACTTTTGTTTATTGTCCTTAAGTTGGACTTATGGGGAGCTCCTCATCAAGGTGGCCTGTGCTTGTACTCATCTTGGAACTCCCACCAATTCTTTGTTCTCCATTGTGCCCCAAGATTTCTCATAAGATGCACCAAGTCTTAATGGAGTTCTTCACAAGCTTGGGGCTCCCAAAGTCGATCCTCTTATTTTAATCCGGGATTCCACACCTTATTTTCACACCCATCTTAAAGTTTATCATTATTAATCCATCCGGGTGGCGAGTGGTGCACGAAATTGTGATCATCAATAATGGCGCCAAAGACTTGGAGCACTCAAACGTGAATCACACTTTGTCACAACTTCGCACAACTAACCAACAAGTGCAATGGGTCATCCAAGTAATACCTTACGTGAGTAAGGGTCAATCCCATGGAGATTGTTGGTATGAAGCAAGCTATGGTCATCTTGTAAATCTCAGTTAGGCGGATTCAAATGGTTATAATGGTTTTCAAAAATCAGGATAAATAAAGCATAAAATAGAGATAGAGATACTTATGTAGATCATTAATGGGAATTTTAGATAAGTGTATGGAGATGGTTTGTTCCTGTTGAATCTTTGCTTTCCTACTACTTTTATTCAATCATTCTTACTCATTTCTATGGCAAGCTCTATGTTGGGTTTCACCGTTGTCAATGGCTACCTCCCGTCCTCTCAGTGAAAATGGTCCAAATGCTCTGTCACAACATGGCTAATCATCTGTCGGTTCTCGATCATGTTGGAATAGAATCCAGTGATTCTTTTGCGTCTGTCACTACGCCCAACACTCGCGAGCTTGAAGCTCGTCACAGTCATCCCATCTCAGATCCTACTCGGAATACCACAGACAAGGTTTAGACTTTCCGGATCTTAGGAATGGCCGCCAATAATTCTAGCTTATACCACGAAGATTATGATCTAATGGAATGGGGGGCTCGGTTGTCAGGTGAGGCAACCATGCGTCGTGGACCAGGAATCCAAGAGATACACACTCTAGCTCTCGCTTGTAGAATAGAAGTGGTTGTCAGGCACTCATTCTTATAAGGACAGATGATGATGAGTGTCACGGATCATCACATCCATCAGGTTGAAGTATGAGTGATATCTTAGAACAAGAATAAGCTTGAATTGAATAGAAGTACAATAGTAATTGCATTAATACTCGAGGTACAGCAGAGCTCCACACCTCAATCTATGGTGTGTAGAAACTCCACCATTGAAAATACATAAGTGATAAAGGTCCAGGCATGGCCGAATGGCCAGCCCCCAAAGTCTAAGAACTCAGTGTCCAAAGATAGATACCAAGATTAAAACACAATAGTAAAAAGTCCTATTTATACTAGACTAGTTACTAGGGTTTACAGAAATAAGTTTTAGTGCAGAAATCCACTTCTGGGGCCCACTTTGGTGTGTGATTGGCCTGAGCTTTATCTTTACACGTGCAGAGGCTTCTCTTGGGGTTAAATGCCAAGTTGTAACGTGTTTTTGGCGTTTAACTCTAGTTTGTGACGTGTTTCTGGCGTTTTACTCCAGAATACAGCATGGAGCTGGCGTTGAATGCCATTTTGCATCGTCTAAGCTTGAATAAAGTATGAACTATTAAACATTGCTGGAAAGCCCTGGATGTCTACTTTCTAACGCCATTGAGAGCGCACCATTTGGAGTTCTGTAGCTCCAGAAAATCCATCTCGAGTGCAGGGAGGTCAAAATCCAACAGCATCAGCAGTCCTTTTTCAGCCTCCTATCAGATTTTTGCTCAGGTCTCTTAATTTCAGCCAGAAAATACCTGAAATCACAGAAAAACACACAAACTCATAGTAAAGGCATATCAACTAATACTTGATGCAAGAGTAAAATCAAAGCATAAGTAAATGCCATAAAGAGCATGTTGAGCATCAAGTTCAAACAAGAAATAGTGGGTCATGAAAGATAATATGAGGTAATATCAATGCACAAAGAACACAAGAGTCATAAAAGATTAAGCATTGATTTAAAAGTTTCATCACCCATCAATATCAGACAAGTCAAGGAGCACCAAAATAATGCAAGGAATTCTCAACAATTAAGTATAAGAATTCAACACCATGATTACAATGAGAAACTTAGAAAATAAAATGAAAACAAGCTATAAAAACAAAATTGAAATGCAAAGAATAGAAGTATACGAATGCGATAAACAAAAGAAAATAGAAGAGGAGAAAAAAACTCTCCTTGTTTTTTTTTTACGATACGGATGCGTCATGCAAGCCCACGCGTCGATGCGCAGATTGGCAGAAGGACGTATACGCGCCAGGTGTGCGCACACGTGGGTTACGTTAGGCACAGGGCACAGTGTCAGCCCATAGTTTGCCTAACTCTCTGGAAAATGTAGCAGGCACTACAATATTTTCAGGTTGAGGCAACTTTTAAAAAATGTTGTCTAAAAGCTGACAAAATGTTGCTTTTGATCTATGGCAACACTTTTGGACCTAAGGCAACGTTTTTGGGCAGCGTTGCATATGCAGCCGTTGCCTTAGATCAAGGCAACACTTTTTTATTTCAAAAGCGTTGCTTTTAAGAGCAACACTTGCAACACTTGGTAAATGTTGTCTTTGGTTAAAAAACAACAATACTTCAAAGGTGTGTTTGAGACTACACTTTTTCAGTGTTGTCTTTTCTCTTATATTTTGGCCACTACTACAAAATGTTGCTTATTTGCAATAAAATACAACCCTTTTACGTGTTGTTTATAAGTTTGAATTCGCAATACTTTGAAATGTTGCCTATTAGTTATGAATATGCAACCTTTTAAAACATTGCCTTTTCTTTTGGATATGCAACCTATATAAGTGTTGCCTTTTCTTTTGGATATGCAACCATACAAGTGTTGTCTAATATTCAAAATATGCAACTAATAGAAGGGTTGCCTTTTTGGTAAAAATAAAAGTTACTTTTGTAATAAAAATACACAAAAATAAAATTTACAATAAAATTTTTTGTTCATACATGTGTAATTATTTTATTTAATAAATAAATTTGTGCACAATAAAAAAAATTTATAAAAGAGACAAAATAACTAATAATAAAATTCTAATTAAAATAGATATTAAAAAGTTTAATTAGTATTTCAAATACATGTTTATCAATTATTTTCAACAAAATAATAAAATTCTTGTCTAACAATACTTGTCATAACAGTAATTAATAATTATCCAAAAAATATCAATTGACTTGCATATTTTATATCCATGCTTGACTTGTCCCATATGCTAAATCTGCAAATAATACACAACAAAAAAGTATATTATTATTCATGTACCCGATATAGATGAGTATATAGTACTAGTGAGAGAGTTATACCCTATCGTTGATGCATTGATGTTATCCCTTTGAAGTGTGAAGCATACTTGAGCTGTTGAGCATGATCTGTTTCTTTAGAGGGAGCTGAATCTACTAGGATGGACAATGAAAACAAACAAGCTTTCTTAAACTCTAGTTAAAGTTATCTTGTAATATCTAATATCTAAAATACAAGCACTTGAATGATACAGAAATTATGTCAAATTCATCAGACTTTTCTTTCCTTTTCATTTAATTTTGAATGGCATCAATCAACACTCTTAGTCCATATGAATGCTACAAATGGCAAAACCATGTGTGGCCAACGTGCAAAGGATAAGACTGGCTTTGTACATTGACAAGTGCAAATTAACCGTTAGTGGGAAGAATGCCTTCAATTTTCAAACACATCAACAAGCTCCATCATGTAAATCTTAGGTATAGCTGTATAGGTGCATACAACACATGCATGTTAAGTGATTATCTCAACAGTAGTTCTAATATCAGATGCTACTTATTTATAAGTCAATCTCTATTTAATTTCTCATAATATATACTTCACTTGACAAGTGTATATATAGTAAATGTAAATAGATTGATATCAAATCATTTGATAATTTATGTATAGGAAATATGATTCTACAGTATCACCAAACCATGGGCTAAAATCTGTTGGAACTTGGTGAGAGGAAATAGTGTGAATGAAAGAGTTGAAAGTTGAAACATGTGGAGGCTACTTATTCCTATTATATTCATCTGTGTTAACAGATTGCAAGCTTCTATCTTTATTTTCTGACTCAATTTCTGTCTAGCTATATAAACACATACTGAAAAGGGTTCAACATAGACTCAGAATGCAGTACATAAAGGAAACTGACCAATCCACCTCATAGTTAACTTGTCTTTCTATCAAAGTAAAGACATCTGTTCATTTCATTTGTTGTTCATTCATTAAACACTAGCTTGCTATGCATGTGTGTGTGTGAAAAAAACTTGCATTGAATTAACAGAATCAGACAACCAGTGGTTGTTGATAGTACATGGTAGAGTGAATGAACCATTTTTGTATGTGCTGATTTTTTAATAATTCAGCTAAATAGTTCTTTAAAGAAATTGGTTAAAATAGTGGAAAACATAAAAAAAAGAAGCTTACAGTTAGTTAACATTTTTCATTAAAATTTTCTACATTTAAATATTTAATATGTTTAATAAGTGTTCTAATAAGACTTGAAATTTAAAAAATATGCAAAAAATAGCTCTCCCAGAATTAATTAAAATAAAAGCATGCATTAAGTCTCAAAAACCAAAGCATGCATTAAATCTCAAACTATCTACACAGAAACGAAATTGCAATCCACCAAATCAATTATTTGAACAAAACCGGCTCAGAAGTGCAATGGCATGCCTAAACAACCAAGAATCAATGAGCAGAAACATCCAGAAGCTCTGTTGTGCAATGCAACCTTCATCAATCACTAATCAAAGACCACAAGACACCATTTAACCCCAAATGACAAAATATGCAAGAAAAAAACAACTTGAAAAGCAATCCCAGCTAAAAAAGAGAAGAAATGTGAACCACTTGAAACTCAACTCCCAAATTTCTTAAGGAGGGAGGGAGTACCTTTTTCACCAGCATCACTGACTTTACGCTTGAGAATCTTTCTCACATCTTTCCTTGTTAAAAAGTTAAACATTGTCCTTTAGCAGAGAGGGAAGCTGAGTGTGGTGCTTGAAAGTTGCAAGCAAACCCTAGAAAGTTAGACCCATAGTATTACTGGTTAAATATTTCAGCTAATTTCGCTATATTGCTCAAACACGAAAACCAAATACAAAAACCTAGATAACCTTTTCCATGATGACGAGAAGCGGCATCCTTGGAAGAACACAGCTTTATATAATAATTTAGATCTGCTCATCTTTGATGGCTGATCAACAAAGCAGCTTGAACTCCTCTTTCTCCTAATAATAGATTCATCTTCTTGTTCCTTAGATTCTTTGAAGAGTGGCAACAATTCAAGTGAAGCAGTATTAGTAGTGTTAGTACTATTAGGCCTTTGATCCATTGAGCTTTCAGAAGATGTCAAAGAACTTTAAATTTCAAGTGAACACATGGTTCCTCTATTCTGTTTCCTCTTCCCACAGCTCCAACTGAACCCTCCTCTTGTTTCTGTCAGTTCCGAAATCGGAGGAGATCCCGGGCTGCCATTGTTGATCATTCCTGCAAGTGTTTCTTATGCCTTGTGTAGTACTGATTGCAAGTACTTCCCTTGTGCTTCAATCTTAAGCTGCAAATGTCTCTGCACCTGAAAAATCATTATCCATATTGATCTTTAACATATCCTTGTTATGCTTCAATTTTAATTTAGATACCTACCTCAATTTGCTTATAAAGTTTCTTCTGCACCTCCATTTGCATTTGGAGAGCCTCAGCAATTTGCATGCTTCTGTTGAACAAAACATTTGATCAATGAAATTTTTTATACCAATTACAAAAGCATTCAACTAGTTTGATCAATTTTCTAACTATTATAATTATTACTCAGTCATCTCATTCTTATTATTATTTTATAGTTTAGAATTTAGACATAAACTAAAAGAACTTAGGCATATAACTTCCAACATCACAATCTTACCTGTTCACTGTGACCTTGTGAAAAGTACACAACTCAGCTTCCAACAACTGGTAAAGAAACAAGGGGACCAGCACATGCATGCCAAAGTTCTGAATCCAAAACGCGCTTTTCTTCTGTAACCAAAGGCCCTCAAGTAACCATATGAAAGTCCATCAAAATCATTCATATGTTATAAAATCATATGCTTTTCTCCAAGACTATTTCGAAATGACCTTCCCTAGTTAACGGCTATTGCATAACCTAAGCAAACCGACGCATGCCTATGAAAGAACAATAATGTTTTGTTAAGAATTCTTTTTAATAAATGACTTCTAAGACTTTGAGAATTGCACTATCTTTTTTGGCGACAAATACCATCCCCAATTCCCATCAATTCCTCACTATTTCTAAAGTGATGTTATTAAAAGTTAATTTTGTTTCTTGACACCCCAAAAAGAAAAGTAATAAATAAAGTTAATTTTGTTTAGATAGTTTATAGATCTATTATTTATTCAAAAACTTATTTTCACAAACTGTTTTGGAAATGACATTAAGTTTAATTGTAGGTAATAGATAAAGTCATTTAGTTGAAGAATACCAAAGTAAATAGATATTGAGAATCAAGATCTGGAAAATTGTAGGTATTAATAAAGTTTAATTGTGAAAGTAAAAGAATTGACTGAAATAAAGGTAAAGACAAAAAAAGACAACTAAGAGGAAGAGTGCAGAACAAGAAGCATGTGAAGATGGCTAACTTGACCACCTTCAACCATGGAAGTGGACCCAACACCCAGGTGGCTTAAACTGAATCCCCGTGCAGTCCCTCTTTTCTCCTGTAATCATATGATTATATACACAAAATTCTCAACAACCAAAGTCCATCAAGATCTAAAAGAGAATAGCATTTTCACCCCCTTAACACTGGTACGCAACAATAACTAGCTCCAAAACAGTGGAGAATAGAAAGGGAGATGAACAAGGAAGAATATGCAAACAAGAGTGTATACATAACATACCTTCCGAGGGTGGAGGACAAAAATCAGCTGAAGAAAGCTTATTTTCAGCAAAATTTCAAAACTAGAAAAAACCAAGCCAATCCCACACAGTCAATTACTAAAAACAAAAGCTCTTTAAGTAGACCCATTAAGTAGGAGCAAAATCCTCATAAGAAGAACCTCAGACCACAGAAAAATCCTTTTCTTCTCTCCTTTCCCGCTGCAAAATCTCATTCTTCTTACCTTTATAATTACCTTTACATCCATTAAGCAACGCTAATAACAATTCATTCTTCCCTAAATTCCTTTTACTATTTGCCAAATAATAATGCAAATTTCTAATTACCTGTATATCACGAAATTTAGCTTCTTCAACAATCAATTTAGATGTTATTTCCGCTACAATGTTTGTACTTCTCCTCATATTTCTTGCTTAACAACTCTGCCTGTAAAATAGCAGCAACTGAGAGTTTATTCTCAAATTTCTTAAACTTAAAATTAAATGACATATTCTAAGACGAAAGGAACATACCTCACATTTATCTACAGATGGCCTTACTGTAATCTAATTGAGTTACATGAAATTTCTGAAACATTAAGGAAAAGAAAAACAAGGTCACATTTCTCACTATTTTTGCATAAGTAGCTACTTCTCCCAATTTAGAATACGGAGGAGTGGAGCAGAAATCAGCGCAAGAGAACGAAGAACAAGGTGCGAGCAAAAGAATATAGCAGAGCAGAGCAAACCTCGGCGTGAGCAGAAGAACATGGTGGAGCAAAGCAGAACTCGATGCGAGGAGAAGAACACAGCGGAGCAGAACAACACGGCGGAGTAGAGCAGAACTCGGCAGAGCAGAGAGAAACGCAGAATGCGCACATCAGTGTTGTGAAATTGGGGAAATTGTGTTAGGGTTGGGGTTAGGGATTTAGGTTATTCATGATTTTGATTCTGAACGCCGTCCAGGCGTTCGTCTGGGAGAGATCGGAGACCAACGCGCCTCCGCAATCAACCATGAAACTCACACGCGCCGCCCGAGCAAGCCTCCATGGAGCTGGCACATCCACTTGAAAGAACATTCCAGGACAAACTCGAAGGCTCGATCCCTAACGGCGGTGAAGAAATCACTGAATTCGGTAATAAATGAGGTAAATCGAAGCGAGCCACAACATGAACAAAGCATATGAGATCGAATTTCGCTCCTCAAACCACAGTAACAACAGCAGCAGCAAAAAGAGAAAACAATAACAAGGACAACAGAGAAGAAGAAGGAAGAGTATCACGATTTAGTAACAAGAGTGAACCAGGTGATGAATGTATGCTATGCTGCCTAAAATATTTAGAGGGAAGCGTAAAATTTTAAAAGAAAATATTGAATTATTTTAGGCAACGATTATAATGAGAAGTCTAATAAAAAATTAAAAGCATCCTTCGTAAAGGGTAACATATGAAGACCATAAGCGTTGCTTGATTAATTTACTAAAGTAACGCTTTTTACATGTTTTCTAATTGATCAAAGAGAACGCTTATGACATGTTGGTTAATAAAGAGTTACAATTACCTTATTCTTTTGCAATAAATTTTAAAAGTTGTTTTTGATTATTATAGGCAACATTTTTTAAGTGTTGTCTGTACTATATATTGCAATAGCTCAAAAATGTTGTAGTGAGGGATATAGGTGGTGCAATCGACGCGCGCGCGCCATGCACGCATGCGCGCATTGCGCATTCAGAATCATGGACGCGTACGCGCCAGGTGCGCGCACGTGTGGGTTAGTTTGTGCCTTAGGCACAATGTTTGCACAGTGCGGGCGTAACTCTTGGGTTTTTGGCTGGGGATGGAATTTTTGCATCCACGCAGACATGCCATGCACGCATGCGCGTGGATGGTCAAAAATGCTTGGGTCACGCGTACGCGTGCATAATGCGTATGCGTGGGTTGATGCTTTGTTTTTCAAAATTTTTCAAATTTCTTGCACCAAACCAAGCCTTGAAAACCTCCAAACTGCTACCAAAACACCATGAAACCTTATTTAAGATGCTAAACTACCAAATAAACTCAACAAACTAATCAAAACATGAAATTAAACTAGTTTTACCAATATGTACAAAAGAGAAAATGAAAAGAATTTATCATGGTGGGGTGTCTCTCACCTAGCACTTTTGTTTATTGTCCTTAAGTTGGACTTATGGGGAGCTCCTCATTAAGGTGTCTTGTGCTTGTACTCGTCCTGGAACTCCTACCAATGTTTGGTTCTCCATTGTGCCCCAAGATTTCTCATAAGTTGCACCAAGTCTTGATGGAGTTCTTCACAAGCTTGGGGCTCCCAAAGTCGATCCTCTTCTTCTATTCGGGATCCCACACCTTATTTTCACACCCGTCTTGAAGTTTATCATTATTAATCCATCTGGGTGGCGAGCAAGATGAATTCTCAATGAAGTGCCAACAATCCTCCTTGACCCATCTAGTTGAGCATTAGTCCAACCTTTGCATCTAATCTTTGAAGTATCAACCATGATGAGCCTTGATTTGCAATGCCAACCATGAAACATCTTTCTTTTACGCTTCATCCCACAAAGCATCCTAAGTTGACCATCCGTTTCAAGCAAACCATACTCAAGTGGGACAATAAAGCTAATAGAAACGAATTTCACCCACTCAAATGAAGGAGTAAATGACAACCTAGGTGAAGAAGCTTCCACGGATCTTAACAAAGCGTAATCAACTCCCGTCCTTCTTTTTCTAAGGACTTCCACCTCTTCACAAGATTCTTCAAATGTAATCCTTTGTTCAATAATTTTATCTAAGCCTTTTCCCTTACTCAAATCATAATTGTGAGGATGAGAGAAGCTTACCTCTACAACACTTTCAAATCCACTGGGAGAGGGTTCTTCAAGCTCAAAGGATTCTTCACCACTAAGATTTGATGCTTGATCTTCATCGCCAAGGGAACTCAATTCTTGCTCTATCCCATCCAATTCTTCATAAGGGATATGCCTTGGAGGATGTGCACATTCCTCCTTAGCATAAATTGCATTCTTCTTGGAGGGGTTTTCTTCAACTATAGGTCCCAATGGCGGTTCCACATCTCCTAAGTCCTCAACCACGTCTTTTTTTCTTCAACAATAGTAGCTTCTTCTAATTGTTCCAACACAAAGCAACTTCCCTCTTTTCCCACCGGAGTGTCCAATCTCTCCTTCATACTATGCTCTTCATTAGATTCTCCCCATATAGCCATGGGAGTTCCTCGAGTGTTCAAGCATTGGGAGGCTAATTGATTTGTTACCGCATCCAAGGCGGCCATGAAATTTTGCACATCCCTTTTCATCACTTCTTGCCCTTGAACAAGAACTCCAAGGATGTCATCCATTGGAGGTTGGTGTGGATGGAAGGATTCATCATTTTGGGGGAAGGGTTCATAATAGGAAGGTGGTTCATCATAGTGATGATGTGATGGTTCTATGTTCTCTATTTGCTCTACTTGTTGCCCAATACACTCCAACCTATTATTTTCAAATTGAGATTCTACAATCGCCTTAATGCTATCCTCTTTGATTGCTCCTCCAGAATCATCCTTGGACATATGGTATGAGTCCTATGCATCTAACTTTTCCTGGACGGTTGCTTGAAGCCGATCCATTGCTTCATTGAAAGATGGACATGGATATTCTTACATGGAGGGTTGTGGTGGAAGGTAGAACTCATCTTGAGGGTAAAAATTTTCACACATTGGAGGTGGTTCATCTTGGTCAAAGTATGGAAAAGGTGGTTCTAGGAAATATTGAGGTTGGAATGATGGCAGTTCTATGTATGGCTCATATGGTTCAAAAGGTGGTTGGTATGGTGGATAATGAGTAGAATCATTTGAAGGTGTTTGGTGGTAAGGGGCTTGTGAGTGTGGTTGAGGGTTATGTTAAGGATATAGCTCATAGGCATATGGTATTGGATCTTGATAGTCACAATAAGAGTCAATATAGCCATTGGATTGATATGCATCATGAAATGACTCTTGTTCATAGTGCATTGGTGAATGTTGTTGCCAAGATGATTGGTCATATGCATGTGGTTCCTCCCACCTTTGATTGTCCCATCCTTGATACACATCTTCACTATAATTCCCATTTCCTACAGCATAGTTGTAATCACACTCATAGCCAAAGTGAGAATTCATAATGGAAAGAGAAAATAAAAACAAAAGCTAATGAAAAACAATGAAACAATGTCCTAAAACTAGCAAAGCTAACAAGCAATCCAAAAATCAAGCTATTCACAATATTCACATATATACAATAACCAATAACACAACACCATTGCAAATCCCCGGCAACGGCGCCATTTTGATGAGAGAAAAATTGATGGTTTAGAATTTCACTAACGAATTCTCACTGTAAAGTATAGTTTCTAAACCAACAATAATCATTTCATACAAAAATTAGTTTGTCACAAGTACAAACCCCTAAAATCTATAAACCGAAGTATTCAAACCTTGGGTCATTTTCCCTAGGAATTGCAATAAAGTGTCCTTATTTTTGGTTGTGAGTTATGTTTGGGGTTTTTGATAAGAGACATGAAAGATAAATGGCAAGGAAGTAAACTAATAGCTAAAAAGGTCTTGCCAAGAGTTGGTGGTCAAGGATCTCTATCCTAATCACTAACCACAACTTGAGAATTGGCAATGATCACTCCCATTAAATCATCCTCTAACTAGTAGTAAAGGAAAGTCAAATGAGCTATGTCAATCCTAGTTCATATGTCCTAACTCTCCACTAATTCAATTAGTGAGAACTAGAGTCAATGGATTCCAATCATCAATTACTTGGACATTAGTAACTTAAGAGTTCCTAAGTTACCTTTCCAAGCCAAGAGCACTAAAATTATACTCTCACATCCTTCCAAGTATTTCATCAAACACTTGGAAGGCATAAAAGATAAGAATAGTAAAATCAACAACAAGAACAAAATCTAACAACAACTAATTGCAAAGAATTAACAACAATAATCAAAGAAAATAAGATCTACATGAATTACCTCAAATTGCATTAAAGGAAAATAGAAAAAGAAAGAGTGCATCAACAACAAAGTAACAATTACAAGAATGAAATACAAAATTAGAGAGAGGAAGAGTAGAGGAACAAGAAATTGTAAAGGAAAAGTAAATCAAATCATGAATTAAACCTAGATCTAAGAAGAGATTAACCTAAACCTAAACCTAATCCTAATCCTAGAGAGAAGAGAGAGCTTCTCTCTCTAAAAACTAACTTTCCCTCCAAAACTAAACCAAACTAAACTAATGTGAACTAAGTCTCATCCCTCTTCAATCATTGGGTTAAATAGCATTAGAAATAAGTTAGATTGGGCCCAAAATTTTTCAGAAATCGCTGGCCACGAGTGACACTTTAGTGAGTCACGTGCAACATCGGTGCGTATGCGTATAGTGCATGTACGCATCCCAAGACCCACGGAAACTATGGCAAATGTTATATCATTTTGAAGCCAGGGATGTTAGCTTTTTAACGCAGCTGAAACTGCCTCATTTGGACCTCTGTAGCTCAAGTTATAATCGATTAAGCGCAAAGAGGTCGGGCTTGATAGCTTTGCGATTCCTTCATTTCTTCATGAGTTCTCCATTTCTACATGCTTTTTCTTCATTCCCTCAATCTAATCTTTGCCTCCTAAACATGAAATCACTTAACAAACATATCAAGGCATCTAACAGAATTAAGGTGAATTAAATTTAGCTATTATAAGACCTAAAAAAGTATGTTTTCACTCTTAAGCACAATTAAAGGAGAATAACAAAAAGCATGCTATTAAATTGGATACATAGGAGAAAAGTTGACAAAACCCTCTAAATTCAACACAAGATAAACCATAAAAATGGGGTTTATCAAATACCTGTGCTGAATTCAAAAGAAATCAAGCCAGGCGGTGAACACTCTCCTAGCCTAAGGGAAAAAAATATTTTTTACTTATTTTTTCGATATTGTACGATGTTTACTCATTGAACTAATGTACCATAATATGATGGGTATAAATGAAAGATAATAATGTGGCTTGATATGTTGTTACTAGTGCCATGAGTATAAGGTAGAGATGAAACTTAGTTACACTTTTAGCATTGGACAATTTAGGTTTGTAATCAAATTAACTTTCACTAAATCTAGTAGATAAGCCACCTTCCTAATTCTAGTGACAATAGGAAAAAAGACCAAAATATCTAATTCCTGGCTTCTGACTCTTGCGCCATGCAACTGATTGTGACTGGTATGGCTGCAGTTTGATGAATACGTGGTTACCCACCTTGAATAGCACAACATTATTCGTAAGTTCATCATTTTACCAGCTGTATAAGATAGTGGCACCTGAAAATGTTAAAACAGGGAGAAGGGCAAAGTGGGCATTGACGCGAGAGGCTATTGATAATGTTGTGGTGGCAAAGCATCAATGACATCTGGTGAGGTTATGCAGAAGTAGATGTAATACCTGTGCTATAGTCAAATCAAATCAAGCCAGGCGGTGAACACTCCACTTCGTGGAAGAAAAAAAAATTTTTCAATACTGTACAGTATTTACTCATTGAACCAATCTACCATAATACAATGGTATAAATGATACACAATAATGTGGCTTGATATGTTGTTACTTGTGCCGTGAGTGTAAGGTAGAGATGTAACTTAGTCACACTTTTGGCATTGAACAATTTAATTATGTAGTCAAATTCACTTACAATAAATGCAATAGATAAGCCATCTTTCCAATTATAGTGATAATAGGAAAAAATACCAAAATATTTCGTTCCCAGCTTCTAACTCTTACGCCATGCCACTGATTGCTGCTGGTATAGCTGCAGTTTGACAAATACATAGTTACCCAGCATGAATAGCACTACATTATTTGCAAGTTCATTATTTGGCAAGACATATAAGAAAGTGGCACCTGAAAAAGTTACAACAGGGAGACAGGCAAAGTGGGCATTGTTGCGGGAGGCTGTTGATGATGCTGTCTTGGTAAAGCATCAATAACATTTGGTGAGGTTAGGCAGAAACTGATTTAATACCTGTGCTAAAGTTGAATCAAATCAAGGAAGGTGGTGAACACAACCCCTTCCATGAAGAAAAAAATATTTTTGAATTATTTTTTTTCAATTCTGTATAGTGTTTACTCATTGAACCAATGTACCATAATATGATGGGTATAAATGATACAAAAAAATGTGATATGTTGTTACTAGTGCCTTGAGTGTAAGGTAGAGATCGAACTCAGTCACAGTTTTAGCATTGAACAATTTTGGTATGTAATCAAATTCACTTACAGTAAATGCAGTAGATACATGGTGCACGAAATTGTGATCTCTAATAATGGCATTCAACTTGGTATGCGCGTTTATAACTCAGCACTTTCTTCACAACTTCGCACAACTAACCAGCAAGTGCACTGGGTCGTCCAAGTAATAAACCTTACGTGAGTAAGGGTCGATCCCACGGCAATTGTTGGTACGAAGCAAGCTATGGTCATCTTGTAAATCTCAGTTAGGCGAATAATAAATAAGTGTGGAGTTTTTGAATAATAGTAATAATTAAACATAAAATAAAGATAGAGTTACTCATGTAATTCAATTGTGAGAATTTCAGATAGGCGTATGAAGATGCTGTGCTCCTTTTGAATCTCTGCTTTCCTACTGCCTTCATCCAATCCTTCTTATTCCTTTCCATGGCAAGCTGTATGTAGGGCATTACCGTTGTCAATGGCTACATCCCATCCCCTCAGTGAAAATGGTCCAAATGCTCTGTCACAACATCGCTAATCATCCGTCGGTTCTCGATCATGTCGAATAGAATCTATTGATTCTTTTGCGCTTGTCATCACGCCCAACAATCGCGAGTTTGAAGCTCATCACAGTCATTCAATCCCTGAATCCTACTCGGAATACCACAGACAAGGTTTAGACTTTTCGGATTCTCATGAATGCCGCCATCAATTCTAGCTTATACCACTAAGGTAGAACGAAAATGGTTGTCAGTTACGCGTTCATAGGTGAGAATGATGATGAGTGTCACAAATCATCACATTCATCATGTTGAAGTGCAACAAATATCTTAGAATAGGAATAAATTGAATTGAATAGAAAATAGTAGTAATTGCATTAAAACTCGAGGTACAGCAGAGCTCCACACCCTTAATCTATGGTGTGTACAAACTCCACCGTTGAAAATACATAAGTGATGGTCCAGGCATGGCCGAATGGCCAGCCCCCATGAATGTGATACGAATACAAAAATAGGGAGAAAGACCAAATGGTCAGAGACACCTAGTACAATAGTAAAATGCCCTATTTATACTAGACTAGCTACTAGGGCTTACAGAAGTAAGTAATTGATGCAGAAATCCACTTCCGGGACCCACTTGGTGTGTGCTTGGGCTGAGCTTGAGCTTTACACGTGCAAAGGCTTCTTTTGGAGTTGAACGCCAAGTTGTAACGTGTTTTTGGCGTTCAACTCTGGTTCGTGACGTATTTCTGGAGTTTAACTCCAGAATGCAACATGGAACTGGCGTTGAGCGCCAGTTTGAGTCATCTAATCTCGAATAAAGTATGAACTATTATATATTGCTGGAAAGCTATGGATGTCTACTTTTTAACACCGTTAAGATCGCGCTATTTGGAGTTTTGTAGCTCCAGAAAATTCATTTCGAGTGTAGGGAGGTCAGAATCCAACAGCATCAGCAGTCCTTTGTCAGCCTTTTATGAGAGTTTTGCTCAGGTCCCTCAATTTCAGCTAGAAATTACCTGAAATCACAGAAAAACACACAAACTCATAGTAAAGTCTAGAAATGTGAATTTAGCATAAAAACTAATGAAAACATCCCTAAAAGTAACTAGATCCTACTAAAAACTATCTAAAAACAATGCCAAAAAGCGTATAAATTATCCGCTCATCACAATAGCAAACCTAAATTGTTGCTTGTCCCCAAGCAACTGAAAATCAATTAGGATAAAAAGAAGAGAATATACTATAAATCTCAAAATATCAATGAATATTAGTCCTAACTAGATGAGCGGGACTTGTAGCTTTTTGCTTCTGGACAGTTTTGGCATCTCACTTTATCCTTTGAAGTTTAGAATGATTGGCATCTTTAGGAACTTAGAATTTCAGATAGTGTTATTGATTCTCCTAGTTAAGTTTGTTGATTCTTGAACACAGCTACTTTTATGAGTCTTGGCCGTGGCCCTAAGCACTTTGTTTCCAGTATTACCACCAGATACATAAATGCCACAGATTGTGACTCAGCTTTGCTAAAGTCCTCAGTTAGAGGTGTCCAGGGTTCTTAAGCACACTCTTTTTACTTTGGATCACGACTTTAACCACTCAGTCTCAAGCTTTTCACTTAGACCTGCATGCCACAAGCACATGGTTAGGGACAACTTGATTTAGCCGCTTAGGCCTGGATTTTATTTCCTTGGGCCCTCCTATCCATTGATGCTCAAAGCCTTGGATCCTTTTTACCCTTGCCTTTTGGTTTTAAGGGCTATTGGCTTTTTCTGCTTGCTTTTTCTTTTTCTTTCTATTTTTTTCGCAAAAATTTTTTTTCGCAAGCTTTTGCTTTTTCACTGCTTTTTCTTGCTTCAAGAATCAAATTTATGTTTTTTCAGATTATCAGTAACATTTCTCTTTGTTCATCATTCTTTCAAGAGCCAACAATTTTAACATTCATAAACAACAAGATCAAAAATATGCACTGTTCAAGCATTCATTCAGAAAACAAAAAGTATTGTCACCACATCAATATAATTAAAGTAAATTCAAGGATAAATTCGAAACTTATGTACTTCTTGTTCTTTTGTATTAAAACATTTTTCATTTAAGAGAGGTGAAGGATTCATGGAATTATTTATAGTCTTAAGACATAGTTAATACATACAAATGATCATGAAGTAGAGACACAAAACATAAACGAACATATAGCATAAAAAACCGAAAAAGAACAGAGAAATAAGAACAAGGAATGAGTCAACCTTAGTGATGGTGGCGCTTTCTTCCTGAAGAACCAATGATGTCATTGAGCTCTTCTATGTCTCTTCCTTGCCTTTGTTTCTCCTCCCTCGTTTCTCTTTGATCTTCTCTAATTTCATGGAGAATGATAGAGTGTTCTTGATATTCCACCCTTAATTGATCCATATTGTAACTCAAATCTTCTAGAGAAATGTTGAGTTGTTCCCAATAATTGTTGGGAGGAAAGTGCATCCCTTGAGGCATCTCCGGGATTTCTTGGTGATGAGCTTCCTCATGCGTCTCTTGGGGTCCATAAGTGGGCTTTCTTGTTTGCTCCATCCTCTTCTTAGTGATGGGCTTGTCCTCTTCAATGAGGGTGTCTCCTTCTATGATAACTCCAGCTGAGTAGCATAGATGGCAAATAAGATGAGGAAAAGCTAGCCTTGCCATGGTGGAGGACTTTTCGGCTATTTTGTAGAATTCAAGGGAGATGACTTCATGAACTTCTACTTCCTCTCCATTCATGATGCTATGAATCATGATGGCCCGATCCACTGTAACATCGAATCGGTTGCTAATAGAGATGATGGAGCGTTGGATGAACTCCAACCATCCTCTAGCCACAGGCTTGAGGTCCAGTCTTCTTAATTGAACCGGCTTGCCTTTGGAGTCTCTTTTCCATTGAGCTCCTTCTACACATATGTCCATAAGTACTTGGCCAAACCTTTGATCAAAGTTGACCCTTCTAGTGTAGGGGCGTGCACCTCCTTGCATCATGGGCAAGTTGAACGCCAACCTCACATTTTCCGGACTTAAATCTAAGTAATTCCCCTGAATGATTGTAAGATAATTCTTTGGATTCGGGTTCACACTTTGATCATGGTTCCTAGTGATCCATGAATTGGCATAGAACTCTTGAACCATTAAGATTCTGACTTGTTGAATAGGGTTGGTCAGAACTTCCCAACCTCTACTTTGGATCTCGTGTCGGATCTCCGGATACTCATTTTTCTTGAGTTTGAAAGGGACCTCGGAGATCACCTTCTTCTTGGCCACAACATCATAGAAGTGGTCTTGATGGGCTTTGGAGATGAATCTCTCCATCTCCCATGACTTGGAGGTGGAAGCTTTTGTCTTCCTTTTACTTTTTCTAGAGGGTTCTCCGGCCTTAGGTGCCATCAATGGTTATGGAAAAACAAAAAGCTATGCTTTTACCACACCAAACTTAGAATATTGCTCGCCCTCAAAAAAGAGAAGAAAGAAGAAAAAGAAGAAGAATAAAATATGGAGGAAAGGGAGAGTATGTGGTTTCGGCCAAGCTGAAGAGGAGATGGTTGTGGTTTGTAAAAATGAAGAAGGATATAGGGGTTTATATAGTGAAGGGAGAGGGAGTAGGTTCGGCTATTAAGGGTGGGTTTGGGTGGGAAAGAGATTTTGAAATTTGAAGGTAGGTGGGGTTTTTGGGGAAGTGTGTTTATTGGGTTGTGTGAAAAAGAGAGAGAGGAAGTGAGTTGAGGTAGGTAGGGATCCTGTGGGGTCCACAGATCCTGAGATGATCCTGTGGGGTCCACAGATCCTGAGATGATCCTGTGGGGTCCACAGATCCTGAGGTGTCAAGGATTTACATCCCTGCACCAATGAGGCGTAAAAAATGCCTGATGAGAGAACTTTTGTGTGGTCTAGAACTCAGAATAAATTCCCGTTGCAAGTATAGCTTCTAAACCAACAAAAGTCCTTTCATACAAATGTTTTGGTTGTCACAAGTAACAAACCCCTTTAAAATTGATAACCGAGTATTTAAACCTCGGGTCGTTGATAAACCCATATTTCATGAGTTCTTTTGTGCTTAATTTTAGTGATTTATACAATCCTTCACCTACTTATTCACATTAATTGCATGGTTTTACTTTCCCTTCCTTATTACGTGATGTATGCGAAAAACATGTTTCCTAGGCTTTAAAATTAATTATTTTAATTACCTTTATTTCCATTCGATGCCGTGATTAGTGTGTTGAGTAGTTTCAGAATTTGTAAGGCAGAATGACTTAAAGGATGAAAAAGGAAACATACAAAATGGAAGGAGAAGGCAAAACGGAGCTTTAAGGAAACTGGTATCCACGCGACCGCATGGACGACGCGATCGCGTGCCAGAAGCGAATATGCAGCGACGCGGCCGCATGACTGACGCGATCGCGCGCCTTAAGCAGAATGCATACGACGCAGAAGCGTGACTGACGCGACCGCGTGACCTACGCCGACGCGTGATAGAGGCCACGAATCAGAATTTACAAAATATGCCCCAGTGATTTCTGAAGCCCTTTTTGGCCCAGATCCAAGTACAGACAGCATAGATTAGAGGCTATAAAGTGGGGGAATGCATCCATTCATGGAGAGGCTTTTCATAATTCACTTTTCATGATTTAGATTTAGTTTTGAGGGAGGTTCTCTCCTCTCTCTCTTAGGATTTAGGACTTCTCTTTGTTTTTAAGAGTGACTCTCGATCCAGGTTTTATATTCCTTTGTTTTAAGATTACTTTTCACTTTATTTAGTTATTCCAGCATTTAAGTTAATTATTTACTTTTATAATTTAGTTTATGAATTCTTCCATGTCACAGATTATTGTTTGAATTAATGATAATTGAGGTATTTTCAGTTTATGATTGCTTGCTTTTATTTACGTTACCATTGCTTCCAATCTGAAGATATTTTATTCCAGCAATTTACTTTTTCCCCTTTTGGTCTTGGTTAAGAAATCAGTAACTCAACAGTTATCTAACTCAGCGTAATTGATAATCATTATCTTGCTAATTAAACTGAACTTCAATTATCCCAACTTTTTCTTAGGAAATAAATAGGATTCGAAGGTCAAACTAATTAGTCCCTTGACTTACCTTGCTTCAAAGGTTAACAAAGTGGAATTAAGATACAACTTTCATTATTGTTGAGAGGGATAACTAAGTTGGACTTCTAATTTCTCTCATCTTGGCAAAAGTTGCTTTACAGTATTTATTTATTTTAATTGCCATTTAATTTATTTGCCATATTTATTCTTCACTCTCAAAACCCCAATTTTACCTTTTTATAACCAATAATAAGAACATACCTCCCTGCAATTCCTTGAGAAGACGACCCGAGGTTTAAATACTCGGTTAACAATTTATTTAGGGGTTTGTTACTTGTGACAACCAAAACGTTTGTACGAAGGGATTTCTGTCGGTATAGAGACTATATCTACAACGCGACTGTTTTTATGAAATTCTTTACTGGCAAAAATCCCGACGTCAAAATGGCGCCGTTGCCGGGGAATTGCAAACGTGTGCCTTATTATTGGTTATTGTAAATATTTTTCTTTTTTTTTGCTTGCTTATTTATTTTTATTTTTCCTTTTTATCTTTATTTGATACTATGAACTCTCACCCCTCTCGCTTTGAGTTTGGTTCTAACTTTGTTGAAGGAAATAGAAACTACAGAAGGAATATGCATCAAGGTCAGACCAATCAAGGATGGATGTTGTCAAGGGGATCTAATCAACCCTTTAGGCCACAATACCCTCCAAGATATCATGGACAACGACCATTCTACAATGCATATCCAGCTGAAAGATATGGTGGACAACCATGTAACTACCAACAAGCCCCACCACGTGCCTATAGACCATCCTCTCAACATGACCTCGAACCACCACACTCACAAGCTTCTTTTCGCCATTCGCCACCATACGATTCTTATCCGCCCCAATGCCAATCCAATTACCCCCAAGAACCACCTCTCCCCATACACAGTACCCATATCCATCAAATTCAGAATCATAGGGTAGCCTCAAAGAATCACTAAAACAATGTACTACAGTCCTTCATCAACTGGAGCAAGCAATGGTGGAGAGGCTAAAACAATTGTCTTCCGGACGCTCAGCCCCTCAACAGACCCCCATGGCTTTATGCAGAGAATTCAATGAAGAAAGCAGTACAAAGGAGACGCTGGAAGCTATAGTGAACAGCATAGAGCATAGCTTCGTATTAGAACAAGTAGAGAAAGCTGTCATTGCAAAAGAGGAAGAGTCGGTTGTCGTGGAAAACTCCGTCAAGGATGTTACAATTGACGCCGAGGAGGATTTTGCACCGCCTCCAATGCAAATATCTTATGAAGAACTGGATGGCATAACCCAGGACGCAGGTTTCCTTGATGATGATGATCACGAGTCCTATTCTCTCAGTGATTAACTTGCATCTGCAAGTGAATTCTTTGAGACAGAAGAATCTTCCCCAAGTGAATACGAAAATGATGCAGAGGTCGACTTTTCTCAACCTCTTATTTACGACTCAAGTGACGAGGAAGATATCAATGACTTTGATCAAGACATGGGTGAAGTTGAAGAAATTTGCAAAGAGGTGGAGGAATTCACTGAAGACCACAAAGGAGTAAAGCTTGCAGAGCCACTAGTAACACCCATCCCAAGGCCATTACCACCCAACACAGACTCCATGTGGGTAAAATCCTTAACTCTTATCTTTACTTTTCCACTTGAATATGGTTTGCTTGAAACAGATGGCCAGCTTAGAGCTCTTTGCGGCTTTAAGAGAAAAAGGGAAATGGCTCATACTCAGAGCCGGTGCACAAGGTTCAACAAGGTTCCATGCTTCACTTCGAAGTACACGGATTGGTATCATGCTCAATTGCATGGATCACAGAGAATGTTTGGTTACCATAGTGAGATTCTACTTTTTAAACCGTCTGAAGGGAAACATGTAGATCAAGACGGAGGCGGATTTAAAAGCAAGGCTTGGAATCATGGACTCTATCCTGGCATTTGTCATTCCGGGAGCCTGATATTCTGTTTGAAGCTGCTCAGAAGCTTTACATGCCTAGTTTGGGATCCCGGAGGCTATTGGCATTCCAAGCACTGGTGGAGATTTTTGGACAAATTTAAGCATAAGCCACCATAGCAGAAAGCTCTTCCAATGTCCAACTTAAGGACTTTAACTAAAAGTGCTAGGTGGGAGACAACCCACCATGGTATGGTCGCTTCTTTTTCAATTTATTTCTTGTTTACTGCTTTCATTTTTCCTTTTTCGTTTTAATATTAACTTGGAATCATGCATAGCATTCATGTTAATCACTGCATTCTACATTTTATTTCAAAAAAAAAAAGTGTCGTGCGATGCGACCGCATCAATCATGCGATCGCGTGCCCTGGAATTCGGCGGATAACCTCAACGCCCAGAGAGTTGGGCTGGCATCGTGCTGCCCTTGTGCGTTTAGCACAAATTGGCCCACGCGATCGCATGCCCCATGCGATCGCGTCACAGGCACATATCCAATCCCACGCGACCGCGTGAGCAACGCGATCGCGCTGCATGGATTGCACATCACCCCAGAAGGAGACAGAGAGTTGTGCTGAAACGGCGCTGGAATCATGCGTTTAGCACTAATTTCAGCGACGCGATCGCGTCCACTCTTATCCTACCCTTCTCATGCGATCGCGCAACTCACGCGATCGCGTCTACCCTTCTCTCACCCATACCACGCGACTGCGTGCCCCACGCGATCGCGTGGATTTCATAGTATAACCCCCCAGCCACGCGAACCCTAGCAGTCGCCCCCCCACCTTCTCCCCCTCTCTCCCTCCTCTGTTCTCCACCATCACCAGCCACCATTGCCCTCCATGCCACCATCGTTCCTGCCGCCGTGCCCACCACTGCCAGCCACCACACCGGATGCCACCGCTGCCACCACCCAGCCATTCTCTACCCCAATCTCCTTCTTAGCCTACCAGGTTCCGCAACACGCACCCTTTTCTCCATTCGTAGCTTTTGTTAATTTTTCTATTTTTGTTCATGTTTAGGCTAGTTAGATATGCATGTTGTAGTGGATATTAGGTTGTTAGGTAGCCTAGGATGTGGTTAGTGGATTTAGGTCTGTTTACTTGCACTGTTCATGTTTCTGTTTTATCAAATCTGCTATTCTGCTGTTGCTGTGACCTTGTTCATATGCTGTGATTTCCTGCATTTGCTGCTTTTTACTCTGAACTTTCATGTTTATCTTATATGTCCATACCTGCAGCTTGCCTTTTAATTCATATGCACTGTTTTAATTGCTATTTATTTTCCGGGATAATCCATATTTAGCCGGAATGCTGCCCAACTTTCTATAAATTATTTTCATTCATGTTTTGGTTTGGCATTTTGAACTCTGTTTTGCTCTTCTTTACCCAAACCATTTCATGAATGCCAGGGCGTGCTTTCTTATCCTCTTTGATTTCCTGGTTTATAAATTGCTTCTGTGATGTTCTGATTCCAATTCTTCTTTATGTCCCTTTGAATCAGCATCTAATTGTCTTCCTTATTTGGCTATGAGTTACTTCTTTTCCTACATGTGAATCCTTGTTACATGGAATATTTTCTTTATGCCACTCACTTTACTCACATCTTATTGACCCACTACTTTTAATTTACTAACTTCTTTTTTCAAATTATACCCATACTAACTTTTTAAAATCTCTTTTCTGACTTTTCAATTTCCTCTAACTTTCTAACCATGGCATAATGACAATTTTTCTATTTAACTTGAATTCTGATAGATTTTGGATTGTACATTATTCCTTTCAAATTTTTCAACTGCTATACAATCCTTAATGCACATTTCCTAACTCATTTACCTCATTCTTATTCTCCTTTGCTGCTTTGAGTTTCCTTTGTTTATTTGCCTATCTGCTTTCCTATTTTTATCCATATTCTTCTTTTCCATCTTTCAGGATGTCTACCTCACAGAGAAAGGGAAAAGGCAAGGTTACTGGCAAGTGCAAAAGAGGCGATTCCTCCCAGTCCATCATTGACCTAATGCATGATTCCTCATGGCGGGAGAAGAACTTTACACAGCAGGAAAAGGCTGACCAGCTGCTCCCTGCAAACGATTCTATCAAATTTGCAAACCGGTACTGTGAGCTGAAGTATCCGGTGTTTGCAGACTCTAGAAATCTATACCTGGAAAGAACTCTGAAAATTCCAGAAGCACTCCAGTAGTACACCACTTAGCAAATCAAGCAAAGAGGCTGGTTCTTTCTGGAAAGGGCACTGACAGAGGTCAATGCATCTTGGGTTAGGGAATTCTACTGCAACTACTAGCTCACTACCCTAGATGCAGTGAACCTGAGAGGGAAGCAGATATTGGTCACTGAGGAGGCCATCGAGAACATTCTACAGCTCCCACCTAAGTCCGACCAGCCAGATGGTTACAAACAGGCTGAGGAGGAGATGCATTTCTTGAGGTTTGACTGGGACGCTGTCAAGGACAGGATAGCTCTAGACCCGACTGTTCCTTAGGAGATGGGTCAGGACACCACCCTGCCCAAGGGTATCAAGCGGGTGTACCTAAATGATGAGGCTCGGTTATGGCATCAGATCTTGAGCAATTATGTGATGCCGAGTACTCATGAGACAGAGATTTCAGCTGCCATGATCACCCTCCTATGGTGTGTGATGGAGGGTAAGGACCTTTATCTACCACGCTTCATCCGGCATTATATGGCCAGGGTCCACGTCCGCAGCACTCTCCCCTTTCCTTATCTGATTACACAGCTAGGCCGTCGAGCTGACGTGCCATGGGAGGATGCCGATGCGAGACCACCAGCGGCGGACTGCAGGAAGATCATTCCTCACAGCAGGAACTTCCTCGCTTTGGGCTACAGACCACCACCTTTCACTGCTACTGATGAGACAGCCCTACCGTCTGCCAGTCCCTCTTCATCCACAGCTGCCCCTGCTGCCACCACTGCACCTCCACTTGCCTCAAAGCCCGTTTACCACCTCGTGCACCGCCTATTCCGACAGCTTGATCAGATGGAGCGCCGTAACCAGCGCCGGTATGAGAGGTTGGAGCGTCGCAGCAGGCGACGCTATTCGTATCTGAGGCTGCTGATCCGACAGGGTGCTGACCTCCCCTTCGAGCCCGACACACCATCAGAGCCATCAGAGGAGGAGGTGGATGAGCACGAGGATCCGATTCCTTCCCAGGAGGATACCCATCAGCAGGCAGCCACAGAGCGAGCCGCTCCCCAGGTAGCGGTTCTCCATCAGATTGAGGTTGCAGCTCCGGAGATCCCGATCCAGTCCGCACCTCCTCTAGAGCAGGCAGACCCTCAGCCCACCACCTCCACAGAGCCTACAGCTACCATCCCTACCAGTGATGAGACCCCTTCACACCGAGCTTGATTGAGCATCAGGGACGATGCTTCATTTTAAGTGTGGGGAGGTCGCCATCTCTGGCATTTTATTTTGGTGAACTACTACATCTCTTTTCTTTTATTTTGGATATTTTTCTATATTCTTCCTTTTTATTGTTATTTTCTGAGTACTTATACATTGCTACTTTGATGTATTTCTACTCTATTTCTGCATTTTGCATTTTTAGTTCATATTTTAGCTATTTAGTTTATTTTAGTTATTTAGTTTAGTTTGCAATTCTAACTTATTAGTGGATTAATGAGTATAGTTTACTTTTTTAACATAAGATAGCATAGTCTAAATTGAAAAATATAAAAAGGAAGTAAGTTAAGAAAGTGAACATAACAGATTCCAATCCATAAACCTTGTATATAGCATTACATGATGTAGTTAAGCTGACAACATTTCATCAAGGAGGAACATTAAAACTTTAAAAGCTACCCTAAATAATTTTTTTTATGAGAATAATGGGAATTTTTAACTAAACCTGCATACAATATATAAATGATATATGATGCTTGAGTTAGAGAACACACAGCCTGTGAGTCTTGAGCTTGATTGTATGGTTGCATTCAAACCATAATTTTATTCCTGTGTGTTTCGCTTCTTTTTATTCTGATGCTCTTTACTTTGCTTTAATCTATATGTCCAATTATGGAATATAGAATGTAGATACATACCAAAAGAATGATTGAGGCCATCATTTGATTTTAGCTCACTTACCCCAAAAAAATAGCCTACCTTTTACATCACCCTTGTTAGCCCCCTTGAGCCTTTTAAAACCCCTTTATTCTATTTAGCCAAATTACTAGCCTTGAGCAGAAAAACAAAAGAAAATCCCAAGTGAATCCTTGGTTAGCTTAAGATAGAAAATTATAAATAGAGTAAATTGTGGAAAACCTTTTGGGAACATGGATGATAGAAACAAAAGGTAGAAAAGTTAAAAAAAAAGTGAAACATGAGCATGTAATAATAAGTGAGATAATATGGGAGAATAGGTAAAGAAGTTTTATCTTGCTAAATATGTATGTTAGGTGAGATCTTAGTCTAATTAAGGATTCACTTATTAGCTCACTTGACTCTATACATAAATCCTTACCTTTACTTTGACCCCATTAAAACCTTAATTAAAGACCTCATGACTTTTTGGTATGACTATATTCTATAATTGTTGAGTGGTTAGATGAAGAACAAAGCTATAGGAAGTAAGAATAAAAAGAAAAATAGAGTGGATAAACCCAATAAACACTGAGTGACTAGCGAGTAAACACAAAATCCAGTGAGGGTTCCATAACTCATCAACATATATCTGTGCTTATATTTACTAATTGTTTTGCAAGTTTGTACGATGTTTCCCCTTCCCATCTCATTTACTAAAATGCTTTATTATTTAAGGGTTAGCCATATATATATACATGACTCCTTGAGAATGTGAATTAACTTGATTACATGTAAGCTTTATATATGAGTGAATAAGTTAGAGTTGCATGATGCATCATTCATTTAGGTAGTTGCATTTAAATTAGGTTGCATTGCATGACATTCCATCACTTTAACCTTAATTATTTACCTTGGATTTAGCATGAGGACATGCTAATGTTTAAGTGTGGGGAGGTTGACAAACCCATATTTCATGAGTTCTTTTGGGTGCTTAATTTTAGTGATTTATACAATCCTTCACCTACTTATTCACATTAATTGCATGGTTTTACTTTCCCTTCCTTATTACGTGATGTATGCGAAAAACATGTTTCCTATGCTTTAAAATTAATTATTTTAATTACCTTTATTTCCATTCGATGCTGTGATTAGTGTGTTGAGTAGTTTCAGATTTTCTAAGGCAGAATGACTTAAAGGATGAAAAAGGAAACATACAAAATGGAAGGAGAAGGCAAAACGGAGCCTTAAGAAAATTGGTATCCACGCGACCGCATGGACGACGCGATCACGTGCCAGAAGCAAAGATGCAGCGACGCGGCCGCATGACTGACGTGACTGCGCGCCTTAAGCAGAACGCATATGATGAGGAAGCGTGACTGATGTGACCGCGTGGCAAGGAAAAGCTCCGAATGACGCGACTGCGTGACCCACGCGGACGCGTGACAGAGGCCACGAATCAGAATTTACAGAATACGCCCCAGCGATTTCTGAAGCCCTTTTTGGCCCAGATCCAAGTACAGACAGCATAGACTAGAGGCTATAAAGTGGGGGAATGCATCCATTCATGGAGAGGCTTTTCATAATTCACTTTTCATGATTTAGATTTAGTTTTGAGGGAGGTTCTCTCCTCTCTCTCTTAGGATTTAGGACTTCTCTTTGTTTTTAAGAGTGACTCTCGATCCAGGTTTTATATTCCTTTTGTTTTAAGATTACTTTTCACTTTATTTAGTTATTCCAGCATTTGAGTTAATTATTTACTTTTATAATTTAATTTATGAATTCTTCCATGTCACAGATTATTGTTTGAATTAATGATAATTGAGGTATTTTCAGTTTATGATTGCTTGCTTTTATTTACGTTACCATTGCTTCCAATCTGAAGATATTTTATTCCAGTAATTTACTTTTTCCCCTTTTGGTCTTGGTTAAGAAACCAGTAACTCAACAGTTATCTAACTCAGCGTAATTGATAATCGTTATCTTGCTAATTGAACTGAACTTCAATTATCCCAACTTTTTCTTAGGAAATAAATAGGATTCGAAGGTCAAACTAATTAGTCCCTTGACTTACCTTGCTTCAAAGGTTAACAAAGTGGAATTAAGATACAACTTTCATTATTGTTGAGAGGGATAACTAAGTTGGACTTCTAATTTCTCTCATCATGCCAAGAGTTGCTTTACAGTATTTATTTATTTTAATTGCCATTTAATTTATTTGCCATATTTATTCTTCACTCTCAAAACCCTAATTTTACCTTTTTCATAACCAATAATAAGAACATACCTCCCTGCAATTCCTTGAGAAGACGACCCGAGGATTAAATACTCGGTTAACAATTTATTTAGGGGTTTGTTACTTGTGACAACCAAATTATTTGTACGAAGGGATTTCTGTCGGTTTAGAGACTATATCTACAACGCAACTGTTTTTATGAAATTCTTTACTGGCAAAAATCCCGACGTCAGTCGTCTTCTCAAGGAATTGCAGGGAGGTATGTTCTTATTATTGGTTATGAAGATTGTAAATCGGGGTTTTGAAGTTTGGGCAATGGGCACAGGTATATTTAAATGACAAGTAAAATAAATTAACAATAATAAAATCTCTTAGCAAGGTATAAGAACCGGAAGTCCTATCCTTGTTATCCTTATCAATTGTGATGAGAATTGGGCTTTTTTCCCACTTTGTTAACCTCTAACTATGAAGGTAAGTCAAGTGAAAGAATTAATTCGAATCCTCAAGTCCCGGTCTTTCCTTGGGAAAAGTTAGAGTTATTGGATCTCGAATTAATTCTTGAAGAATTCCAATTTTCGGTCAACAATGAGTTTGATAACTCAAGAGTCACCAATTAATCAACCAGAGCCAAAAGATGGAAAAATCTAAATTATTTATATCATAAATAAGAGAAACAAATCATAGATCTGAAAATACCTCAAATAATATTTATTAAGAAAATCATAACATGAATGTCATTAAGCCAAATTGGCAACATATATAATTAAAAAAAGAGAAGTCATAATAAAGAAATATTAAACCTGGATCTCAGAAGAATTATAACTTGAAATAATAATAAATCCTAAATCCTTTAAGATGAATTCTAATCCTAAATCCTAAGAGAGAGGAGAGAACCTCTCTCTCTAAAAACTACATCTAAACTATGAAAAGTGAATTATGATAAGCATGTTCATGAATGGATGCATTCACCCACTTTATAGCCTCTAATCTATGTTTTCTGGGCCGAGAACTGGGTCAGAAACAGCCCAGAATTCGCTGGTTGCGAATTCAAACACGCTGATTTTCGCCACTACGACGTGGCCGCGTGGATGACGTGTTCGCATTGCCTATTGTCAGAGCAACTATGGCATATTATATATCAAATCGAATCCCCGGACCTTAGCTTTCCAACGCAACTGGAACCGCATCGTTTGGATCTCTGTAGCTAAAGTTATAGCCGTTTGAGTGCGAAGAGGTCATGTTGGACAGCTTAGCAATTTGTCCAACTTCTTGTATACCTTCCACTTTTGCATGCTTCCTTTCTATAATCTAAGCCATTCCTGCCCTGTAATCCCTGAAATCACTTAACACACATATCAAGGCATCTAATGGTAATAAGAGAGGATTAAATATAGGGAACTTAAGTCCAAAGAAGCATGTTTTCAATCAAAGCACATAATTAGGAAGGCAAATGTAAAACCATGCAAATAGTATGAATAAGTGGGTAAAGAGTTGATAAAATCCACTCAATTGAGCACAAGATAAACCATAAAATAGTGGTTTATCAATGCCTTTGCATGCAATTCTGGCGTTTAAACGCCAGAGTGATGCTTGTTTCTGGCGTTCACTTCATGCTTGTTTTGGGCGTTCAACGCCCATCTGCAGCATATTTCTGGCGTTGAACGCCAGTTTCGTGCTTGTTTCTGGTGTTCAGCGCCAGCTTTTCTTAGGGTGTATTCCTGGCGTTCAAACGCCAGGATGTTGCTTGTTTCTGGCGTTCAACGCCAGATCCATGCTCTGTTCTGGCGTTGAACGCCAGCCAGATGCTTCTTACTGGGGTTTAAACGCCAGTAAGCCCTTCCTCCAGGGTGTGCTTTTTCTTCTGCTATTTTTTATTCTATTTTTAATATTAGTATTTATTTTGTGACTCCACATGATCATGAACCTAATAAAACATAAAAGAACAATAAAAATAAAAATAAAAATAGATAAATAAAAATTGGGTTGCCTCCCAATAAGCGCTTCTTTAATGTCACTAGCTTGACAGTGGGCTCCCAACACCAAACTTAGAGTTTGGATGTGGGGATTCAACACCAAACTTAGAGTTTGATTGTGGGGGCTTTGTTTGATTCTATACTGAGAGAAGCTTTTCATGCTTCCTCTCCATGTATACAGAAGAATACCCTTGGGTCTTAAACACAAGGTAGTCCCCATTCAATTGAAGACTAATTCTCCTCTGTTAACATCTATCATAGCTCCTACTGTGTCTAGGAAAGGTCTTCCAAGGATGATGCATTCATCCTCCTCCTTCCTAGTGTCTAAGATTATATAATCAGCAGGGATGTAAAGGCCTTCAACCTTCACTAACACGTCCTCTACTAATCCATAAGCTTGTCTTACTGACTTGTCTGCCATTTGTAATGAGAATATGGCAGGTTGTACCTCAATGATTCCCAGCTTCTCCATTATAGAGAGTGGCATAAGATTTATGCCTGACCCTAGGTCACACAGAGCCTTCTCAAAGGTCATGGTGCCTATGGTATAGGGTATTAACAATTTGCCAGGATCTTGTCTCTTTTGAGGTAAAATTTGCTAAACCCATGTATCTAGTTCACTAATGAGTAAGGGAGATTCACCTTTCCAAGTCTCATTACCAAACAACTCGGCATTCAGCTTCATGATGGCTCCTAGATATTGAGCACCTTGCTCTCCAGTTACATCTTCATCCTCTTCAGAGGAAGAATAGTCTTTAGAGCTCATGAATGGTAGAAGGAGGTTTAATGGAATCTCTATGGTCTCTATATGAGCCTCAAATTCCTTTAAGTCCTCAATAGGGGACTCCTTCTTGCTTGAGAAACGTCCCATGAGGTCTTCCTCATTGGGATTCACGTCTTCTCCTTCCTCTCTAGGTTCGGCCATGTTGATTATGTCAATGGCCTTGCACTCTCTTTTTGGATTCTCTTCAGTGTTGCTTGGAAGAGTACTAGAAGGAGTTTCAATGATTTTCTTACTCAGCTGGCCCACTTGTGCCTCTAGATTTTTAATGGAGGACCTTGTTTCACTCATGAAACTTAAAGTGGCCTTAGACAGATCAGAGACTATGTTTGCTAAGCTAGAGGTGCTTTGCTCAGAATTTTCTGTCTGTTGCTGAGAAGATGATGGATAAGGCTTGATATTGCTGAGCCTATTTCTTCCACCATTATTAAAGCCTTGTTGAGGCTTTTGTTGATCCTTCCATGAGAAATTTCGATGATTTCTCCATGATGAATTATAGGTGTTTCCATAAGGTTCACCCATGTAATTTACCTCTGCTATTGCAGGGTTCTTAGGATCATAAGCTTCTACTTCAGAAGATGCCTCTTTAGTACTGTTGGATGCATTTTGCCATCCATTTAGACTTTGAGAAATCATGTTGACTTGCTGAGTCAACATTTTGTTCTGAGCCAATATGGCATTCAGAGCATCAATTTCAAGAACTCTCTTCCTCTGAGGCGTCCCATTATTCATGGAATTCCTCTCAGAAGTGTACATGAACTGGTTATTTGCAACCATGTCAATAAGTTCTTGAGCCTCTGCAGGCGTTTTCTTTAGGTGAATGGATCCACCTGCAGAATGGTCCAGTGATATCTTAGAGAACTCAGATAGACCATAATAGAATATATCTACCATGGTCCACTCTGAAAACATGTCAGAAGGACACTTTTTGGTCATCTACTTGTATCTTTCCCAAACTTCATAGAGGGATTCACCAGCTTTTTGTTTGAAGGTCTGAACATCCACTCTAAGCTTGCTCAGCTTTTGAGGGGGAAAGAACTTAGCCAAGAAGGCTGTGACCAGCTTATCCCAGGAGTCCAGGCTATCCTTAGGTTTTGAGTCCAACCATGTTCTAGCTCTGTCTCTTACAGCAAAAGGGAAAAGCATGAGCCTGTAGACTTCAGGATCTACTCCATTAGTTTTAACAGTCTCACAGATCTGCAAGAACTCAGTTAAAAACTGGTAGGTATCTTCTGATGGAAGTCCATGAAACTTGCAGTTCTGTTGCATTAGAGCAACTAAACGAGGTTTCAGCTCAAAATTGTTTGCTCCAATGGCAGGAATTGAGATGCTTCTTCCATCAAACTTGGACGTAGGTGTAGTATAATCACCAAGCATCCTTCTTGCATTATTGTTGTTGGGTTCGGCTGCCATCTCCTTTTTCTTGTTTGAAATTTCAGCAAGGTTGTCTCTGGATTGTTATAATTTAGCTTCTCTTAGTTTCCTCTTCAGAGTCCTTTCAGGTTCCGGATCAGCTTCAACAAGAATGCCTTTTTCCTTGTTCCTGCTCATATGAGAAAGAAGAGAACAGAAAAGGAAGAGGAATCCTCTACGTCACAGTATAGAGATTCATTTATGTTAGTAGAAGAAGAAAGGGAATAAAAGTGAGGAAGAATGAAGAATCCAAACACAAGGGTGAAGATAGGTTCAGATTCTTGAGATGAAGAGAAGTGTTAGTAAATAAAAAAATAAATAGAATAAGATGAGGGAGAGAAGTTTTCGAAAATAAATTTTGACAAGGAGTTAATGATTTTCAAAAATTAAAGGAAGAATTAAAATTAAAATTAAAAATTAAAACAATTAATTAATTAAAAAAATTTTTGAAAAAGAGGGAGTTATTTTCGAAAATTAGAAAGAGAAAAGTTATTAGGTGGTTTTGAAAATGATAAGGGATAAACAAAAAGTCAAATAGTTAGTTGAAAAAGATTTGAAATTTAATTTTGAAAAGATAAGAAGTTTGGAAGATATTTTGAAAATTGAACCTTTCTTAACAAGAAAGTAACACTTCAAATTTTTGAATCAATCACATTACTTGTTAGTTAAGTTTCGAAAGTCATGAATTAAAGATAAGAAAAAGATTTTAAAATTCAAATTAAAAATTTTTGAAAAAAATATTAAGAAAAATGAAAAAAAAAGAATTGATTTTTGAAAAAGTTTTGAAAAGATAAGATTTTTAAAATTGAAAATTTGACTTGACTTATAAGAAATAGCTAAGTTTTAAAAATTTTTGACTAAGTCAACTCAAATTTTTGAAATTTTGAGAGAAATAAGAGAAAGATGTATTTTGATTTTTGAATTTTTAATGATGAGAAAGAAAAACACAATTATGACCCAAAACATGAAAATTTTGGATCAAAACACATGATGCATGCAAGAACACTATGAATGTCAAGATGAACCCCAAGAACACTTTGAAGATCATGATGAACATCAAGAACATGTTTTTGAAATTTTTTTTTTATGCAAAGACAACATGCAAGACACCAAACTTTGAAATCTTTAATGCTTAGACACTATGAATGCAAAAATGCACATAAAAAACATTATACAACACAAAACAAGAAAATTTAAAGATCAAACAAGAAGACTTACCAAGAACAACTTGAAGATCATGAAGAACACATGCATGAATTTTCGAAAAATGCTTAAGTTTTAAAAACATGCAATTGACACCGAACTTAAAACATGATACAAGACTCAAACAAGAAACACAAAATATTTTTGGTTTTTTATGATTTTATTAATTTTTTTTATATATTTTTCGAAATTTTATAGGAAAAAGAAAATAAGAAATTCAAAATTTTTAATAAGAATTCTAGGAATCTTTCCATGTTAGCCTAAAGCTCCAATCCAAGGGTTGGACATGGCTTAATAGCCAGCCAACTTTAGGATATAAATCAGGTATGCAACAGCTGATACTTCATCCAACTCCATATACATGCCTTTTATGTTGACAAGTGGAAGCCTCAATCCAAAAGAATTTGGATATGGCTTTACAGCCAGCCAGGCTTCAACATGTTACCATGAAATTCTAGAATTCATTCTTAAAAATTTGGAATAATTTTTGAAAACAAAGGGAAAATTTTGAAAAATATTTTTGAAAACTTTTTGAAAAGAAAATAAAAAGAAAATTACCTAATCTGAGCAACAAGATGAACCGTCAGTTGCCCAAACTCGAACAATCCCCGGCAACGGTGCCAAAAACTCAGTGCACGAAATTGTGATCTCTAATAATGGCATTCAACTTGGTATGCGCATTTATAACTCAGCACTTTCTTCACAACTTCGCACAACTAACCAGCAAGTGTACTGGGTTTGAAGCTCGTCATCATGCCCAACAATCGTGAGTTGCAAACGGAGCGCCCAAGAGGAAGCACCGAATGGTGCAGCAAAAGCAAAGGCTAAGGCATAGCTTTCAAAGAAGAGAACGCTACGTTGCCTTGCCTTTACTTTTTTGTGCCTCATCAAGAAAAGCAAAGCGCTGCACAATGGGAGAACCAAGGCTCGAAGAGGGAATCAGCGCATGCCAAGGAATAGCACTCACAAGACTGAACATAGCGCTCATTCTCTTCACCTTTTTTCGTGACACTCTTGGCAAGGAAACAAGGGAGCAAGGCCAGCGCTTAAAGGGTGCAACGTAGCGCTCGAAGAAGGGAACCAAGCAAGGCTGGGCGCATCAAGACAAAGAGGAGTAACGCTAAAAAATTTGAGCGTAGCACTCCCTTTTGCTCACTTTTTTGAGCTTGAAACCAAGGAAAGCCAAGCATGCACAAAGCAAAACACAAGGGCAGCGTTTGAAAAAGGCAACGTAGCGCTCCCTTTTGCTACCTTTTTCGTGCTCTTGGAACCAAAGAAATCTGAGTTCAAAGCAAACCAAGGCAGCGTTCACAATTTGAACGTAGCGTTTACTTAGTGAACGCTATGTACAAGGAGCTATGGGAAAGGAGGCTTGGCACATGACAAGGCTAAGTGAATGTAGCGTTCACAAGACCAAACGGAGCGCTCCCCTGGGAGCTGACCCATGCCTCCAACTCAATTGAACCAAGGCCAACCGGACCCATCTCTCTTCAAATCCAAAAACCAAAAGGCCCATTCCAAGCTTTGAAGACCAAAAATAGAAAGTATACAAATAGGAGTTAATTCAATTTGTAAAGGACGTTTAGCTCATTTTTACTTTTCACTTTTGAATTTTTTTTTGGGAATTTGGGAATTGGGAATTGGATTTAGTTTTCTTTCTGTTTTCATTTTCTTTTCTTCTGTAATTTCTACTATCTATTCTTGGAATTTGAATTGAGATTGAAGAGCTCCATTGATTATAAATCTGAGAATCATCTTTCACCTTTCATCTCAATTGTTCTAAGAATTGGATCTGAGTTTCATTTACTATTTTCCTTTTCATTTCTTCTGCAAAGTTACAACAGGGAGATGGACAAAGTGGGCATTGATGCGGGAGGCTGTTGATAATGGTGTGGCGGTAAAGCGTTAATAACATCTGGTGAGGTTGGGTAGAAAGTGATGCAATACCTGTGCTAAAGTAAAATCAAATCAAGCCAGGTGGTGAATAGTCTCCTTCCCTTAAGAAAAGAAAAATTTACTTATTTTTTTTCAATACTGTACAGTGTTTTGTCATTGAACTAATGTACCATAATATGATGGGTATAAATGACACACAATAATGTGGCTTAATATGTTGTTACTAGTGCTGTGAGTGTACGGTAGAGACAGAACTCAGTCACACTTAAAACAATGAATAATTTAGGTATGTAATTAAATTAATTTATACTAAATACGGTAGATAAGCCTCCTTCTCGATTCTAGTGACAATAGGAAGAAAGACCAAAATATCTCATTCCCAGCTTCTGACACTTGCGCCATGCCACTGATTGCTACTGGTATGGGTGCAATTTGACAAATACAAAGTTACCCACCATGAATATCACAATATTATTCGTAAGTTCATCATTTTGCCAGCCATATAAAAAAGTGGCACCTGAAAAAGTTTTAATAGGGAGACAGGCAAAGTGGACATTGATGCGGGAGTCTGTTGATAATGCTGTGGCACCAAAGCATGAATAACATCTGCTGAGGTTGTCTGGAAAGTGATGCAATGCTTGTGCTGAATTCAAATGAAATCAAGCCAGGCGTTGAACACTCTCCTACCCTAAGGGAAAAAATATTTTTTACTTATTTTTTTTCAATTCTGTATAGTGTTTACTCATTAAACCAGAGTACCATAATATGATGGGTATAAATGATACAAAAAATGTGATATGTTGTTACTAGTACCGTGAGTGTAAGGTAGATATCGAACTCAGTCACACTTTTAGCATTGAACAATTTAGGTATGTTATCAAATTTCCTTACAATAAATGCAGTAGATAAGCCACCTTTTCAATTCTAGTGATAATAGAAAAAAAAGACCAAAATATCTGATTCCCAGCTTCTGACTCTTGCACCATGCCACTGATTGCTGCTGGTATGCCAACAGTTTGACGAATACATAGTGTTCATGCCCTGGGTCGAGCTACGTGACCCGGGCTGATCGAAGACAAGTGACTGACCTCTCCAGGTTAGGACACCACTGATTTCTTCGCAAAGAGGTCGGCCAAAGCACCAGAAAAGCCCAAAGTGGGCCCAGACAAAAGGATGCAGCCCAAGTTTAAAGGTAGCCAAAGCCTAGAAAGTTAAAGGCGGTTCCCCTTAAAGATAAGTTGACTTCACTCAAAGATAAGATAAGATAACTAACTTATCTTATCTCAAAGAAAGGTCACTCCGCACTACTATAAATACACTGGGGCAACTAGGTATAACTTATACTCTGATTCTACACTAAAAACCTGCCTAAAGCATGTGCTAACTTAAGCATCAGAGTCTCTTGCAGGTACTACCACCCTCCAGTGACGAAGGATCAACAGCTCCACCAGATCCAACAAGTCAGACACGACAAGCTCTGGCCATCACAACAGATCTCGTCCGAGATTGACCTTCACTTTCAAGTAACCCTCAGAACATTGGCGCCGTTGTCGGGGAACCTAGAAGTCATTCCATCATCATGGCGGACAACCTTAACAATGACCACCATTCTGATATGGAAAATAGGACACCGCACAAGAACGTGGACATCACCTCAAAAGATACACCTCAAACGAACGGCGACAAATATTCTCCACACACAGAAATCTTAGATGCCCTCCGAAAACAGCAGAAATGTCTCAAACAGGTCAAACAGAAAGCCGAACACAAGCACGTAGCCGAAAAAACCTCAAGAAAGAAGCTAGGCGACGCCGAGAGTTAGAGGACAAGCTCCTAGAACTCGAAGCCGACCTCAAAACCAAAACCATTCAGTCTGGTCACGATGACAACTCCCACAAGGATCAAGATCCCGTTACTAAAGAGATCATGAAAGCTAAAGTTCCGAAAGATTTTAAAGTTCCCGACATGACCCCATATGATGGTAACTCCGATCCAAGCCACCATCTCAGCAATTTCAGAAGCAGAATGTATCTCACTGATGCCTCGGACGCCATTCGATGCAAAGCCTTCCCGACTACCTTAACAAAGACCGCAGTTAAGTGGTTTGACAGTTTGCCTCCTAGATCCATCACAAGTTTTGATGACTTAGCCAGAAAATTTCTTGCCAAATTCTCCATCCAGAAGGACAAAGCCAAACACGCCCCAAGCCTATTAGGGATTAAGCAAGGAGATCGGGAGAGTCTTCGCAACTACATGGAAAGATTCAATAAAGCATGTCTGGACATACAAAGTTTGCCAACAGAAGCAGCCATCATGGGTCTAATCAATTGCCTGCGAGAAGGACCTTTTAGTCACTCCATATCAAAAAAGCACCCAAAATCTCTAAACGAGGTACAAGAACGAGCAGAAAAGTATATTAACATGGAGGAGAATTCCCGATTAGGAGAGACCTCAAAATCCAGATTCTCCCACCCCTCTTGGGACAAGGATAAAGAGCCCAAGAAAAAAGAAGATCAACCAGGAGAGAAGCCTAGAAAATACCACAGTTACAACCCTCTTCGTGTGTCTCTTGTGGATGTTTACCGAGAAATACGCCACACTGAGAATATCCCACCACCTCGCCCAATCAAAAGCAAAAAAGGAGGGGGAAATCAGACAGAGTTCGGAGGCAATGGAGGTTTCTCATGAGGCGACCAAAGGAGGTCAACTTATCATGGGTGGTGGAGTTTTACTCCAACTACCACTCACCCCTTCTCACATCAATTTTTGTGCGCCGAAAGCAAGTACCGGTCACGGTGGAAGCCATCTGAGGAGTACTCAAGATCGGGTCATTAGTGGACGGATATAACGCCTATCAAGAAGTTTTGTCGGCATACTGCGAACGTGAGTTCGATTGGAATGTGATTCTCTGAGTAATCGCTTTACCCGAAGCCTTTTGGATCTGAGGGACTGTAAAGCAAAGGCCAAAGGGTTTAGATGCACGTTTCCTCACTCAAGAAGCCGTGGCATGGGCCCAAATCGTAGCTCACTATGTGCTTCCAAGCACCCATGGATCATCCATCACCTCTGAGCTTGCGTTATTGGTTTGGTGCATCCTAACCGACGGTCGATATCCCGCATGCCATCCGTCAATCCATGGGGTGCATTCATGCTAAGAGAAACTTGCCCTTCCCCGCCATGGAAACCGAATTAGTCGCGGCAGCCGGTGTTCACCGCGATACTAAGGATAGGAGGACCTCAATTCCGGTCGATGGTGATATTATTCCGACCAAAAGGTGCCTCAAGCCTCCGGAAGTTACCAATGACCTTGGCATGGCCATTCCCACTGGCAACCCTCCCACCTCATCCGCACCACCAAAATCAAATGCCCAACGCCTTGAAGACCTTCACAAGAAGTTGGACTATTATGAGCGGTGCAACCAACGCCGATATGCTCACGTGAAGAAGCTTCTAAGCATTGTTACCCCACCTATGGAGGAACCGGATATCTCCACATCCACCGTAACATCGAGCGGACATAGCATTGACAAGGGAGATGAAGGACATTCCGGACCCGACCACCCATTGCGCATCACTTATAGCACGGAGGACCGTGCTAAGTTCTAAGTGTGGGGAGGTCGGCCGACCGATCTCTGTAGGTAACACCCCCGAATAAACTTTTGAATCCCTTTGTAGTTAGGATAGTTTGCATGATTAGGTTTTCTTTGATACCAATTGCATAATAAGTCTACTTGGTTAGAGTAATGAATTATCTCCTAGGAAACTACGGTTTTAGGGCAACCTTACCAATTTTGATGCTAAGCTTACTTGGAGATTGTACTTTGGAACATGGATTTTGAGTTAAGAACACAAGCAAGCGAGCTTTGAACCTTATTACGTGGCTACATCTTATAGTCACTTACCTTCCTTCTTGCGTGCATTGTTTTCTCTCTATGATTATGATCCTTACTTTGTTTGACTCTATATGTCCATTGTTGTATGTGTGACTGCATGTATATGACTGAGGCCATCAATTCACTTAGCCACTACCCAAATAGCCTTACCATACGAACAACCCTTGTAACCAACTTTGACCTTACACTTAACCCACTCATTCTTCATTCTAGCACATTACAAGCCAAGAAGCGAAAAACCATGAATGTCCCTATGTGGATCTTTGATTGGCTTAGGCTAGTGTGTGTGTGTCATTCAAGTGTGGGGAAACGGGGTGGGACATTGGTTGAGGTAAAAGGATGTTTTTGTTTTATATTTCTATATTTGGGAATCAGGTACACACTCATGCGTTAATTGAATGTAAGACCTTATGCATTGATATCTCTGAAAGAAAGGAAAAAAATGAAAGAAAAAAAGAGAGAAAGAAAAAAAAGAAGAAAAAAGGAAGAAATAAAAAGGGGACAAAATGCCCCAAAGTAAAGTTCAATAAAAGTCAATGCATATGTGTTGTAAAGCAAAAGAAAATGCATGAGTATGTGGAAAAAGTGAGTAATGGGTAGTTAGACTAGTATATAATTATATAGGATGTTATATAGGTTGGGTGGGAAGTTTAGGTTAATCAAAAGATCCAATTTTTAGCCCACTTAGCCAAATATATAACCCCACCTTGACCCTAGCCCCATTACAACCTAGGAAAGATCTCATGATACATGTGCGCATGAATGTAACAATTGTTGATTGTTAGAGGAAGAACAAATTTTGGAAAAGCATGAAATAGGGGAGAACCGAGTGATTAACCCGATACACCGAGCGGATAGAGTGCAAACACTTCCGGTGAGGGTTCGAAGCCCCAATCCTTGTTCCCAGCTCTCACGAGTGTTCTTCATGCAAGTTGCGCATATATCACTTTGATGATTGAAATTGGTAACTTTCATGCATTGCCTACCATCTTGCCCTATGTGCTTAAATGTATCTTAGGAAGATCGATTTGCTCTTAACCAAGTGGATAGTAGCACCAGTCTTAGTTGCATTCATATAAGTAGATTGCATCTCATGAATCTCATACCTTTGTGATCCTTTGGTCTTTTGCTTTTCTCTAAGCATGAGGATATGCTATAATCTAAGTGTGGGGAGGTTGATAAACCCCATTTTTAAGGTTTATCTTGTACTGATTTCGAGGGTTTTATCAATGATTCTACACACTTTTCATATGAAAATACATGACTTGTGTTCCTTTCCTAATTTTGCTTCATGGATGAAAACATGCTTATTTTGCACTAAATTATATATGTTTCTAATCCTCCCTTGGTGCCATTCGATGCCGTGACCTGTGTGTTAAGTGGTTTCAGAGTATAGGGCAGGGATGACCCAGAGGAGAGAAAGGAAGGATGTACAAGGGAAAGGAGCATGAGAAAATAAGCTTTGGAAACTTCAGCATTGACGCGTACGCGCACATGACGCGTCTGCGTGGAGTTGCACCACCAAGAGCCAAAGCTAGGAGCCGAGCTATGAGCCGGCGCATGTAGCGGCTAAGTCATGATCCTCTTGGACGCGTCCGCGTAGGTTACGCTTGCGCACAAATTGCAAATTGCCCTAGGGGCGCGTGCGCGTGCTGTGTGCGTACGCGCCGATGGTCTCACATGATTTTTAAGAGAGCACGTGACCAGAACGTGGAGACAATTAGAGACCCTATTTTGGGTGAAGTGCTTTGGCGGAAAAAGCTTAAGAAGACCAAGGATTGAAGGGTTAAGGGACTTTTGGCTCATTTTACATTTTCTTAGATATTTTCTTAGAGTTAGTTACACTTTGGGTAGAGAGAGAATCTCCAACTTCTCTCTAGGATTTCATTCTCCTCAATCTCCATTACAATTCTCCTTTGATTTTCCTTGGTGAGATCCATTATAATAGACTTTTACTTTCATGCAATTAGTAGATCTACTCTTCTCATATTCTCAATTAGTGTTCTTTGATCCTTTCACTTTGGATCTAGCTTTGCTTTTGTTACTTGGATTTAGAACTAGTGAATTGAGGTAATTTCATATCCATTACTTGTGATTGTCCAATTGTAGATAATTGTGTAATCTAGATCACTTCTTTTCCATTCTTTATTCTAATTCCTTAATGGCTCTTATGAATGCTCATCAAGTGTTTGATAAAATGCCAATACTAGTTATGGAGTAAAAGTTTCTCACTTGGCTTAGGGTTTGGACCATTAGGAAAAGTTGAATAGCAAATGTCAATTGTTGATTGAGAATTAAGGATTGCTAATTGGTTTGGGATGCACTAAAATTAGATTCCCTTAGGGCACACTGCCCTCCACAAGGGCACACTGCCCTCTAGGAGGGCAACATAAGGCACCAAAGCACAAAAGGCAACTCTGCCCTGCCCACTACAAGGGCAGAGCACAAATTTGTGCCTTGGAATCAAGAAGAAGAAAATGTTGCCCTGCCCTCCACAAGGGCAGTATCGGGCTCACAAGGGAAGAAAATCAAAGGAAAATGTCTACCAATGCTTGCCACAAGAGTTGAACACGGGACCATGAGGAAGCAAGGAACTAAGTTCCATTACGGTGCCAAGAAAGCTAAGGAAATTGAATAAGCGTGTGTTTCTGCCAGGATTCGAAAGCAGGACTTCAGTTTGGAAACACTGCCCTGCCCTCCACGAGGGCAGGGCAGCATTTTGTGTGGCATGAATCTGGCGCACCAAGGAACGAGTCTGGCGCACCAAGGAACGAATCTGGCAGCACCAGCAGCGCACCACAGCACCCATCTGGCGCACCAATTTTTTCTGCCCTGCCCTCCGCGAGGGCAGGGCAGCATCCTGCGCACCACAGCATCATCCGCCCGCACCATGCACGCACCAAGCACCAAATCCTGCCCTGCCTTCCGCAAGGGCAGGGCAGCCTCCTGGAAGCTACTCTTTTTGGGCCAAAAATTGAATTAAAAATCCAATTTAATTCATTTCTTCACCAAATCAAAAGCCCATCCAAATCCCAAAATCCAAGAACAGAAAGTGTATAAATAGAAGCTAGTTTGATGTAATTAGGACCGGGACCTTTAACTTTTACTTTTACACTTACTTTTAAATTTTACTTTCACCTTTCTTTTGAGCTTTGGCAATTGTTCTTGGGTGACTTTACTGAGAATTCTGAGAACTGAGGAGGAGGATTGATCTCCCTTCTATTTGAATTCTAATCGCTTCTAATTCATCTTCTACTTTATCAATTGTTGCAATCTATTTTCCCTTGCTGGAATTCTAAATTCCCAATCCTTAATTCCCCTTTTATATTCAAGCAATTTACATTTCTTGCACTTTAAGTTACTGCAATTTACATTTCTTGCACTTTAAGTTCCAGTCATTTACATTCTTGTTCTTTACAATTCAGCAAGTTTACTTTCCTGCTCTTTAATTTACTGCAATTTCCCCCTCTCCCTTTACATTCCAAGCAATTTAGCTTCTGTTAAGTACAACCCACTCAACCAAAACTTGATTCGCTTGACTAAATCAACCACTAAACTAAAATTGCTCAATCCTTCAATCCCTGTGGGATCGACCTCACTCATGTGAGTTATTATTACTTGATGCGACCCGGTACACTTGCCGGTGAGTTTTGTGTTGGATCGTTTTCCACACATCATATATTATGTTGGGGAAGGAGAGAGATCGTCCGGCCTCCCCACTATTATCTTTACCCAAGACGCAACGGATATCATCCCAATACATGATGACCCCAAGGTCATTACTATCATACTGGCCAATGCAAATCTCCACCGAACACTAGTAGACCAAGGAAGCTCTGTAGATATCTTGTTTAAATCCGCCTTCGACAAACTCGGACTACAAGATAAAGAGCTTAGAGCATATCCGAACAACTTATTTGGACTGGGAGATATTCCAATCCAACCACTTGGATATATCTCACCACACACGACCTTTGGAAAGAGAACCCAATAAAGGATACTTAACAAAGACTATATCGTAGTCGACATGAGCTCAGCTTACAACGCCATAATAGGTCTGACAACATTAAACCAACTCATCACAGTGGTTTCGACTCCACACCTGTGCATGAAGTTCCCAACTCCAGAAGAGATCGTCATAATAAAAGGAGACCAGAAAATTGTGCGATGCTGTTACAATGAAAGTCTGAACCTTAGAGGCAAAGGAGAGGAAATCAACACTATCGAACTCGGGGGAGTTCGAGCTCGTGAGGAACTTCGACCACAACCTGAAGGTGAGATTGAAGAAGTCCAGATCGGAGATACCCTGGATAAAACAACAAAAGTTGGGGCAACCATAAAGGGAGACTTAAAAAAGCCTCTGATACAGTTCCCAAAGGATAATGCCGACCTCTTTGCATGGAAGGCCGCAGACATGCCGGGCATAGATCCTAAACTAATATGCCATAAACTAGCGATATACCCAGGATCTCGGCCAGTGCAGCAGAAGCGTAGAAAGCTCAGACCGGAAAGGTCCCAAGCTGTGGAAGAGCAGGTACAAGCCTTACTGAAGGCAGGATTCATAAGAGAGGTCAAGTACCCACTATGGCTAGCCAACGTCGTCTTGGTAAAAAAAGTCAAATGGGAAGTGGCGTATGTGCACTGACTATACTGATTTCAACAAAGCCTGCCCAAAAGATCCCTACCCACTCCCAAGTATAGACACTCTAGTGGATGCCTCTTCCGGATACAAATACCTCTCCATCATGGATGTTTATTTGGGATACAATTAAATCTCAATGTATCCACCCGACCAAGAAAAGACCTCGTTCCTAACTCTAAAAGCAAATTACTGCTATATCGTCATGCCATTTGGGCTTAAAAACGCAGGAGCTACCTACCAACAATTGATGAACAAAGTCTTTGCAGACCATCTTGGGAAACTAATGGAGGTGTATGTAGACGACATCTTGGTAAAAACATAAAGTGAGGAATCATTACTGTCCGACCTCACCAAAGTGTTCGATACCATAAGAAGGCATGGTATGCGACTTAATCCCGTAAAGTGCACCTTTGTAGTAGAGGATGGCAAATTCTTAGGCTTCACGCTCATAGAAAGAGGAATTGAGGCAAACCCGGATAAATGCTAAGCTATACTCAACATGAAAACTCTGACCTGCGTCAATGAGGTCCAACAGCTCAATGGAAGACTGGCCTCCCTTTCTAGATTCATAGCCAGATCTTCCATAAGATCTT